>NC_050077.1:34469628-34782038 GCF_009764565.3 Dermochelys coriacea | reverse complement strand
AATTTCTTTGTCATGAAAGTTGAACTTACAAATGTAGGTGCTAAAGTTTTACATTGTTTTATTTTTGAGTGCAGTTATTTTTTGTACATAATTCTACAAGTCCACTCAGTCCTACTACTTGTTCAACCAATCACTCAGACAGAAAATTTGTTTACATTTACGGGAGATCATGCTGCCGCTTCTTGTTTACAGTGTCACCTGAAAGTGAGAACAGGTATTCACATGACATTATTGTGGCTGGTGTTGAAAGATATTTACGTGCCAGATGTGCTAAAGATTCAGATGTCCCTTCATTGCAAAGAACATTCTTCCATACTGAGGATGGGTTCTGCCTGACAACGATCTAAAGCAGTGTGGTCCAACGCATGCTCATTTTCATCATTGGAATCAGATGCCACTAACAGAAGGTTGATTTTCTTTTTTGGTGGTTTGGGTTCTGTAGTTTCCACATCAGAGTGTTGCTCCTTTAAAACTTCTGAAAGCATGCTCCACACCTCGTCTCTGAGATTTTGGAAGGCACTTCAGATTCTTAAACCTTGGGTCAAGTGCTATAGCTATCTTTAGAAATCTCACATTGGTACCTTCTTTGCGTTTTGTCAAATCTGCAGTGAAAGTGTTCTTGAAACGAACAACATGTACTGGGTCATCATCTGAGACTGCTATAACATGAAACATATGGCAGAATGTGGATAACACATAGCAGGAGACCTACAATTCTCCTCCAAGGAGTTCATTCACAAATTTCATTAATGCATGATTTTTTTAATGAACGTCCATCAGCGTGAAAGAATGGTGGTTGAAGCAAGAAGGAGCATACAAATGTTTAGCATATCTGGCACTTAAATACCTTGCAATACCTGCTACTAAAGTGTCATGCAAACACCTGTTCTCACTTTCAGGTGACATTGTAAATAAGAAGCGGACAGCTTATCTCCCATTAACGTAAACAAACTTGTTTGTCATAGCTGAACAAGAACTGAGTGGACTTGTAGGCTCTAAAGTTTTGCATTGTTTTGTTTTTGAGTGCAGTTATGTAACAAAAAATCTACCTTTTGTAAGTTACACTTTCACCATAAAGAGATCACACTACACTACTTGTATGAGGTGAATTGAAAAATACTATTTCTTTTGTTTATCACTTTTACAGTGCAAATATTTGGAATAAAAAATAATATAAAATGAGCACTGTACACTTTGTATTCTGTGTTGTAATTAAATCAATATATTTGATAATGTAGAGAAACATCCAAAAATATTTAATACATTTCAATTGGTATTCTATTTAGCAATACGATTATAATTGTGATTAATCACGATTCATTTTTTAAAAATTACAATTAATTATTTTTAGTTAATCACGTGAGTTAACTGCGATTAATCGACAGCCCTAATGGTAATACATATAATATGTATGTGTATCTGAGCATACATATATGTGTACTTATCAGGAGGAGGGTGAGGTGTGGGTTTCTGTCTCTTAGAAATGCAATATGGTATCTGTCTGAACCCATTAAAACAAAGAGCCTTCATCATTTGTGTGTATGATCCAGATAAGTGTAATTGCTTTCAAAATGCTTTCTAAAGGTAAAGGTGTAGAATTATATTATAATCTTTTTCATTCATTTTCCTAGAAAACTGAACATTCAGACTGGTCTTAAGTCATATATATGTAAGGTTAGAATTAGGAGTGAATGTCAGAACTCATGGGTTCTGTATTATATTCTGCTTTTTTTAAATTCCAGGTTTTCATTATAGCCACACCTTAGTTAGTTACAAACTATTTATAAAAAGAAAAGGAGTACTTGTGGCACCTTAGAGACTAACAAATTTATTAGAGCATAAGCTTTTGTGAGCTACAGCTCACTTCATCGGATGCATCCGATGAAGTGAGCTGTAGCTCACGAAAGCTTATGCTCTAATAAATTTGTTAGTCTCTAAGGTGCCACAAGTACTCCTTTTCTTTTTGCGAATACAGACTAACACGGCTGCTACTCTGAAAACTATTTATAAAGCAAGAAAAGGTAAAAATAATCTTTCTTTTAATTCACTTATTGATATGAAGGGAGCAAACACTGAAAGTTGGGGTTCTGTTCCCACCTCTAACACTTACTCCCTCTGGGAGCTTGAGCAAACTATTTAGTCTCTTTGAACCTCTCTTGGTGTAAGCATAATAACTGTCATACATCCCAGGGGTGCTAGGAGTTTTAATCCATTAATGTTTTTAAAGTGCTTTGAAATCCTTGAATGGAAAGTGCTAAATAAGTACAGAGTGTTGCTATAATAATAATAATTCTGAATGCTCACAGTGCGGGCCTAATCTAAAAATTATTGGAGTAAATAGGATGAAATTCAATAAGGACAAATTCAAAGTACTCCACTTAGGAAGGAACAATCAGTTGCACACAGACACAATGAGAAATGACTGCCTAGGAAGAAGTACTGCGGAAAGGGATCTGGGGGTCATAGAGGACCACAGGCTAAATATGAGTCAACAGCGTAACACCATTGCAAAAAAAAGTGCACATCATTCTGGGAGATATTACCGGGAGTGTTGTAAGCAAGACATGAGAAGTAATTCTTCCGCTCTACTCTGCGCTGATTAGGCCTCAACTGGAGTATTGTGTCTAGTTCTGGGTTCCACATTTCAGGAAAGATGTGGACAAATTGGAGAGAGTCCAGAGAAGAGCAACAAAAATGATTAAAGGTCTAGAAAACATGACCTCTGACGGAAAATTGAAAAAATTGGGTTTGTTTAGTCTGGAGAAGAGAACGCTGAGAGGGGACATGATAACAGTTTTCAAGTACATAAAAGGTTGTTACAAGGAGGAGTGGGGAAATTGTTCTTCTTAATCTCTAAGAATAGGACAAGAAACAATGGTTTTAATTTGCAGCAAAGGAGGTTTTGGTTGGACATTAAGAAAAACTTCCTAACTGTCAGGGCATTTAAGCGCTGGAATAAATTGCCTAGGGAGGCTGTGGAATCTCCATCATTGGAGATTTTTAAGAGCAGGTTAGACAAACACCTATTGGGGATAGTCTAGATCAGTGCTACTCAAAAGGGTGGTCCGCGGACTGGTGCCGGTCCACGAGCCATCGGCTGCCAGTCTGCGCACACATTGGAAAAAAAATTGCCGGTCTCCCACATCAGATAGCTTGAGAAGCACTGGTCTAGATAATACTTAGTCCTGCCATGAGTGCAAGGGACTGAACTAGATGCCCTCTCGAGGTCCCTTCCAGTCCTATGATTCTATGAGTCTTCTATGATTCTAATAAAAACAACGAGGAGTCTGATGGCACCTTTAAACACTAACAGATTTATTTGGGCATAAGCTTTCGTGGGTCAAAAACCCATTTCTTCAGATGCATGGAGTGAAAATTACAGATACAGGCATAAATATATATTGGCACATGAAGAGAAGGTGGAGGACCAAGTGTTGAAGGCCAATTCAGTCAGGATGGGTGTAGTCCACTCCCAATAATTGATGAGGAGGTGTCAATACCAAGAGAGGGAAAATAGCTTTTCTAGTGAGTTCAGTCTGTCAAAATGACAGACTGGACTTCTACATAAAGTGCCTCTGTAGAGGTGCACAGGCTGAAATCGTGAACAAACAGCATCACTTGCACTATAACCTCAGCTGTACAGAACGCTATGCCATCCAAAGCCTCAGAAACCAAAGAGGTGCTGAAGTCATCATGAACAGGTTAGATTATGAACAGGAGGCTGCCAGACAACTCTCCAACACCACATTCTACAGGCCACTATCCTCTGATCCCACTGAAGAATACCAAAAGAAACTACACCATCTGCTCAAGAAACTCCCTGATACAGCACGGGAACAAATTTACAAAGACACACCTCTAGAGCCCCGACCAGGGATATTCTGTCTTCTACCCAAGATCCATAAACCTGGAAATCCTGGATGCCCCATGATCTCATGCATTGGCACTCTTACAGCAGGATTATCTGGCTATTTGGACTCTCTCCTCAGACTCTACGCTACCAGCACTCCTAGCTATCTTTGAGACACCACCAACTTCCTGAGGAAACTACAATGCATTGGTGATCTTCCTGAAAATACCATCCTGGTCACCATGGATGTAGAAGCTCTTTAAACCAATATTCCACATGAGGAGGGACTACAAGCTGTCAGGAACAGTATCCCTGATGAGGCCATGGCACACCTGGTGGCTGAGCTTTGTGACTTTATCCTCACCCACAACCATTTCAGATTTGGGGACAACTTATACCTTCAAGTCAGTGGCACTGGTATGGGTACCCACCTGGCCCCAGTGTGCCAACATTTTTATGGCTGACTTAGAACTACGCTTCCCCGGCTGTTGTCCCCTAGGGTCCCTCCTCTACTTAAGCTACACTGATGACATCGTCATCATATTGACCCACGGGAAGGAGGCCCTGGAAGAATTCCTCCTGGATTTCAACAATTTCCACCCCACCATCAACCTCAGCCTGGACCAGTCCACACAAGAGATCCACTTCCTGGACACTACAGTGCAAATAAGTGATGGTCACATAAACACCACCCTATATTGGAAACCTACTGACCACTATACTTACCTACGTGCCTCCAGCTGCCATCCAGGACACATCACACGATCCATTGTCTACAGCCAAGCCCTAAGATACAACCCCATCTGCTCCAATCCCTCAGACAGAGACAAACACCTACAAGATCTCTCTCAAGCCTTCTTAAAACTAAAGTACCCACCTGGGGAAGTGAGGAAACAGATTGACAGAGCGAGATGGGTACCCAGAAGTCACCTACTACAGGACAGGCCCAACAAGGAAAATAACAGAATACCACTGGCCATCACGTACAGCCCGCAGCTAAAACCTCTCCAGTGCATCATCAATGATCTACAACCTGTTCTGGAAAACAATCCCCCACTCTCACAAGCCTTGGGAGTCAGACCAGTCCTCTCTTACAGACAGCCCCCAAACCTGAAGCAAATACTCACCAGCAACTACACACCACACCACAGAAACACTAACCCAGGCACCAATCCCTGTAACAAACCCCGTTGCATTCTCTGTCCCCATATCTACTCTAGTGACACCATCATAGGACCCAACCACACCAGTCACACCATCAGAGGCTCATTCTGTACATCTACTAATGTGATATATGCCATCATGTGCCTGCAATGCGCCTCTGCCATGTACATTGGCCAAACCAGAAAGTCTCTACGTAAAAGGATAAATGGACACAAATCAGACATCAGGAATGGTAACATACAAAAGCCAGTAGGAGAACACTTCAGTCTCCCTGGACACTCAATAACAGATTTAAAAGTAGCCATTCTTTAACAAAAAAACTTCAAAAACAGACTTCAAAGAGAAACTGCAGAGCGACAATTCATTTGCAAACTTAATACCATCAATTTGGGCTTGAATATGGACTGGGAGTGGCTGGCTCACGACAAAAGCAATTTTCCCTCTCTTGGTATTGACACCTCCTCATCAATTATTGGGAGTGGACCACATCCACCTTGACTGAATTGGCCTTCAACATTGGTCCTTGTAGCGGGGTGGTCACCCTGCTCTGGCCCTGAAGAGGTTAAAGCAGCCCTGAAGAGGGCTGCAGCTGGGAACAGCTAGGCTGATTGGGGGAAGCAGTCACAACTGGGGCCACGCCCCAATCAGGGCCCAGCTGGTTCTTATAAGAGGGCCATGGGCCAGAAGCTGGAAGAGTCTCACTCTAGCCCTAGAGTTGGAAGGGCTAGCTGCCTGGGAGCAAGGTACTGAAGCAGAGCAGTGCTGGGGAAAAAGGCAGGAGGAGCTTGGGAGTTCCAGCCTGGTAAAACCTCAGGCTGCAGGCCTTGGTGAAGGCCTAAAAAGGTACTGGGGCTGCAGGAGGGGCAGCCCAGAGATGGGCAAAGGCAGCAGGTCTTAACCCCTTGCCAATGATGAGTGGCCATTACACTGCAGTCTGCCCCAGTGAGTGGGGACTAGATGATGACTAGCAGTAGCAAAGGGGTGAGGCAAACTGAGGCAAAGTGGGTTTAGGGGGTTGTGAGCTCCCTGGGAAGGGAGACTCAGAGTGTGTGGACACTGCCAGGGGGCAGCACCCAGGGTGAGGAGGCACTGGGGTCCGGGAAGGACACGGGGCCAGCAGCAGGCGAGACACCGGCCTGCAGAGGGCACTCCGAGGCTGGAAAAGAACTAATTCCTGAGACAACCAGCAGGAGGAGCCACGCCAGTGAGTCTTGCTTCGCTACAGTGCTGCACTTGTAAGGTAACTCCCTTCTCTTCATGTGCCAATATAAATTTATGCCTGTATCTAATTTCCACTCCATGCATCTGAAGAAGTGGGTTTTTGACCCACGAAAGCTTATGCTCAAATAAATCTGTTAGTCTTTAAGGTGCCACCGGACTCCTTGTTGTTTTTTGTGGCTACAGACTAACATGGCTCTGAAGCTATGGATTCTAATGGGAGTCTTTCTGCTGACTTCAGCACCGTAAGGACCCAAATAACTGCCTGTAAAAATCAGTGGGAGTTAGATTAGGCTGTAGAATTGAAAGGGCATCAGTTACAGTGGAAATATGGTTGCCACTGATGTTCTCTTAGTTGGGCCTCAAACCCAGTGACTTTCATTGAACTAAACTTGATTCAATGATATATTGTAATGTATATTAGTTATCTTTGTGAGAGTTAGGTAGGAACATGAGGCTTTTGAGATATGGGGCAATGTCCCCTTCCTATGGAGACCTCTGAGGCCTGAATTGGGGAGAACTCCAACAGCATATGTCTTAGGAAACTTTTTGACCCCCTTCTGTCCTGCCTTTTGGCTGAAGAGTTCTTTTTTGCCACTATTGATTGGTGCTCTTGTATTTTCATGTCTGTCTCTGCAAGGAAAAGAGCTAGAGATTGATTTTTTTGAAGTGAAAGCTTAAAGTTTCCCCAACAGTCCTACAATGTACTTGCTATGTTACAAATTCAAAAAATAATAACTTTTGCAATTAGTCTTCAATCCTCTAAATGTCTGTTCTGGACTCTAGATCCCACTCGTGGGAGTCCAGTGAACCAAGATTTAATTTCTCTCTTGCTTTCTGTATTTGCTACAAAGTGGGCGGGGGAAGAGAACTTTTGACCTCTGGCGAACACTTCTGCTCTGATTTTAGGATGTAATAATTCAGGCACCATTTATCTACTTCACTTCAAATTCTGCAGAAAAATTCTATCTAGTCTCTAGACCTAACCTACCAATTCTGAAGCTAAAATATTTTTTGGTAGATTTTTAGAGTGGGAGGCCAGAATCAAGCATATAATAAAAACTCATTTGCAACCTGTAGGAAGACAGCTATTGTACCATAATCTTTTATTTTTGTAACCATATCCAAATTACATATTGACACCATTTTAGATGTTGATGGGTTTCATAGCAACTAGGGCTGTTGATTAATCGCAGTTAACTCACGTGATTGATTAAAAAAAATTAATCGTGATTAAAAAATTAATTGCAATTAATCAGATTTAATTGCATTGTTAAATAATAGAATACCAATTGAAATTTATTAATATTTTGGATGTTTTTCTACATTTTCATATATATTGTATTCTGTGTTGTAATTGAAATCAAAGTATATAATATTTCCTTACAAATATTTGCTCTGTAAAAATGATAAAAGTAGTATTTTTCAATTCACCTCATACAAGTACTGTAAAACAATCTGTCATGAAAGTGCAATTTACAAATGTAGATTTTTTTTTTTTGTTACATGATTGCACTCAAAAACAAAACAATTTAAAACTTCAGAGCCTACAAGTCCACTCAGTCCTACTTCTTGTTCAGCCAATTGCGAAGACAAACAAGTTTGTTTACATTTAAGGGCAGTTTTTTCAGCTAGTTGAGACATCTGAATGCTTGTAGCCTAATATTATAGATTTGTCTCAAACTCGTCTAGCTTGTATGGAAAGAGAATTCTACAAGGATTCTACAATTAAACACATGCTGTCTCACTTGTAAAGGGAGCTGTCTTTACAATCATCTGTTGTCTTTCACAATATTTATCTGAAGCTGTGTGACTGTACCAAAGATTCCTAACTGCACTAAATAATATACTCTGGTCTGTACCTATTGGATGAGGTTTTCTTTGCTTATTATCCAGTCTTCCCACGTCAGACCACAGGTGTGAAACAGGGCTATGTCAAAATTGTGAGTAAACTGTAACAAAACGCATTAACACAAACTGCCTTTGTTTGACGTCCTCATGCAAGGAGCTGCACAATATTTCCATTGCTTGAATATTGCAGCCACTCTAGATGCTGCGGGTAAAGCCTCGCTGAGAATGAAAACTGTGATAAGTATGGTGACCTGTTCTCAAATCAGAGGCCTGAATCAACTAGTGAGAAAGAAAAGATTAAACTGTCCTTATGTGAACTATTGTTCCATGCACAATACCTACTTACACTCCTGACATAGCTGCGCAAAGTGCTTCTGAATACCTTTGAGTCTGAAAGGCACTATAGAAAAATATATTATTTTTTTATCATTCACTATTCTGAGGGAATCTTAATCTTTCATGAAACTCCCTGTATTATACTAACAGAAAAAAGAAAATGTTATTTCTCCTATTAAGCAGAGGTTTTGGAATATAAGGGAATATTGAAAACAACTTTGTTTCTTTGTATAGCTGGGCGATTTGCCTTCGTAAGGCTCCCCATACATTTTTCCTCTTTAAAATCACCTCCTGCTTGTGGTTTCAAGGAGGAACCTTTGGTCAATGACTTTGGCATTTGTATGCAATAGGGAATTCAGATAGTATGACAGATGTGTCTTTCCATGTGCTGGAAAAAATAAAGTTATTGCCCTCCTGTCACACTTTGGAACAGACCAAGTAGACAACATCCTGGTAAAGAAGCTTTAGTCATGACAGTAAAGCCAAAAATCTTGTAAAATTCTGGAGCCTGAATATGGCTCAGAGCATTAGTAATGTGAATATACTAAGAATACCGTGCCTCTTGTCAGGTAGTAACTGGATCTAGGGCATTTGTGAAGGTACCACTAGAGACCCTGCTGAGATTTTGGAGCTGAGGGTAATTGTACTCTTCAAATGAAATTGATTGGCTCTGGAAGTGTAGGCTGTGACTGGGGATGCTGCACGTGGGAGGGTGCAGTAGGATTTCATACTCTGTCACACATTTGTTTTAAAATCTCTTTTCCCTCTTGTCTCCCAGTTTAATAGCTTTGTTTCCTAGTTGTGCTGGTATCCAAGAAAAAGTCTCCCCCTTGGAAGTATCAGTTTACACCAGTGGCCCCCAAACATTTTGTGGCACACCTCCCTCCCTGTAATGGAACCTGTCCGTGCCCCCCTGGGAGCTGGGAGTCGTGGCTGGGAGTGAGGCAGTGGTTGGGGCCAAGAGCAGCACTTTATGCAAATAGAATAGAAGTTGAAGAATTTCACTTAAGTCCTATTTCACTTGACTTTTTCTAGGTTCATAAAATCATAACAATTAGGGAAAGGAATTTACTAAATTCTCTGGGCTGATGTCTATCCTGTTCCATACAGTATATTTCCTAGTATTTTGTTCAGACTTGATTTAAATGTCTCAGAGGACTGGTTATTTCCACCATGGATCCTTCCTTTCGGAGATAACAGGCACATAATTTGCTTCTTTCCTTTTCTCACTCTCACACTTTTTCCCCCAAGAGCCTACTGGCCTCTAGGAATGGTGTAATCAGGAAGGAGCTGCTTGGAAACTGTGCAGCTGTACTGTAGAACAGCAAGGTCAGTTACACAAAGTTATTGCAAGAATTTCACTTCAGAATCTGCATCTTGCAATGACTCCTTGACAACTTTTCAGTTTGTCTACAAGATATCCTATTTCTGCTCAGCTTAGTCTGAACAAGTTCCAGGAGAAGGACACTGAACTTCTGTTCTCTCCACTTCGTTCTATAAACTAAAGCAGGGAACTTGATTCTAGAATGTGGCCAAGCTGAGCCCAGAAGATTTTTTTTTAGCGGAGAGATTTAAAATTATTTGCAGTGTTGTTACTGTTCTTCTTTCCAGGATATAAGAGAGACAAGGTAGGGAGTGTGACAGGGTCGGGCAAGATGACTACAGGAGAGTGATAGAAGGCAGATACATTAACCCCAGGTTAAGTAGGTCCCTTTTCCCTGGGTAAGGTAACAGGGAAGGTTCCAGAACAACCAAGAACTTTCTGGAAACAATTAAAGAAGACAGGCTGATTAGAACATCTGCAGCCAATCAAGAAGCTGCAATCAATTAAGACAGGCAAGCTAATCAGGGCACCTGAGTTTAAAAAGGAGCTCACTTGAGTTTGTGGTGTGCGTGCGAGGAGCTGGAAGCAAGAGGTGCAAGAAGCTGAGAGTGAGAAGGCATACTACTGGAAGAGTGAGAAGTACAAACATTATCAGACATCAGGAGGCAGGTCCTATGGTGAGAATAAAGAAGGTGTTGGGAGGAGGCCATGGGGAAATAGCCCAGGGAGTTGTAGCTGTCACGCAGCTGTTAAAGGAGCCACTGTAGACAGCTGCAATCCACAGGGCCCTGGGCTGGAAGCCGGAGTAGAGGGCAGGCCCGAGTTCCCTCCATTCCCCCCAACAGGGACAGAAGGTACAGCAGATTCTAGTACCTCAAAAACACAAGAACGCTGTATTTAGTCCTGCCCATAGTCATCTTTTTTGGGGGGCATTTGGGGGTAGAGAAGACCCTGGCACGGGTCCTACTATGGTTCTTCTGGCCCAGAGTACAAGAAGAAGTATGGAGGTACTGTGCATCCTGCCCAGAGTGTCAGCTGCACAGTACTCATCCCCACTTGAGGGCACCTTTAGTACCCCTTCCCATCATAGAGGTCCCCTTCGAGCGAATAGCCATGGACCTGGTGGGACCCCTGGAGAAGACTGCGCGGGGCCACCAATACATATTTGTTGGTTTGGACTATGCTACTTGCTACCCTGAAGCTGTCCCCCTGCAGAACACGGCCTCTAAAACAATAGCAAAAGAGCTGGTGGGGATCTTTGCCTGAGTGGGGCTACCAAAGGAGATATTAACAGACCAAGGAACCCGTTTATGTCGAAGCTAATGAAGGATCTCTGTACACTGCTCCGTATACGTACCCTGAGGACTTCGGTCTATCATCCACAGACCGATGGACTGGTAGAAAGGTTTAACTGAACCCTCAAAGCTAT
The DNA here is from genome assembly GCF_009764565.3 of Dermochelys coriacea. Lineage (NCBI taxonomy): Eukaryota > Metazoa > Chordata > Testudines > Dermochelyidae > Dermochelys > Dermochelys coriacea. The sequence continues at coordinate 34,770,866 of NC_050077.1, read as the reverse complement.
GATAAGGAAAGTGGTAAGTCGGGATGGGAAGGATTGGGACACCCTACTACCTTACCTTATGTTCACCATCCGGGAGGTACCTCAGGCCTCAAATGGGTTTTCCCCCTTTGAGTTATTATACGGACACCACCCCCGTGGCATACTAGATATTGCAAAAGAAATCTAGGAAGAGGAACCCAATGAGGGGAGAAATATAATTCACCATGTGTTGCAGATGCGAGACCGGATAGCCTGAGTCACCCCTAATGTACGGGAACATTTGGAAAAGACGCAGGAGGCCCAACGAATCCATTACAATTGCCAGGCAAAAGTCTAACAGTTCCAACCAGGGGATTGGGTGATGGTGTTGGTACCCACGGCAGAAAGCAAGCTTCTGTACCAATGGCAGGGACCCTATGAGATGGCTGAACCTGTGGGGGAAGTAACCTACAAGGTGCAGCAGCCAGGACACCGAAAACAAGAACAGATTTATCACATTAACCTCTTGAAACCTTGGCACCAGCGAGAGGCATGTGTAGTGGCCCAAGAGGCCCTGATCCAGGGAAATAACCTACATGAGCAGATCAGGATATCCCCTGATCTGACACCGAACCAGAATGAAGAGGTAACTGAGATGATCAACTGGTACCAGCACATATTTTTCAATCAAACCAGGCCAGAACACCGAAGCATATCACCACATTGTCACAGACCCTGGGGCAAAGGTAACTTTAAGGCCCTACCAGGTCTCCATGGCAAAAAGGGAGGAGATCAAGGCGGAGGTAAAAAGGATGTTGGAACTGGAAGTCAGAGTCCCATAGTCAGTGGTCAAACCCTACCGTGTTGGTGCCCAAACCCGATGGCACCACTAGGTTTTGTAATAACTTTCACCGGCTGAACGAGAGATCCAAATTTGATGCATACCCCATACCCCATATTGATGAGTTAGTTGACCACCTGGGCAATGCCCGATTTTTGACCACCCTTGATTTAACAAAAGGATACCTTGCCAAAGATGCAAAAGAAAAGACGGCATTCTCGACACAAGAGGGTCTGTTTCAATATACTGTTCTTCCTTTTGGACTGCACGGGGCACCAGCCACCTTCCAGTGTCTTATGGACAAGCTCCTGCGGCCCCATACTAGTTATGCAGCTGCATACCTGGATGATGTAGTTATCCATACCCCCGACTGGGAGACCCACTTGGAAAAGGTGGAAGCGGTTCTGGATGCACTAAGATGGGCTGGCCTTACAGCCAATCCAGCCAAGTATGCTATAGGGCTAGCTGAGGCTAAATACCTTGGCTACATTGTAGAAAGGGGCATGGTCAAGCCCCAACTGAACAAACTGGAAGCTATCCAAAATTGGCCCTGGCCAAATTGGAAGAAGCAAGTCCAGGCATTCCTGGGCGTGGTGAGGTACTACTGGCGATTTATTCCCCATTTTGCTACCAGAGTGAGTCCCCTGACAGACCTGATAAAAACCAGCAGTCCGGACATGGTGAAGTGGACTGACGCTGCAGAGAACGCATTCATGAATCTACGGACAGCCTTCTGCAGTAACCCTGTGCTTATAGCCCCAGACTTCAGGTGCATCTGTTTGTAAAATGAATTGTTTGTTGAAGTAGGACTGGGAGATGTCCTATCGCAGATGGTCTGAGACGAACACCCAATCCTCTACCTCAGCAGGAAACTCCTCCCAAGAGAGCAGAAGTATGCCGTGGTTGAGAGAGAGTGCTTTGCTGTGAAATGGGCCATGGAAACACTACGTTATCTGCTGGGACAACGGTTTACCCTTGTGACTGACTATGCACCCCTCTGGTGGATGCAGCGAAATAAAGAGAAGAACGCAAGAGTGACCAGATAGTTTCTGTCCCTATAACCTTTCCAATTCACCATATAACACCAGGCTGAAAGCCACCATGGCAGTGCAGATGGTTTGTCATGAGTACACTGCCTGAGGTCCAAAGTTGCCCAACCCCGTGGTATTGAACAGAGCGGGGGGATATGTGACAGGGTCAGGCCAGATGGCTACAGGAGAGTGATAGAAGGCAGATATATTAACCCCAGGTTAAGTAGGTCCCTTTTCCCTGGGTAAGGTAACAGGGAAGGTTCCAGAACAATCAGGAACTTTCTGGAAACAAATAAGGCAGATAGGCTGATTAGAACACCAGCAGCCAATCAAGAAGCTGCCAGAATCAATTAAGACAGGCTGGCTACTCAGGGCACCTGAGTTTAAAAAAGAGCTCACTTGAGTTTGTGGTGTGCGTGTGAGGAGCTGGAAGCAAGAGGTGCAAGAAGTTCAGAGTGAGAAGGAAGTGGAAGAGTGAGAAGTACAAGCATCATCAGGAGGCAGGTCCTATGGTGAGAATAAAGAAGGTGTTGGGAAGAGGCCATGGGGAAGTAGCCCGGGGATTTGTAGCTGTCACGCAGCTGTTATAGGAGCCACTGTATACAGCAGCAATCCACAGTGCCCTGGGCTGGAAGTCCGAGTAGAGGGTGGGCCTGGGTTCCCCCATCCCTCCATTCCCCCAACTCTCTACTTGATACTGGAGGAGTTGACCTGGACTGTAGGTTCCACCAGAGGGGAAGGTCTCTGGCCTGTTCCCCGATCCACTAGGTGGACCAGCAGAGACTTGGGGATTGTTCTTCCTCCTTTTCCCCATGCTGGCCAGTAATGAGGCTAACTGAGTGAATGGCAGATTTGAGCCATGAAAGTGGCCAAACTGAGGGCTGCCGTGAACCTTTGAGGCGAGCAAATCCACCAATAAGCACAGGACCCACCAAGGCAGAGGATGAACTTTGTCACAATATATAAAGGCAAAGCATATTGGGTAGTAATTTCTCACTTTAAGGCTAGAAAGGACCATTGTGATAATCTAGTCCAGTGGCTTTCAAACTGTAGGTTGCAACCCACTACGGGTCGTAGAATGTAAGGCACTGAGTTGCGGTGGCTCTGGTCAGTACTGCCGACTGGGCCATTAAAAGTCCCCTCGGTAGTGCTGCTCGGCTAAGGCAGGTTAGTCCCTACCTGTTCTGACACCGTGCTGCGCCCTGGAAGTGGCCAGCATCAGGTCCGGCTCCTAGGTGGGGGAGGAGGGGCACAGGGCTTCACATACTGCCTCCGCCCCAAGCACCGGCTCCACACTCCCATTGGTCAGGAACCGTCCAATGGGAGCTGGCAGGGGTGGAGCCTGCGGGCGAGAGCCACGTGAAGCCGCTTATGCGCCCCCGCCTAGAAGATGGACCTGCTTCTGGCTGCTTCCGGGGCACAGTGTGGTCCTCAGTGCCAGGACAGACAGGAAGCCTGCCTTAGCACCCCTGCTGCGCCGCCTGAGGTAAACCCATGCCCCAACCCCACGCCCCAATCCTCTGCCACAGCCCTGAGCCTCCCCAAAACCTGGAGCCCCCCTGCACCCCAAATCCTTCGTCCTTGGCCCCACCCCAGAGCCTGCACCCTCAGCCCAGAGCCCTGACCCCCTCCAACACCCCAACCCCCTGCCTGAGCCCTTCCCACACCCCAAACCCCTAATCCCCAGCTCTGTTGTGTCACAGGCATCAACAATTTTCTTCAACTGGGTTGCCAGCAAAAAAGTTTGAAAACCGCTGATCTAATCTGACCACTTCACACACTGCTAAATCCTAGCTGCTACTTTGGTTGTTTTTATTGTGTTCCCTAACTGTTCTAACTGGCAGTGCTGGATACTTCCTGTATTATTACTAATCTTATAAATAAGCTAAGAAACAAAACCTTCCAGTGCCAGAGAGCTCTTTTTAGCTGCTTACTCAGGAGGATGACAATAGCACTTTTTTTCTTTTGTTCTCATCCTGCGTTTGGAGTCGCAGGAACTAACAAAAGCTTTTTCAAACAGTTTAATATTTGTACATAATTGAATAGATGGCATACTAAAAAAAAGGCAGATGTTCTCCAACAGCCATCAGGGAGCAGAGAGTATCAATGATAAACATCCACTGGAGAACAGCATAGGCTGATTCTCAGGTGTGGCAAAGCTCTGCTTGTTGTGGGACCCAAAGAGGGGAAAGGTGGCTTTACACCAGTTTTGGTTCTCCTTTATACTAAGACTGCCCATTTTCTCCAGCTATGCATCTTATGTATGGGGGGGATGGCTGAGAGAGGAAATGGCATAAAACTGTTACCTCAGTACTATGCCTTGCAGGGATTTTCCTTAAACTGGGTGGGGGTGGAGGGATTCCCCATTGGCTGGATCTCTTGGTTTTACTGCCCCTTGTATGAAGGGTCTGTATTGTGTCAATGAATTGGGCATTTTGAGACTAAGGGCAGGGTTGTTACTTTTAGCACCTGCAGAGAAAACTGAGTGGTTATTAGCTGCCTTGGTTTGTTCTCAAAATAGCTGGCAAATGTTGGGGTGTCAGTACTTTATGACTTTCATTTGTACTGCACCTTTCAGGAAGAAGGATCCCACGGTGCCTTTCCTGCATTAGTTTGCATTGCTTTCACTCTCCACTGAAATGCAGCCAGCTCTAGAGAGCAAGGCAGCAGCTGGTTAACACTGCACCAGTACACTACACAACAGTTTAGGACAGAAAGTGGAGCACAATGTATCTAGTCTAGTTTAAACTCTAGGAGGGATTTTACATACGCAAGACATAATTAGTAAAATTATAACTTGGCCAGGGTTAGCAACCTGATTTCTGCAAAAAGTGCACCAAGTGGTCAGGACCTGAGTTCTTTGTCTCTTCCAGAAGACTTGCTGCTGATTTGATTCTTGTGGACATGGCCTCAGGACTCCTGATGCAGAGATCAACTGTGGCTGAATCTCCCTCACTGGTTTTCTTGACCCTTTAGAATATCTGTCAATGAGATGCAAGTTTGAGACTGGTACATTCTTTGGACAGACTGGAATTTTAATGGCTTCAGGATAAGCAATATTCCCTGAAGCAACTGAAATGCAGGAGTTTTGCTCTGATAAAATGGAACCAGGATTGAGCCTAAATTTATCTGCACTTGCAGTGTCTATACTTGGAGCATAGCAGCCAGATGTAACTTATTCCATAGTGGCTAGGAGGCTGACAAAGGAGGTGCTGTCGTCGTCATGAATAGGTCGGAGTATGAACAAGAGGCTACTAGGCAGCTCTCCAACACCACTTTCTACAAGCCATTACCCTCTGATCCCACTGAGAGTTACCAAAAGAAACTACAGCATTTGCTCAAGAAACTCCCTGAAAAAGCACAAGAACAAATCCGCACAGACACACCCCTGGAGCCCCGACCTGGGGTATTCTATCTGCTACCCAAGATCCATAAACCTGGAAATCCTGGACGCCCCATCATCTCAGGCATTGGCACCCTGACAGCAGGATTGTCTGGCTATGTAGACTCCCTCCTCAGGCCCTTCGTTACCAGCACTCCCAGCTATCTTTGAGACACCACTGACTTCCTGAGGAAACTACAGTCCATTGGTGATCTTCCTAAAACACCATCCTAGCCACTATGGATGTAGAAGCCCTCTACACCAACATTCCACACAAAGATGGACTACAAGCCGTCAGGAACAGTATCCCCGATACTGTCACGGCTAACCTGGTGGCAGAACTTAGTGACTTTGTCCTGACCCATAACTATTTCACATTTGGTGACAATGTATACCTTCAAATCAGCGGCACTGCGATGGGTACCCGCATGGCCCCACAGTATGCCAACATTTTTATGGCTGACTTAGAACAACGCTTCCTCAGCTCTCGTCCCCTAATGCCCCTACTCTACTTGCGCTACATTGATGACATCTTCATCATCTGGACCCATGGAAAAGAAGCTCTTGAGGAATTCCACCATGATTTCAACAATTTCCATCCCACCATCAACCTCAGCCTGGACCAGTCCACACAAGAGATCCACTTCCTGGACACTACGGTGCTAATAAGCGATGGTCACATAACCACCACCCTATATCGGAAACCTACTGACCGCTATGCCTACCTACATGCCTCTAGCTTTCATCCAGATCATACCACTCGATCCATTGTCTACAGCCAAGCGCTACGATATAACCGCATTTGCTCCAACCCCTCAGAGACAAACCCCTACAAGATCTCTATCATGCATTCCTACAACTACAATACCCACCTGCTGAAGTGAAGAAACAGATTGACAGAGCCAGAAGAGTACCCAGAAGTCACCTACTACAGGACAGGCCCAACAAAGAAAACAACAGAATGCCACTAGCCATCACCTTCAGCCCCCAACTAAAACCTCTCCAACGCATCATCAAGGATCTACAACCTATCCTGAAGGACGAGCCATCGCTCTCTCAGATCTTGGGAGACAGACCAGTCCTTGCTTACAGACAGCCCCCCAATCTGAAGCAAATACTCACCAGCAACCACACACCACACAACAGAACCACTAACCCAGGAACCTATCCTTGCAACAAAGCCCGTTGCCAACTCTGCCCACATATCTATTCAGGGGATACCATCATAGGGCCTAATCACATCAGCCACACTATCAGAGGCTCGTTCACCTGCGCATCTACCAATGTGATATATGCCATCATGTGCCAGCAATGCCCCTCTGCCATGTACATTGGCCAAACTGGACAGTCTCTACGTAAAAGAATGAATGGACACAAATCAGACGTCAAGAATTATAACATTCAAAAACCAGTTGGAGAACACTTCAATCTCTCTGGTCACTCGATCACAGACCTAAGAGTGGCTATACTTCAACAAAAAAGCTTCAAAAACAGACTCCAACGAGAGACTGCTGAATTGGAATTAATTTGCAAACTGGATACAATTAACTTAGGCTTGACTAGAGACTGGGAATGGATGAGTCATTACACAAAGTAAAACTATTTCCCCATGGTATTTCTCCCTCCCACCCCACCCCCCACTGTTCCTCTGATATTCTTGTTAACTGCTGGAATTAGCCTACCTGCTTGTCACCATGAAAGGTTTTCCTCCTTCCCCCCCCCCCTGCTGTTGGTGATGGCTTATCTTACGTGATCACTCTCCTTACAGTGTGTATGATAAACCCATTGTTTCATGTTCTCTGTGTGTGTGTGTGTGTGTGTGTATATATATAAATCTCTCCTCTGTTTTTTCCACCAAATGCATCCGATGAAGTGAGCTGTAGCTCACGAAAGCTTATGCTCTAATAAATTTTAGTCTCTAAGGTGCCACAAGTACTCCTTTTCTTTTTGAAAAAAACCATAGAAATCGAGGTGGGGGTGTTAGTTTGACTTTAACTTCCCTCTATCCTCAGCCAGAGTTTGAGAGAATTTCAGATTCAAAAGTCAACCGTTAATGCCCACAAAAATGCATACCTCTCTCTAGCAGCTAAGATAGAGACTCCATTTATCCTCTCCTCATCCCTAAGATAGGGGAACTGCCATCCATTTCCTATTACTGTCTTGACTCCCTTCCCCCCCCCCCCCCAGTTTATTTCCTTTGCTAAAAGAAGGGCTGGATGATAGATCATTTGAGAGCCTCTGACCTAATTAATGCACCATGATTCCCACTCACACATAGAACTTATATTACTTTAAAAAAAAAAAAGAAGAGGACTTGTGGCACCTTATAGACTAACAAATTTATTAGAGCATAAGCTTTCGTGAGCTCTTCTTTTTTGCGAATACAGACTAACACGGCTGCTACTCTGAAACATATTACTTTTAGGGTTTATGATTACAGATATACATAATAAAGAACTTGTATCATCATATAAGCAGTAATGTCACAGATACATCAGATACATTTCTAAAAATAATATGGGATTGTTTTAGCCTTGTGCAATGAATACTAGCCTGACTCCCACCCATTTCTCTGCCTAAGACTGGGCAGAACTGCTTCTCTCCTACCCTGCCTCCTGATGCCCTGGACCTTCTCTCACCTGCCCTGCCTCCTGCCTCTCCAGAGCCTCCCTCTCCTCCCTTCCCTCTGCCTCCTCCTGCCCCTGAACCCCCCATCATTTGCCTTTCCACCCCTACCCCCCTCTGCTGTGGACCCCCTCACTGTTTTCTTTCCCATCTGTGCCCTGCCTCCCCCTGCTCCTAATCCCCCATCACTATACTGTTTCCCCCTGCTCTGAAACCCCTCATCACTTCTCTTTCCACCCCTGCACTGCCTCCACCTGCTCCATACCCTGCCATCTCTGCTCTGCCTCCCCGTGTGCCAGACCCTGCCTCCTGCTCCCCCATTCCCCTGCAACCCCCAGTGCTCCCCAACTCTCCCCAGCCCTCTTTCACCATGTCTCTCCCTGCCTATTCCCCTGAACCATAGAGCAGTAGCCATTTTGCCTATAGGCATGGCTTCAATCTTATTGAAAATGGTGGAGGTCTCATGCAGACAGACTGTAGGGAAATGGTAGCATCTTTCTGGCTTCAGCCCTTTTGACAGCCGTAGGAGATGGTGGCTATTCATGATGTGACGGATTGTATCCCGCATTATGAGTGTCACTTGATCTGCTGGGGTCTCACTGAGCCTACCCGTTCCACCGGCCTGGGCTTCCTCACCCTGTCTTTGCTGTGCCAGGCCCTCAAGCCTTCTCTAGCACACACATACAGGTATGACCACACCCAGCTGCAGAGACAGACTGAAGTCAGCTCTGTGTGAGAGGATTCAGCTCCAGGATTCACCCAGCATTCATGTACACACCCCCTTGGGGAATAAACCCAAAATAGTATTGTCTTGTGCTGTATAGAAAAATCTGTGCAGCTCAAGCTCATAAAAAACACCCTCTCCCTCAGTGTGGAGAGAGATATGCACAGCTTCTTCCCCACCCCCCGGTTATGAATTGCACAAACTTGGTTATGTTATAAACAAGTAATAAGTTTAACAACTACAAAAGATAAATTTTAAGTAATTATAAGGGATAACAAACAGAACAAAGCAGATTACTGAGCACACAAACTAAGCTTAATACATTAAAGAAATAGGTTACACATAGTAATTTCTCACCGTAAATGTTGTTTAGGCAGGTTGTAGAGTTTCTGCAGCTCAGAGTTCCAGTTATATCTCTTTACAGGCTAGATCACTGTTCTCAGCCTGGATTCAGCCCTTGCCTTCCCCAGCTTAGTTCCTTGATTTGTTTAGGAGCATTCAGCAGTCTTCCTTCTCTCATGGGGAGGCAAATGGAGAACCCAGATTGCCTTGCTTCCCAACCTTAAATAGAATTTACATAAGGATGGAAGCTTTTGTTTCCAGTGGAAAAGTACCAGCAGTGTCCAAGGTGGTATTTTGTACCAGGTGATACTATCACATGACCTTGCAGTGTCAGGGCAACCATGAGACAAGGTTCATTTGCAAGGTCCCCAGGAAGGAACTCCTGAGAAGGTGGGGGATCCACATCTTCGAAGACTCAATGACTTTTCCTAAAGGCTCATTAAGGCTGATTGCTTACTGTCTGGTGGGCGTTTCCCAAGCACATACCAACACAGTTGTAATTGTTACATAGACAATATTCCTAACTTTAGATACAGAAATGATACATGCATACAAATTAGATAAACACATTCAGTAAATCTTAACCTTTCCAATGATACCTCATATGACCCATCTTGCATAAGGCATATCTTAGTTATGCTATATTCATATCATAACAATATTTCTATGAAGAATATGGGGTGTAACATCACACATGAGTTTGGCGCCTTTCATCATGTTTCCATGGGATAGGTTAAAAACATCTCCAAATCACTAGAGTCGCGACCGGATGACGAGAGTTGGCAATCTGGAGCTGTTATTCTGTGCACCTTATCTGCTATGCTATTGTCTATTGGTAAAGTGCCCCCAGGGACTTTATCAGCTGTGTATTCAGAGCACATACACAGTTGAGCCAGGTGAGCTGTAATGCCTAAACTTAAACAAGCTGAATCAAAAGGGCTTAAAGCATAGAGAGCCTCATTCTCAGTTCTGCTGTAGCCTTTTTACACCATCCTGGAAGATTGACAAGGTCTTAAAGTGGGCAGATACAGTCCCCTGTGCAGGGGACCTCCCAGCCCTCCAGCTCAGAGGAATTCTGAGCCTAGATTAGATCTAGTACAAGGGCTTTGCACTGGTCCTGCTTCTAATCTCTGGAGCTGGGTGAGTGGAGACTAGTGTGTCAGGGATATGGCTAAAGCACACTGCACTACGGCTATTTTCTATGGAGCCACGGGAAGCAGAACATAAGATGAGCAGTCCTGGGGTTTCCCTAACTTACATGTGAGGACCAGGCAGACCCTGTAAAACCCCAAAATATGGGGGAACCCAAAAGTGGCTTAGTCACCTCCCCTGTCCCCCCATGCCTGTCCCAAGTATAGTAGTAGAATAACTAAGAATCTGGCCCATGGATTTTGAAATCTTTCCCGATATTATTCACAAGTTACATCCAAAACTCTTTGAATTAAAATCTTTGCCTTCAGCATATAGTTGCAAATGTGATTCAAAGCAAATAGGACTAAAATGACCTGCAAATGGTGTCTCTTGTGGGTTTTTGTAGATGCTTTTTTAATGATTATCAGCTTTAGTTAATCAAAATTAATTTTACTCTTGGCTTCCCTGATTTCCAATTAGTATTTATTGAGCAGCACTACAGCCATTGAGCTTTTGGGTACTTGACGAGGAAGCACGGGTAAGTGGTAAACAATCAATCTGCTCATGAATACCCCTCCGGTTCATCATGTGTGTGTGTTTTCTTTTCATTAACAGTTATAATAATCAGATATATTTCTAAATTGTTCCCATTTCCCATCTCCTCTTGGCTTAATTTTTTCTATAACTCTTATCCCTGGTGAGAGGTTTTCTTTTAAGATTTAATTTAAAGGAAAACTCTTGTGTATTTTGAAGTATATGCTGATCAGCACATCTAATTGCAAAGAGCAAATCACTTTAAAAGAAAATGTGCAAGGCCTAATTTTTAGCCTGGCCTACCTTTTTGGAAGGCACAACTGATGTCATTGTGATGTCTGACTACCTGGTATGTATGCAGAATTGGGTAATGACATTAGTTGTGCCTGCAAATAATTAAAAGTGCAGTTATATGCATCTGCAAATTATGAGCACGGGGAAGGGAGCCTGTGTTTTGAAAATCTGGCCCTAAATGTCATAAATACCAAATAATAAAGAAACAATTAACAATGAAAGAGGCAGATGCCATCATGATTTGGAGGAGAATGGAGAGAATGCGCAAGCTGTCTGTGTGCCTGGGAAAATAGGGGCTGTCAAAGCTATATTCACTTAAAAAGCTTTGTTTAATTTAATAATGGTTTAACAATGTTAAATTAACTTGTAAGGTAAATTTTATTTCAAAAACCAAACAGTTCATGCAGTCCCAGACAGATCAGTGAGATCTGCTTTCCTTTCAGACCTAATCTGCATCATCAAGTTAGAACTTCCTCCTGAGAAATGTCAGTGAATTGGAGCTTCCTGGGCAAGACCATTCATAGCTCTAGTGAGCTAAATGGCAGGTATAAGTGAAAATGGTTTTGAATATCCATTTTTAAAAATACATCAATGGGTTTGTCATTTAGAAACTATAATTGCTGGATATTTCTGATAAGACTTCTTCCCATCCCATTCTTCCAGCACTTACGCACTTGCTTAACTTTACTGCTGCGAGTAGTCCCAATTGTAGTCAATGGCACTAATCGTGGTAGTAAAATAAAGTTATTACACAAGTGTTTGCAGGATCGGGGTCTTAGTTCCTTTTTTTTTCCCCAATAAAGAAGCTGTGAAAATCCACTTGAATTCTTAGATCTTTTCTCCTTTATTCCCTAAATGACTTTTTAAACAACTGCAGTGATGCTCTCGTTTTCCAGTCCTGCATTTGGCATAGAAGTCTGTAATAGTGGCTCTGATTGATTGTAGGATTGAGCCTTACTGTAGAAATTGGCATGGATTTCTGCAGTGAAGGGATGAGTGAAACTTCATGCAGCCAAGGACAGTGAGGGAGGCAGGAGAGGAGAACACATTACGTTTTCATAGATGTTTGAAACCTGAATTGCTGAGGATCAACAGTTTTGTCTGAACGTTACCAGTTAGTCCAGATCTGATGTACGTGTTCTGTGGGTGGCTCACTGGGTTACTAAAAAGTCTGACATGGTAATTTTTTGTACTTAAAAAATAAAATCCTTGCTGTTTCTAATATCACTCTGGACAGTGGGAATAGAAACCTGTTTTTCTCCTGGTGAATGATAAACTGTTTTACTGTTTGAAGGAGAGAAGGTGGTAAGTTAATGTCTTTTATTGGACCAACTTCTTGTGGTGGAAGAAACTTAGCCCTGGTGTACCCTACAAAGTTAGGTGGATGTAAACCATCTTGCATCGACCTAGTTGTGCATGTGTCTACACTTTGTCTCTCACCAATGTAAGCCCTCCACTACGCTGACATAGTAATACCACCACCCTGAGCAGCATTGAGCTATGATAGAGGTAATGTAGACACTCGGTTACCTATGTCAATCCTAACTGTCCTCCAGCAGCTGTCCCACAATGCCTAACACTGACCACTCTGGTCACAATTGTGAACTCTACTGCCCATTGGTCACTGAGACCAGAAGTGCACCCACCCTTAAAATCGTGCATATTTTTGAAATGCCTTTTTCTTATGTCCATCTTAGCAAGCACACTTAGCTGCTCTCTGTTGTTGTGTGCAACTGCCCAGCTGACCATGCCAGCTACATGTTCCAGATGTGCTCCAGCCTGGAGTAGACAGGAGATATTGGATCTCCTGGGCCTGTGGGTAGAAGAGGCTGTGCAAGCACAGCTACAGATCAGCTCTAGATATGTGGACATCTATGAGCAGATTGCATGGGTGATAGAGGAGAAGAGGTACAACAGGAACCAGCAGCAGTGCTGCATGAAAGCAAAGAAACTGTTGCAGCTGTATTGGAAGGCCATGAAGATCGACAGTGGATCCAGTGCCACGCTGCAAACCTGCCACCTTTACAAAGAGCTGTGTGTCATTCTTGGCGGAGACCCCACCACCACCCTGCACACCCACTGTGGATATCTCCGAGGAGACTGAGTCACAGGCCCTTGGTATGACGGAGGTCTATGAGGAAGTGAGGGAGGATCAGGGACTTGCTACCAGGGTGGGAGGGGATCCAGCTATGCCAGGAGCAAGGATCTTTTTGAGACTCCACTGCAGTCTAATCAGTCCCAGCAGTCGAGCATGGGTGAGTCCATGATTGTTAGTGTGTAGCAAAGTTATGAATTTAAGCTCCCAGGCTTGTCTTTTGAAGGTGTTGTGCAGATTTCCTTTGAGGATGAGGATTGACAATTAGATATGGAGTGACTGCATGATGAAAAGTGTTCACCCAAGGATGACATGGTGATTTTGTCATTTTATCTTTTTTTTGTGTGTGTGGGAGTTTATTCGAGAGCATAGTGAATGGTTTCACCTACATAGCTGTCTTTGGGGCATTGGCATCCCCAGTATGCCATTTTTTTCATGGGCCGGCTCGAGGAAGAATTTCTGGACAAATACACCACCGAACCAATGATATAGCTGAGATATGTCAATGATATTTTCATCATTTGGACAGTTGACCTAAACTCCCTCAAATATTTCCATCATCACTTCAACAACCATCACTCATCCATTAAACTCTGTCGGAATGCTTCTTTAGCAGCATCAATTTCATGGGCACCATGATAAGCCTGAGCAATGGAACCCCAAGGACAGCTATATACAAGAAACCCTGGATCACCTCAGTTAGCTTCACGGGTCCAGTAATCACCCGCAAACACACCGAGAAATCTGTTATCTACAGCCAGGTACTCAGATACCATAGTTCTGAGGAGAGAGTCTGGGATACACACTTGAAACAGCCTTACTAAACAAGGACACACACCAGAGAAGTAGATCACATCATGGAACGGGCCACCCAAATACCCCGAGAGAAGGGGAAAAAAGCACCTACCACCCCACACTGGAACGCATGCAGGGTATCATTAAACAGTTACAACTCCTGTTTGATGAGGAGCGCATCCTGAACACTCTCCTCTGGCATTCAGACAATCCCTCAGCCTCACCAAGCTCCCCATCATAAGCAAGCTCCCCACAGAACAGGACACACCAACTAAAAAGACAACAGACTCTTCCATAACAACAAATGCAAAACCTGCAGACATCTCTCCACTACTATACTCAATACGCCGCACAACATACCTTTCACACTCCATGGGTCCTACACATGCCTATCGCAAAGTGTGATACCACATCCTGGGCACTGAATTCCCCAATAACAACTGGTTAGGTGAGACATCCAGCCGCACTGATTGGCTGGAACTCTACTTAAGATAGAGGCAAAGGAAGTTGTCTGAGGGTATGTCTACACTATGAAATTAGGTCGATCTTATAGAAGTCGATTTTTAGAAATTGATTTTATACAGTCAATTGCGTATGTGCACACTAACAGCATTAAGTTGGCGGAGTGCGTCCTCATTACCGTGGCTAGCATCGACTTACAGAGCGGTGCACTGTGGGTAGCTATCCCACAGTTCCCGCAGTCTCCGCTGCCCATTGGGATTCTGGGTTAAGTTCCCAATGTCCAATGGGGCAAAAACATTGTCGTGGGTGGTTTTGGGTACATGTTCCTTCCTCCGTGAAAGCAACATCAGACAATCGTTTCATGCCTTTTTTTCTGTGCAGACACCATACCATGGCAAGCATGGAGCCCGCTCAGCTCAGCTCACCGTCACTGCTGCTGTTGTGAGCATTGAAAACACCTCCTGCATTATCCTGGAGTATATGCAGAAGTGGGCTAAGAGAGCATGAGGAGGATTTTGATGAGGACATGGACACAGATGTTCCTGAAAGCATGGATGTGGCAAATGGGACATCATGGCTGCAATGGGGCTGGCTGACACAGTGGAACGCCGATTCTGGGCCTGGCAAACAAGCACAGACTGGTGGGACCGCATTGTGTTGCAGATATGGGATGATTCCCAGTGGCTGCGAAACTTTTGCATGCATAAGGCCACTTTCCTGGAATTCTGAGTTGCTTTCCCCCACCCTGAAGTGCAGGAATACCAAGATGAGAGCTGCCCTGACAGTTGAGAAGCGAGTGGCGATAGCCCAGTGGAAGCTTGCAACATCTGATTGCTACCAGTCAGTCGGAAATCAATTTGGAGTGGGCAAGTCTACTGTGGGGGCTGCTGTGATGCAAGTAGCCAATGCAATCATTGATGTTCTGTTATCAAGGGTAGTGACTCTGGGAAATGTGCAGGTCATACTGGATGGTTTGCTGTAATGGGGTTCCCTAACTGTGGTGGTGCAATAGACGAAACCCATATCCCTATCTTGGCACCAGACCACTTTGCCAACCAGTACGTAAACTGCAAGGGGTACTTCTCAGTGGTGCTGCAAGCACTCGTGGATCACAAGGGATGTTTCACCGACATCAAAGTGAGATGGCTGGGAAAGGTGCATGATGCTCGCATCTTTAGGAATTCCGGGCTATTCGAGCAGCTGCAAGAAGGGACTTACTTCCCAGACCAGAAAATTACCGTTGGGGATGTTGAAATGCCAGTAGTTATCCTTGGGGACCCAGCCTACCCCTTGCTCCCATGGCTCATAAAGCTGTACACAGGCAGCCTGGACAGTAGTAAGGAGCAGCTCAACTATAGGCTGAGCAAACACAGAATGGTGGTAGAATGTGCCTTTGAACATTTAAAAGCTCGCTGGTGCTGTTTGCTGACTAGGTCAGACCTCAGCACAGTCAACATTCCCATTGCATAATGACAGGTTTCAGAGTAGCAGCCGTGTTAGTCTGTATTCGCAAAAAGAAAAGGAGTACTTGTGGCACCTTAGAGACTAACAAATTTATTAGAGCATAAGCTTTCGTGAGCTACAGCTCACTTCATCGGATGCATTTGGTGGAAAAAACAGAGGAGAGATTTATATACACACACACAGAGAACATGAAACATTGGGTTTATCATACACACTGTAAGGAGAGTGATCACTTAAGATAAGCCATCACCCACAGCAGGGGGGGGAAAGGAGGAAAACCTTCCATGGTGACAAGCAGGTAGGCTAATTCCAGCAGTTAACAAGAATATCAGAGGAACAGTGGGGGGTGGGGTGGGGGGGAGAAATACCATGGGGAAATAGTTTTACTTTGTGTAATGACTCATCCATTCCCAGTCTCTATTCAAGCCTAAGTTAATTGTATCCAGTTTGCAAATTAATTCCAATTCAGCAGTCTCTCGTTGGAGTCTGTTTTTGAAGCTTTTTTGGTGAAGGATAGCCACTCTTAGGTCTGTGATCGAGTGACCAGAGAGATTGAAGTGTTCTCCAACTGGTTTTTGAATGTTATAATTCTTGACGTCTGATTTGTGTCCATTCATTCTTTTACGTAGAGACTGTCCAGTTTGGCCAAAGTACATGGCAGAGGGGCATTGCTGGCACATGATGGCATATATCACATTGGTAGATGCGCAGGTGAACGAGCCTCTGATAGTGTGGCTGATGTGATTAGGCCCTATGATGGTATCCCCTGAATAGATATGTGGACAGAGTTGGCAACGGGCTTTGTTGCAAGGATAGGTTCCTGGGTTAGTGGTTCTGTTGTGTGGTGTGTGGTTGCTGGTGAGTATTTGCTTCAGATTGGGGGGCTGTCTGTAAGCAAGGACTGGTCTGTCTCCCAAGATCTGAGAGAGTGATGGCTCGTCCTTCAGGATAGGTTGTAGATCCTTGATGATGCGTTGGAGAGGTTTTAGTTGGGGGCTGAAGGTGATGGCTAGTGGCGTTCTGTTGTTTTCTTTGTTAGGCCTGTCCTGTAGTAGGTGACTTCTGGGTACTCTTCTGGCTCTGTCAATCTGTTTCTTCACCTCAGGAGGTGGGTATTGTAGTTGTAGGAATGCATGATAGAGATCTTGTAGGTGTTTGTCTCTGTCTGAGGGGTTGGAGCAAATGCGGTTATATCGTAGCGCTTGGCTGTAGACAATGGATCGAGTGGTATGATCTGGATGAAAGCTAGAGGCATGTAGGTAGGAATAGCGGTCAGTAGGTTTCCGATATAGGGTGGTGGTTATGTGACCATCGCTTATTAGCACCGTAGTGTCCAGGAAGTGGATCTCTTGTGTGGACTGGTCCAGGCTGAGGTTGATGGTGGGATGGAAATTGTTGAAATCATGGTGGAATTCCTGGGAATGGATGAGTCATTACACAAAGTAAAACTATTTCCCCATGGTATTTCTCCCCCCCACCCCCCACTGTTCCTCTGATATTCTTGTTAACTGCTGGAATTAGCCTACCTGCTTGTCACCATGGAAGGTTTTCCTCCTTTTCCCCCCCCTGCTGTGGGTGATGGCTTATCTTAAGTGATCACTCTCCTTACAGTGTGTATGATAAACCCATTGTTTAATGTTCTCTGTGTGTGTGTATATAAATCTCTCCTCTGTTTTTCCCACCAAATGCATCCGATGAAGTGAGCTGTAGCTCACGAAAGCTTATGCTCTAATAAATTTGTTAGTCTCTAAGGTGCCACAAGTACTCCTTTTCTTTTTGCGAACATTCCCATTGTTATTGCTGCTTGCTGTGTGCTCCATAATATCTGTGAGAGTAAGGAGGAGATGTTTATGGCGCGGTGGGAGGTTGAGGCAAATTGCCTGGTGGCCAATTTTGAGCAGCCAAACACCAGGGCGATTAGAAGAGCAGAACAAGGTGCGCTGTGCATCAGAGTGGCTTTGAAAACAAGTTTCATGACTGGCCAGGCTACGGTGTGACATTTGTGTGCGTTTCTCCTTGCTGCAAACCCGCCCCCTTTGTTGATTTTAATTCCCTATAAGCCAACTACCCTCTCCCCTTCAAAATAAAGTAACTGTTGTTTTGAAACCATGCATTTTTTATTAATTTAAAAAAAAATGAGATAGCGGACAAGGTAGCCCAGGTCGGGTGGGGGAGGAGGGAAGGACAAGACCACATTGTTTAATGTAGACACACTAAAATTCAAACTGTTTTGAATGACAGCCTTCTATTGCTTGAGCCATCCTCTGGAGTGGAGTGGCTGGGTGCCCGGAGCCTCTCCCCCACCCTCCCGCGTTCTTGGGCGTCTCGGTGAGGCGGCTATGGAACATGGGGAGGAGGTTAGGCAGTTATGCAGTGGATGAAGCAGAGGTCTGTGCTCTTGTTGGCTTTTCTGCAGCTCCAACAGACACTTTATCATGTCCGTTTGCTCCCCCATTAGCCTCAGCATCACGTCCTGCCTCCGCTCTTCGCACTCACTTAATTCTTTCCTGGCCTCTGCCACTGAATGCCTCCATGCGTTAAACTGTGCCCTATCAGTGTGGGAGGACTGAGTGAGCTTGGAAAACATGTCATTGAGAGTGCGGGGTTTTTTTTTCGCCTTCTAATCTGCAATAACCTCAGGGACGGAGATGATAGGGGGAATGTAGAACCTAGGGGAAGATAAAAAGGGAGAGTAAAATAGAGTTGGCTTCTTACGCCTTCATAATGTGGGAATGTTTTCAAACTGCAGCAGCCCCCTTTCCCAGAGCAAGCAATGGGTGGGGTTTCACATTTAAAAGGAGGGGCTGCAGTATTCAGGTAGATGTGAAGCACACACCTACCCTTACCCCACTGCTTGGCTATTCTTCGGGATGATCCCTTCACCCGTTCCCCATGCCGCATGGCTATTCTATGGGATGATCCCTTCACCCCTCCCCCACGCCACATAGCTATTCTCTGGGATGATCCCTTTTAGCCAAGCGCAAACAGTCTAGCATGAATGGGGTCCTTTTACTGTTCCCTTACAAAAATTCCCCTATTTCAACCAGGTGACCATGAACATTATTGCTTTTAAACCCTGCACTGTAGTTACAAATATGCGTTCACCAGAGGTGCCTTCTCCGGTTTCAGGGTCTGGGATGCTGCCTTGGGAGGGTATTGGCTCCAGGGTGATGAAAAGGTCCTGGCTGCCAGGGAGAACAGATTCACCACTTGCCTGCTGCTGATTCTCCTCCTCTTCATCCTCCTCTTCCTCATCCACAAAATCCTTCTCCGTGTGGTGTAAGACTCCCCCCTTGCAGGTGTCCACGGACAATGGTGGGATAGTGGTAGGGTTCCCCCCTAGAATGGCATGCAGTTCTTCATAGAAGCGGCATAGATGGGGCTCTGACCCGGAGCGACCGTTGGCCTTTTTTGATAGGCTTGCCTGAGCTCCTTAACTTTCACGTGGCATTGCTGTGTGTTCCTGGTGTAGCCTCTGTCCAACATGCCCTGTGAGATTTTTGGCAAATATATTTGCATTTCTTCTTTTTGATAGGAGTTCTGCCTGCACAGATTCTTCTCCCCATACAGCAATCAGATCCAGTGTCTCCCTTTCGGTCCGTGCTGGAGGTCGTTTGCAATTCTGGGACTGTGTGGTCACCTGTGCTGCTGAGCTCGCCATGCTGACCAAACAGGAAATGAAATTCAAAATTTCCCAGGGCTTTTCCTGTGTACCTGGCTAGCGCATCGGAGTTGAAAGTGCTGTCCTGAGCGGTCACACTGGAGCACTCTGGGATAGCTCCGGAGGCCAATACCGTCAATTTGCATCCGTGCTACCCCAAATTCAACCCAAAATCAACCAGCAAGGTCGATTTTAGTGCTACTCCCCTCGTTGGGGAGGAGTACAGAAGTCGATTTTAAGAGCCCTTTAGGTCAATGGAATGGGGTTGGTTGTGTGGAGGCGGTCATTTATAAATCGACATAACATGGCTAAATTCAACCTAACCCCATAGTGTAGACCAGGCCTGAGCAACTAGGTGAATTCCTGGCTGTTTGTTACTACAGACCCTCCTTATTTGCCTGACTCACGAGCCCTGCCTGTTTGCGATTCCTGTTCTCCTTATCCCAGACCACTGTCTACTTCCAGTTCCTGCTTCCCTGCCTTGCTGCAGTCCCTGCTTCTGTGCCCTACTCCTGACGCTGACTCTGGCTTCGACTCCTGGCTTGGCACCCAACTCTGACTCCAGCTTTGACTGTCAGCTTGGCACCTGGCGCTATCTCTGACTCTTGGCTTGATTCCTGAATCTGTCCTGCTCTGACCTTTGGGTTGGCATCAGATTCAGATCTTGGCTAACTCTGACTAATAGGCATGATTGCTACCCCAGTATATACAGCTTGCTATATACTAAATTCTGTGAGTGGGCCCAGATGAGGATGGACCCAGTAGAGTTCTCTGTACCTGAAGGGGGATTAGCACTGCATGAGCAGGTGATCCGCCTTCAAGCAGACAGCTAAGCATTGCAGGCACAGAATGCATAGCTGACCACTGAAAATCAGTTTGTGGGAGCAAGTCCATAAACTCCATGTAGAGAATGCTGCGCTTCGGGCCTATCTGGCTGCACTGTCATCTGAGCTGAGACCTGCTATTCCTCTGCCTGAATGATTCGATGGGAACCCCAAATTCCAAGGCTTCATGAATCAGTGCCACCTCTTGTTCTTGCTTTGACTGCAGATTTATGCTTCTGAGCATACCAAAGTAAGCTTGGTAGTCAGCCCACTGACAAGGGAGGCACTGGACTGGGCCTCTCACCTGTTGGAAGCTGCTTCCTCCGTAGCTCACTTCCGCTGTCTCATATCGGAAATAGAATGAGGCAACTTAGTTATTTCAGTTTTGAGGTGGCTTGTGGGATGAGGTTAAGGATGAACTGCTTCAAGTTGAGACACCAAGAAGTCTAGGCACCTTCATAGATCTTGTTATCCATATTGTGAATTGTCTACCTGAGCAACAGGAAGAAAGAAGAGGGGCTTCACAACTGCTGTTGGATTCCGCCACACCACTTGAGCAATGCGGATAGACCTAACCCACTGGTAACTTGCCCCTGAAGAAACAGCACCTGCAGTGCCTTAACCTGTGTTACTACTGTGGCAAGCTAAGACACACTATTTCCAGTTACCTATGAGGAAAGATGATCAACAGGTCCCTCTTATCCTCTGTCAGTGGCCACAGAAACTGTTCTTCTCACATACATCGAGAGACCCTACAGTTTTTAGTGCCATCTGGTCCTCTCATTTCCCTCTGTTTCTAGATATATTGTGACTGGCCCTCCACAACTCCCTTAACAGCTTTCATGAATAAAGTCACATTTTTCTCAGAATTCTGTCAGTAGCACTCCTTAATACCAGGAAATGGCATGCAGTAGTTTGCCAGTGGTCATGTGCCCAGGTAGCTAGCCTGGCAGAGCTGTCCACTGATCCTGGTCCTTGACTTCCATCCAAATACAGCTATTACAAGGATGTCTTTGGGGGGAAAAAAAAAAACCTGCAGACACCTTGCCATTGCACAGAGACTATGATTGCCCAATAGAGCTACTACCCTGGGCAAACATTCCATTTGGGCATATATATGCCATGTCTGAGTCTGAACTAGCCACGCTGCACACATACCTTCAGGAGAACCTAGCCAAAGGCTTTATTTGTAAGTCCACTTGGCCTGTCAGTGTGTCAGTCCTCCTTTTGTTTAAAAGAAAAATGGAAGCTTCCAACTATGTGTGGCCTATCTATCCCTGAATCAGGTCTTGTGATGATCAGATTACCTTTCTCAGACCTGAAAAAGAGCTTCCTGTAGTTTGAAAACTTGTGTTTCACCAACAGAAGTGGATCCAATAAAAGATAATACCTTACTCATCTTGTCTCTCAAATATCCTGGGACCAACACAGTTGCAACTACATTTGCTTGTACAGATGAGTGCTAAATCCTCTTCTACCCACAAACTGACCAAGCTCATGAGGCTTTCAACAATCTCTGCTGTCCACCTATGAGCACTGTTTTTGGTGAGGGATGTTGAATCGAAGTCAGTCAGCACCTCCTCCTCCTCTGCCATGGGTCTTAGTTGAATTGGGAAAGGGGAACTGGACAGGACATGACATCTATTGATTTGCTTCTGCTAGCTAGGTTAGTAGTAGGGGTTCTGATAATTCCTTAGGCCTGGTCTACGCTTAAAACTTAGATGTAGACACAGCTAGATCAACAGAAGAATCCTTCCATCAACGTAGCCACTGTCTCTTGGGAAGGTGGAGTTCCTGCAGTGGGGGAAACCTCCTTCTGTCACTAGTCTGTGTTTACACTACGGATTTATTGGTGTCATAGCTCCAGCACTCTAACTATGCTGCTCTAGCCCATGTAGCATAGACAAGCCCTTAGTCTGGTTAGCTGAGGCATTTGGCTCATAGGGCTGAAGTAGATCAGATGTATGATCATCATTTGTGGCCTTTTTAATATCTTTATTGAAGATAATAAAATTAACCTTCTGGGGTACATTTTGAGCAAGGTGCGTGGGGTATTAACCCGTGTAATTTCCTTCCATATTAAATGACAAGTAAGTGGCTGAAACTGTGCCCTTAAAGACAGGTTAAAGGTGTTCCCAGCTCACAGCAATAAGTCTTATCTCACTTTGAAATGATGTCTGCTTTGCTAATTCTTAACACTGGCCTCCATTAACTCTGACCTTTTTCATAGCCTCCTGTTCTGTGATGCTCTCTGAGCAATGAGGCATAAATATGAAATTCCACTCCATTTATTATGCACACGCCTTTGTCGGAGTTGCTCAACCGCCCACAGTTCTGTGACTGATAATTCCTTTGCATGATGCTTGAGCATCTTGGTGTGTTTTTATTTCCTAGGAATTGAGAACGGAATCCATTGCGAGACCTCTGGAGATAAACGAGACTGAAAAGGTGATGAAAATTGCCATCAAAGATGTTCTGGTAAGCAGATTGCTGTTCATTTATTTGCTTCATAATTAATTTTTATTCTACAGAATATCCATTCCAGCTGTCATTTGTGTAGGAAGAACAAGGTTCTTTTTTGTCAGCATCTAGGGATTGAAAAGCATGTATATGCATGGCTTGTATCACCCTTCAAGAGCAGTGTCAACAAATAGTCTAACTAGCTGCTTTAACAGTAATATTGAACTGCAGTCAGTAGCTCATATCATCCACCATGTCATTGCTACTGGCAAATGCATAAATACAAGTTCACCAAGGCAGAAGTTCATTTGTGTTTGCATCTCCCATCCATGTGAATGAAACATGGCTGTTGATATTTTTTTCATTGGGAAATTTGTTGGTTTTGAGACAAACTCAACCCTTTAATCAAAGCATGTTACTTTGTGTTGTGTAGGCCCATGTAGATGCATGCTACTGACTCCTGGTTGTTTTTTAGAAGCCACAGTCTGTTTATAGTGGTGCACTATGCCAGCAGTAGCCCCTGGTCATTGGCTAAAATTTACAGGAAGTGCCTTAAACACAATGGGCAAAGCAATGCCTCCATGATCTGGGGGATCTTTAGCACCCTTTAACAAAGCACAGCATACACTCAGTCTTCCCCTAAAATAGCATCTGTCTGCCATTGTGGAAGAGAGTGGAACTCCTTTGCATACCCTTTGGACTAGACTTACATGGTGCTTGGGTACTGGGTAAACAAGGACTGGGATTGTCTGGACCCTGCTCAACTTCACGGGAAGAAGAGAATCGCTACAGATAGCTTTCCATACACATGCATGGCTGGCTATAATCTATATGCTGGGCCACTATGATATTGTAATGAAAAACAGACATGTATTAAAATATGAATAACGGTCTTTTGTGGGAAATAGATCCAGCAGATCTCTTTCTTTTACCCCCTTCAGTTTTCCATCTTCCATGGAAATTTTCCCCCATCAAGGTTGGCTGATACAGTGTCCACTGAAGCCTGGCAATGCTACTCCCATCCTCCACCAGAAGAGGGTCACAAGACCATGATGACCCAGAGCACTCCCTCCCCAACCAAAGGCTGAGTGTCCCGCTTCTGCCACTCCTTTGTTTCTCTGAATGTCCAGGAGATAGCTGAGCTGGGCCGGTCTCTTATGGTATGTTTGCACTGCAGTGTAAGCCTGTGCTTGAGCCCAGGCACAAGGCTAATACCCCCTGCATCTATACACTGCAATTGCACTGGCCCAGGGGTTGGACCCAGGATCCCAGGACCAGAGTGTCTGAGCTCAAGTCCAGCTGGGACCCAAGATCTGAGCCCTATTGCTTTGCAATGCAGCCACAGCCCCGCTTGACTCAACCCCCAGAGTCAGTAGGTAGTATCCCACAATTCAGTTGGACAGCTTCCTTAGTCCTCTCTATCCCAACAATCTGCAATCCACTTTCTTGAAAACAGAAGCTCTCTTCCCCCTTGGCAAATGGCAGAAGCTCAAATCAGCGTTAAGCCAGCCTGTTCTGATCAGCATTCTGCAAGCTCGCTATCAGAGAAGCCTCCTAGGTTTGCAATGGAGAGTGAACTGATCAAGCCTTTTATAAAGTGAGCTGCTTCCTGGTAATGTGCAAGGCAGACACTAAAGCTTTCCCACAGTTCCTAGGGCTGGAATGGTGCTGGGCTCTTTGGAATATATGGTTACCTTGACTTGGGTCTGCACACTGCAGCGTGGATTCCAGAGCCCTTGGTTTGAGCAGTGATCAGAATAATCTTAACTTAGGGTTAAAATACAGTGTAGAAGCTCCAGCCCAAGGTTCCCTAACACGGGTCAGCTGACTCGAGTCCCACTACCCCGGCGTTTACATTGCAATGTAGACATACCTGTATTTTAAATTCTCCCACACTAGTCCACTTCAAAGAGAAGCATTTAGCACAAAGATCTGTTTACAAACTGGAGGTGGTGCTGAGCCTGCATTTTAACTGGGAGAACATTTATCTTTAGATAGGTAAAAATTCAAAGTGACTGAACCTGAAGATTTTAACAAGAATTGTTTTTTAAATGGCCCCATCCTGTGATCCTGAATGGCAAGTGTCAGCTCTGAATGTTAATTGGTGAGGGACAAGCCAATATCTGGTGGGGGTCTATTAATTGGCCAACAAAACAAGGTGCTACACTCAACTCAGTGGCATTTCTGTTTGACTGAAAGACGATCAGTGGCAAAAGAGTTGGTACTGGTTGAGAAGAGCATGTGGTCAGGACACTTAAGAACGCACTGAGTCAGGGCAATCAATCAAGTAGTCTCCACTAGTGGGATTCCATGAAGCCCTGGCCATGCTAAAGTGGCCATCTAGTAGGCAGACCCCTAAAAAATGGATGTCCGTGCAAATACTGCCCATTCTGCTCTAGGATTGACAACATCCCAGAAACATCGCTCCCCCTGCCAGCTTGTGTCTGGGGGAGTCAAGCCCAAACAATTTAAATTATTGAATAGCCAACTGTATCACACATACACACGTACATACATATGTACGTATAATTAGAGGAAGCAGAGCTTCAAGTTTAAATAGCCATGCCAAATCAATAGATACACTAGGTGATCTCTCCATCTGCTGTTCAGTCTATATGCATCCTGAATGTTGTTAATATGTATTGATATTCTAGGCCGTAGCTCCAATAAGCCAGTCTTAGCATATTAGAGTCGATAATTTCATGGGAAATATCAATAACTCAAACCTACCTCAGCTGGTTAGTTCCGGACCAATTAATGAAATGATCTATTCTAGCTGAACAGCAAATAATCTTCACTGCCAGAATTTCAACAAACGCATAGCTCTTTCTTAATTAAACAACTTTCTGAACATCAAAAAGTTTCAAAGCTGCAAATGCTTTGAACATACCCAGCACATTTTAACATGCGTGAAGAGTGTTTTTTTTTTCTCTTCTTCATTGCAGTAGAGTATATAGCACTATTTTGTTTGCAATTTATTTTTGAAAAAATGGCCATGGCAGGGCTAAGAAAAAAACAAAGAGATCAAGACCGATTAGATTCTTTTAAAATGTGATATTTGTCAGGAAGTAGTACTAGTTCTGGAGACTTTAGCAGGGCTGCTGTTGGGCTTATAACGAAGAACTCTGTTGCTGCAAGAGGAATCCAAGAGGCAATCTGTTTAAGGGAGACCAACTGCCTCCCTGAGCTCTAAGGAGCACAGAGGCAGCACCTCCCTCACTGCACCCCTCCGTGGAATGCAGCTTCCCTATCCTCACTTCAGCTGGCTCTGCTGACCGTTGGGTATGGTGGGGGACGGGGAGACAGAGCCATCACTGTACCTTCTGTCCACCCCTCCCCACCTTCTTTCAGGCATCATGTGCCCCTGGAGAGCCATGGCTGCATTACCCTAAATCCATTCCTTTTTTCATAAGAACAGCCAAACTGGGTCAGGCCAAAGGTCCATCTAGCCCAGTATTCTGTCTTCCAACGGTGGCCAATGCCATGTGCTTCAGAGGGAATGAACAGAACAGGTAATCATAAAGTGATCCATCCCCTGTTACCCATTCCCAGCTTCTTACAAATAGAGGCTAGGGACACCATCTCTGCCCATTCTGGCTAATAGCCATTGATGGATCCATCATCCATGAATTTACCTAGTTCCCATGTATGGGCCGTGCAAGGGAGAAAAGACTGTCTACTTCTGCCCAGCCACCGCATGCACACACAGCCAGGAAGAATCTGCATGCCTGGTAGTGTTTACAGGATCAGCCCTCTAATTTTTGTGCCACAATATACCTCATATGAGCATTGTCAGCCTTGGAAAACTGTTACAAAAATGTACTTAGCTAGGCACAAATATACTGATGCCTTTGCCAGAATGATGATGATGATGGTGATAATGAAAAAAACTATTTTTCTCGCCTGCTAAGAAATAGATTACTCTTCTTGGGCAAATGGGCGTATAGAATTTTGCAAGTTTGCCTAAACTGGCTGAATTGCAATTGCTTTGGGAAACATCTCTTTGAAATTCCTCATTTTGAGTTGTTAAAAATATCAGCCATAGTGCTGCATCTGAGTAGAATTCTCCATTGAATTTCCTTTTTATTTAAGTAGAGGCAAACAGAAATCGAAAAGTCCTTGGATTGCATCTTCAAATAATTGCTTCTTTGAATGCATAATCACTGCAATAAACAGCCTTCCTGGTAGACTATATCACAATTACAACACACCAGGCTCAGTTTAAATCTACTGTGTATTTGAATGCAGATTCACTGTGGTTTGGGAAGAATGAATCTGAAAAAGTTGAACCTGCTGGATGCTGTATATAGGAACTTCTCCCAGTGAATTTATTGGAACCAGCTGAGTGACCCTGGTTTGGCACAGGCAAACCTAATAATGGTTTGCAGTTGCAGTTGTAATAGTGCCTTTAGTCCAGAGGGTTCTTAAAGTGCTTTATTGTCATTGCACCTAGAAGTCACTTTACCCACTATTGAAATGCAGGCCACTCTGGAGTGGGATATGACAGCTGTTCAAAATCGCAATATTATGTAACAGTTTAGGACAAGAACGGAAGAATACACTATCCAGTTGAAACTGCAGAATTCATGCACAGAGGCCATATTTAGTCTCAAAACAATGGTGCTGGTTTACTTTCATGCAGTGTCGGTGCTCAGCAGTGCAGAATAATACTGTGTAATCCATATCTAATCCCAGGATTAGAAAGAGGAAAAGAAAAAGCCAGCTGTTACGAGAGAACAGGATTTTCTCTGTAGTGTCCACAATAAATAGGTTTGATTTGTAAACCAAGTAATGGCCTTTCTAATGCTGTCAGTGAGACCCATGATGTTTGAGAAGCTAAATGATGATTGTAATAAGAGTGATAGGTTTCAGAGTGGTAGCCGTGTTAGTCTGTATCAGCAAAAACAACAAGGAATCCTTGTGTCACCTTTAGAGACTAACACATTTATTTGGGCATAAGCTTTCATGGGCTAGAACCCACTTCGTCAGATGCATGGAGTGGAAAATACAGGAATAGGTATAAATACATGAAAAGATGTGAGTGACACACACGAGTGCTGGGGGAAGACTGATTTTTGCTTGAGCCTGGTTACATAACATGGCTCATGGTTACAAAATTCTGTGGTGACACAAGGTGCAAGATAATGCAGAATCAGGCTCGGAGTCTGAAATACGATTGGAGTTGCACTTCTTCAGGACATGACTCAGCCACTCATTCTCTCTTTCAGGAGCAAGTCCAGAAGACTAAGGACATGTTGAATAATGTGGCCTCTGATGAAGCTAACTTGGAAGCCAAGATTGAAAAGAGAAAACTGGAACTGGAAAGAAACCAGAAGCGACTACAGACCCTACAGAGTGTCCGGTAAAGACTATACGTACCTTTTATCCACATCAGAATTAGTATAACTGATGGTGAAGGGTATTCTTAATGCCCACTGTAGTGAAGATTGACTAGTCTGTAAAGAGTCCTAGAAATATGATGGCCTCTGGGGAGTGCAATAAATGTGGTGGTTTGCCATTGTAAAAATGCCTAGGTTGTAATAATTTTCCAATCATCTGGTTTTGAAACTGACTAACATTTTGCTATTGTCAAGATGGCCAAAATGTTACTTTATTTTTAAATTGTCACTTGAACTTTTAAAAATGATCAAACTTTAAAAAAGTCATTAAACCCAGATGGTATCTGTGGGTGCAGATGCTCCTAGAAGAAATAATGATGAAACATGCTGCTTGATTTCTAAGGTGTTCCTAACTTTTCCAGCCGCTGGTAGGTAGTAGATGAAGAAACAGGTCATGAAGTATCCTTGCTTGGGGAAGAGTCATCTAAAGAGCATCTTGGACTGCCATGCAATCAAGGCACACACAGTCAAGCCTTAGATTTGGTTTCTAGCTTCAGTCCTATTGGGATCTTGTGATGCAAGATCTTGTGATCTTATGAGCAATTGCTTTATCTGTGATCTCGCTAATGAGAGAAAATAAGGAAATCTCAGGGGGTGGAAGTGCCTGCGTTATGTTTGTGTGTAAATGCTGTGATAAAAATCCTGTCCTCACCAGATGGAGGCACACGGGGTGGGCATGGGCAGCAGAGCAGAACTGATCTGTGTTGTACAAGAGCCTTCCTTCTGGCACAGGGTGGCATGGTGGTTTATTGCTGGTGGAGGTTGGGCACACAGCCAGCCACATTATTAGGACAGTTCTGTTGTAGAGAAATAACATATCCTGGCAAGCACAGATAGCAAGTTGAAGAACATGTGCTAGCCTGCTGTGGGGCTGGACCATGCCCGCTTTGAGGCATGGAGCACTGATCAGCAAGAAAACTAATCTCTTGCTAGTGTTGTCCTTATTGCTAGGGGAAAATACTGCCTTTCTGCATACGTGGATGGGTGTGGTGCAAGGCTGCCTACAATTCTCCTTTG
The DNA here is from genome assembly GCF_009764565.3 of Dermochelys coriacea. Taxonomy (NCBI): domain Eukaryota; kingdom Metazoa; phylum Chordata; order Testudines; family Dermochelyidae; genus Dermochelys; species Dermochelys coriacea. The sequence continues at coordinate 34,741,827 of NC_050077.1, read as the reverse complement.
CCCCAGCACACCTGTGTAACAGGGTAGGATTTTGCCCAGTGATTCTAGTGTCTTTAAAATAATGTGGAGAATTTAGAGTGAAGAGAGTTGCTTTTTGGATTAGGCTAATAGTGTAGGAATACAGAGGGAATTGAAAAAACAAAAGAGCATGTTGCAGAGTTCTGCAGCTTCAAACAGTTTTGTTTTCTGTATTTTGTCTCTGGGCTGTCCAGACCAGCTTTTATGGATGAGTATGAGAAGATTGAGGAGGAGCTGCAGAAACAATATAGCAATTATCTGGAAAAATTCCGTAATCTGGCCTATTTGGAACAGCAACTGGATGATCATCACAGGCTAGAGCAGGAGAGGTTTGAGGTAAGAGTTTTTGTTTTTCCAGACAAAACATTGCTTAGCTAAATGTACTTTTTTAACCTCTTTCCCCATCATGCATGCCACTGTTTATTATCTAGCAATATCCAAAAAGACCTTCATTGCCTCCTGCCACTTCCCACAGCAGCATGCTATCAATTAATACATATCCTCAGAGCTGTCTCCACTGATGAGATCATCATTTTGTTGTCTCGTTTTGAACTGGAGTTGTCTTGAGCAGACAGGGTAACACACTTTTAGCTCATGAGTCAGTGGAGTTAAACTATTAGATCAGCATCAGGCAACTGTTGTCTTTTCCAATCACTGCAACCTTTCCCCTGTTGTCTTTTATTTCTCCTTTTATCTCTTACATACTTCCCAGGGTTCACAAAGAACCAATTTTCAGCAGTTCTGACCTCCCTCTTTCTAATTCTTTTAAAACCAATGGATGCATCTTGCAGTGCATGTATTTACAGTTATCATGTACTCTTTATTTCCTTTGGGCTTGTCTACATGGCAAGCATAGGCGCCAACTCCCATGGGAGCTCCCAGGCTGGAGCACCCATGGGGAAAAATTAGTGGGTGCTCTGCATCCACTGGCAGCCAAGCTCCCCCTGCCTCCACTCCCTCCTTGCCTCCTCCCCTGAGTGCACTGCATCCCCGCTCTTCTGCCTACCTCTCAGCACTTCCTGCCAGTCTGCTGCCAAACAACTGTTTGGCGGTGCTTAGCATGCTCCAGGACGGGGGGAGGAGCGGAAAATGGTGCACTCAGGGGAGGAGGCGAGCCCGGGGCGGGGATTTGGGGAAGGGGGTGGAGTTGGGGGCAGGGACTTTGGGAAAGGGGTTGGAATGGGGGCAGGGAATGGGTAGGAATGGGCAGGGTCTCATGGGAGGGTTGGAGTGGGGGCGGGGCCGGGGGCAGAGGGAGCGGGTCGAGCACCCAGAGAAAAGAGAGGAAGTTGGTGCTTGTTATGGCAAGCCAAGGTGTGAATCTACATCTCACCAGCTTGCTTCACAGAAACATCTTGTGTGGATACTGCCACAGTGCACTAGACGTGCCAGAGTGCAGCTTGGCGTACTACACTTTGCAAGCTGACTTTCACCATGCTATTGTAGCAGTGTCCACTCAGCATGTTAGGTTGAAGCAAGCTAGTAGTCACATCTTGACTTGCAATGCAGAAACTTGTTATGCAGACAAGCTCTTACTGTTTTCTCAGTGCTTTGTCAATTAGTGTGTTTAATAGTCTCTTTGCACAAGGTTCTCCAATCTCCTCATTGTCATTCTCTTAATTGAAAACTGATCAAAAATAGCTATTAAAAGTTTAGCCATTTCGGAGTTCCCCCTCATGTGGCCTTCATTCTTGTTTTGTAGGAGTCTTGTGTGTTCCTGTGACTCCCTGAGTTGCATTAATTCAGTTTGCTTTCTCCCTTCCTTTTTATATTTGGATTTCCTGATGGATTTCTTTCCTTCCTTCCTTCCTTCCTTCCTTCTTTTCCATTTCATATACAGGTGGCCGCAAACCTTTCACCAGTCATCCTTTCAGCTACTTGTTCCTTGTAGTTCGTGTTACTGCTACTGTCAATCTTTGGGATTACTTCTTATCATTACTAGCCCATGCTTTTTTTATCCTTTATTTAACCCGTAAATGTTTACAATTCCCACCCTTCACATCTGCCTATACTTCAGTAATTTGTGTATGTATTGTGAAGTGTTTTTGATACACAGAGCTTCCTTTTCTCAGACCTTAGTCTTTTGCATATGTAGATCATATCCTTCTTTGCCAGTACAGGTTGCCCCTACTCCTGGCAGAAATATTCTGCATTGCAAGGCTGTGCATGAGGTTATTGGTACTCAAAATATCTATGCATGTTAATTTTGCTTTTGCAGCATGAATTTGCATCCATTTGGGATCTGAAAATGAATAGTTACAGAATTTAGCCCCATATTTTTGTGTACCTTCCCCCATTGGAACCATCTTATCTTTGCTTGAGTCATGATGAAATTCCTTCTAATCTCTTTATGCTGGCCTCTTGCCCAGAAATCTGCTCTGAAAGTGTGTTTTGCATACTGCAGGTTTTTGTGTGGAAATAAGAATTGTAAGCAGCAGAGCACAGTTGATGAGGGAGGTTCGTAGGAAATGTAGGCTGCTTTATAACCATGGGGAAAACAGGATCATTTAATAAGATCTATGATTACTGTCACAGTACAAAGTATTTCTGCATGCTGATTGGACAGCAGAAGTAGAGTTGTCTTGCTGCATTGTTCATATGAAGTATAAAAGAAACTGTCTAAAAGATAACAAGAGTCTTGAAAAATTGGTGTACAATTCACAAGTCAATCAAGGAGTTTGAAGGGTTAGTAATCCATGTTATCCAGTTTCCATTAGCTTCCCTTTTTATCAGCATTATTGCTTTGGTCATTAGTCCATGTGTTTCTAATCCACAACCAACCTGGTATTTTGTATTTTCACCCCTTTGGTTTATAATGCTGTAGTCCATATGCATATCCTTGGCAGAAAAGAAGTACATATGTCCTGACTGAAAGAAAACTTGTAATGAAGCCTAAAATCTGATTTCTCCTTTCTGTTCAAATACTGTCAAATCTTTATACTGAGACTGGAAATATTTTGGAGTGCTGGTTCAGACCATTTATAAATTTCCACATGGCAATTATTAATGAATTTGCATCCAGCTGTTCCAAGGACTTGTGTGTGTGTGTGTGTATCCCCTCATATACCGCACACACTCAGACACACAATATCTACACATATACATAGAACCATAAGGTGCCATGTAAGCACCACGCAACTTTAAGGCGTATAAAAGCTTGTAACCAAAAGATATGTGTTTCTCCATTCTATGAAGTGAGTACTGTGACTTTGTGTGTGCAAAATGTGTTTTTAAGGCATCTGTCCTGGGCAAAAGTCTTGAAGAAAAAGGTGTGGTTTATACCTAGATCTGAATGCCATCAGGCTTGAGTTCACTCTGTTCTTCCACACTCAGGGTCCTGCCACTAAGAGTGCATTGTGTCCCATATCTAAGAGTCCATGCTCAGATCTTCCATGCATGGTCCCTGTAAAGTATGATTGTTTGTGGGAACCCCTGTTTAAATATTTGTGTATTGAAATAAAGAGGCATCCTGCTGGAAATCTCTTCCTATGCTATTCCAGCAGCATTAATTTACTTCCCTCCCCTCCTACGTTTCAGTTACTGTTGATGCCCTAATAAGCAGGCTTGCTCCGGCCTTGCATCACTTGTTTTGTGGCAGGGCAATAAAACAACAGCAAGAAGAAAGTGCGCTTTAACCTGTGATAGACTTTCAAGGATTCCATAGGGACTCCGAGATACAATAGTTTGTAAACCTCTTATGGTTTGGGTGCTACTATATAGAGATAGTAGTTGACTTCTATATTAGAGAACCAGAGGATAGTACCCTATATACTATGGGGTAAAATTAAAGTCTGCATCACATCCTATTAATTGCCTTCAAAATAATGTTCTTCTTAAAGCCAAGGATAAACTGCTGTCCAGGTCAGATCTTGGATCTAAATTCAGGCTTGAGGACAACTGGTTTTTCAGCTTTATGCAGATGTTCAGCTGCCTGACCTAAATTCATCACTTAAGCATTTCTGGAATTTGGAGAGTTTTGCAGGTCCCACTTCATTGTCTGGCACAAATAAGATCTGAAAAACTATGGGAGATCGGTCTTATTTGAGCTGTGGATTGGCTGAAAGCTGAGATCTCATTGGCTGTAGTGGGTTACTAACCCCTGTAGTTATCTCTCAGCATGTGCCCTTCAGGGGGATGGCGGGTCTGGAAGGCCTCTTCACCAATGAGACCAATCTTGCCACAGATCATTTTATAAAATGTTACTAATAAAAATGTGTAAAAGTAATAATTAACAGTTGAAAATAGCCAGTTGAACTGATTGTTTTCTCCCTTCCTTAGTTGCTAGGGTTACTAATGTTTCTATTTCTTGATGCTTACAATGAGGGTATAACTTAAATGGAAGTTTCAGGGACTCAGCACCTCTGGAAACCAGTTGCAAATAACTTGGTATTTTTCCTGATTACTGCTGCTGCTACAAAGCCACATGTATCAAATCGCACAGCCCACTCCTCATTACTTAGCATGCAGTTCTCAGGCCTGGTGTTGGTAGCACATAAGAAATTGATCCACTTGACAAAAAAGCCCAGATAGGGGAAATACCAGGAATGGGGAAGGGAGATGATGAGGATTAACAGCAGAAGGTGGGGAAGCAGTTATGCTAAAAGCAGACCCCACATTTAAAGAAAAAGATTGGCCAAAGATCTCCATCATCCCAATTCAGGGAAGCATCATTAACCAGTGACTCAAGTACCACCACCTAGGTAGATTGTCAAAAGTGCTGAGCAGTCAAAACTCCAGCTGAAGTCACTGGGCAATGCAGATTTTTAAAACTTCTGGAAATCAGAGTTTGGCCATTGGGAGAGGAAGCAGAATTAGGCCTTTAAAATGAACTTCAGGCTTTCACTGCTAATTTCCTATTCTCAAACTTGGTGGAACAAATGACAGTGCAGTATTGCACCTCCTTAAGTATTACCTCCCTGTCATCCTAAAATATCCACTGTTGCTTTTCTTCCACCTCCTCCATTAGTCTGTTTGTTTTTCATGTGATGCTTTAGCACCTTTGGCAATTTGTCGATAAAGTGGACAATTTATTTTATGCTTGAAAAAAAATTGCTCTAAAATTAGTATGATCTAACACTGTATGTTGTTGTAGCCATGTCGAGCCCAGCATATTAGAGAGACAAGATGATTGAGGTAATAGCTGAAGAAAAACTCTGTGTAAGCTTGAAAGCTTGTCTCTCACACCAACAGAAGTTGTCTCTCTATGATCTAACACTGGCAGTTTGGAGATGACAGTTGTTCTGGACTTTATTATCACTGTATCCTTTCCAGAACCAACAGAAGAAAAATGACTAAAGTGCTAATCCATTGCAGTACTCAGTCCCTTAAACTGTCAATACTTTTTCCTAAACACCACATTGATTTTCCAGTTCTTATTTACCTTTTGTTCTTCCAATCAAATTTTAACGATCTTTTTGTAGGAGAAATGATAGTCAATTCTTTTGTTGTGTTTGTCTGTGTTTTTGTTAAATAGCTTGCTAGTAAAAAGACCGACTGCAGTGTAATTAGATTAACTCAGCAGTAGCACCACCAGATGCCATTCAATACTGAGGACTGATTCCTACCCAACCTTCCTTGAACAAATGAATGTTTTATAGGATGAAATCTCACTCCAGGCTGGAGACTGGTTGAATAATGAGACTTTAATTTCTAGTGCACTTAGACCATGTCTACGCTACCTGCCGGATCAGCGGGTAGTGATCGATCTATTGGGGATTGATTTATCGCGTCTAGTGAAGACATGATAAATCGATCCCCCTGATCACTCGCTCTGCCATCGACTCCGGAACTCCACCACAGAGAGAGGCGGAAGCGGAGTCGACGGGGGAGCGGTGGCTGTCGATCCCGCGCCGCGAGGACGCGAAGTAAGTGATTTTAAGTCGATCTAAGATACGTCGACTTTAGCTACACTATTCTTGAAGCTGAAGTTGCGTATCTTAGATCAATTCCTGCCCCTCCCCCCCAGTGTAGACTAGACCTTAGACACAAAACAGTTGTGCGTACTGTGCTGATGTTGCACAGCTAATGATATCGGCCAGAGTGCATTTCCGAATGAGAAAAGTGATTTTAAAATTGCACAGGTTTTTTAATTAAAGTGGCACTGAGCACATGACACACACCACCAGCCCATTCAAAGCACAACACTGTTTTCTTCTCAGTTCAAGGGAATGCTGTTTTAGAAAGAGTATGTTGTAACTTTAATTATACTAGTCCCCAGCCTTCTGTTCATTTTTTGCTCTTGACAGCGTCTCTAATAACATCCAGTAGTGCTGGCAGTTCAGTTGTGATTGTGCCAACAATAGTCCCCTAACAACCACTGGTGTGAAAACATGTATCTCAAGTGCAAATCCTGGGGATTGAACTTCCCAAACGATTTTAAAACTCACTGCCTGGAACCTGAAACTTTCGTTCTTATTTGGGCAGATAGTTGAGTTCAGTTGGCAATAATGAAATAACACCTGCCTGTTTCCTGAGAAAGCCCTTTGAATGTGTGTTAAGTATTAAATTCTTTCCATCTTATCCCTCCTGTTTACTGGTATATCTGGGGAAGTCATCTCTCCTTTTGGTAAGACTTTACTGGTTGATCAGTACTTATGGGATTTGGGGAGAGTGAATAAAAGTATTTTGTCCTTTTTCTGTCACTGTTTCTCTTCCAGCACTGTCCTCTTGTGCTGCTGGATGATTTGGGCCCATCCCCTGGGCATCAGTGCATGACCAGGTGATTTCTGGTTTGTGTACTAGGCCTTCTCAGAGCATTGTCAGTGCTTTTTCTGCTTGTGTAGAAAAACATTAATTATCATTGGTTATTTTTAGATGAAAATCCTTCCCTGATATGTGGGCTGTTAAAGTTGCCATAACTTTGAATCCACTGTAGAAGCAGTGTTTTAGGCTTTTCAGATTTAAGGCCCTGGAACCTCTCTGTAGCCCATATGAGATGCCTAACTTTTCTCTGCCTTTTAAAATGCTACTGATGGCTGAGCAAAACTGGTGTAAAGGAAGCAGACAAGTTTTTGAATTGAACGCAGTTATATGGCATCATTTTATAATAAATATGCTGTTTAGAGTGAGAGAATTTAAGGCTAGAAGGGAGCAATAGATCATCTAGTCTGATCTCCTGTCTGTCACTGGCCACCAACTCTACCCAACACGCACACACTAAACCCAACAACTGAAATTAGACGAAAGTATTACAGCCCTCAGGAGACTAAGGATACATCTAAACTGCAACCCCCCTCCCCTCCCCCTGCAAAAAAAAAAAAAACAGTGGCAGTGAATCTCAGAGCCTGAGTCAACTGAATCAGGCAGCTTGGGTTCTCACTACTGGGCTAAAAATAGCAGTGTAGACATTGGGCGTGGGCTGGAGCCTGGGCTCCAGGACTCTCCCCCCCCTTGCCAGATTTCAGAGCCTGGGCTACAGCCTGAGCTCAAATGTCTAAACTATTACTTTTAGCCTGTAGCATGAGCCCTGCACTCCCAAGTCAGTTGATTTGGGTTCTGAGATTCACTGCTGCAAGTTTTTTTTTTTTGGTGAAGTGTAGATGTACCCTTGGCTATTATCTGCTACAGACAGGGAATGGAAGGGAGGGAAGGAAGGAGGGACAGGGATGCACCAATTCCTGACGCCAATGGCAGGATATTGATTGAGAGATACTCAGATGATCCTGGCAAGGGAACCACACCCCATGCTGCTAATGAAGGCAAACAAACCCAAGGTCAGGGCCAATCTGATCTGCTGGTAGTTCTTTCTTGAGCGTACATATGGTATTCAGTTAGACTCTGAGCTTGTGAGCAAGATCCAACCAGCCAAGCACCTTAGAGAGAGAATGCTCAGAGACAATACAGAGCACTGCCCCCCGTCTGGTGACCCATCTCCAGGTGTGGCCATTCATAGAATCATAGAATATCAGGGTTCGAAGGGACCTCAGGCGGTCATCTAGTCCAACCCCCTGCTCAAAGCAGGACCAATCCCCAACTAAATCATCCCAGCCAGGGCTTTGTCAAGCCGGGCCTTAAAAACCTCTAAGGACAGAGATTCCACCACCTCCCTAGGTAACCCATTCCAGTGCTTCACCACCCTAAGTTTTTCCTAATATCCAACCTAAACCTCCCCCACTGCAACTTGAGACCATTACTCCTCGTTCTGTCATCTGCTACCACTGAGAACAGTCAAGATCCATCCTCTTTGGAACCCCCTTTCAGGTAGTTGAAAGCAGCTATCAAATCCCCCCCCTCATTCTTCTCTTCTGCAGACTAAACAATCCCAGTTCCCTCAGCCTCTCCTCATAAGTCATGTGTTCCAGTCCCCTACTCATTTTTGTTGCCCTCCGCTGGACATTTTCCAATTTTTCCACATCCTTCTTGTAGTGTGGGGCCCACACTACAAGATTCCTGATGCTTCAGAAGAAGGAGACAAAAATAAAACCAGAATACACTGGGGAATCCCTTCTGAACCCTGCAGGTGACAAGCTGAGGTCTAAAGCATAACATTTTAGGATCATCTGATGTGAACCAGACGGGACCCTCAAGGCAGGCTAACTCTGTCCCCCACTGTCACAAGCAACCCCGTCATAGAACCCCATTCAAGTTGTACATCTCTCTCTTAAAACTAATTGTTTGTCCCCACAGCTCCTAGTGGGAGGCAGTTCCAGAACCTCACTCCTCTGATGGTTAGAGATCTTCTAATATCCAGTTTGAATTTTATTTTTGGCCAGTTTAATACCCATTTGTTCTTGTGCTAATATTGTCCTTTAGCTTAAATAGTAGCTCTTCATCCTCCCTGGTGTATCATATCCCCTCCCACCCTTAGTTTTGCTAAGCTAAACAAGTCAAGCTCTTCCAGTCCCCTCCATTCACCTGATCATCCTAGCTCTTCCAATTTGAAGCATTATTCCAACCTGTTCCAATTTGAATTCATCTTTCCTGAACATGGATGACCGGAATTGTACACCATAATCCAGATGAGGTTTTACCTATGTCTTGTACAATGTCATTAATATTTCTGTAGCTTTATTGGAAATGCCTTACTTGATGCATCCTAGGGTCACATTTGCCTTTTTCACAGCCATATCACATTGGTGGCTCCCAGTCATCCTGTGATCAACCAACACACCCAAGTCTCTACTACTTATTTATCACTTTTACCTGCTCTCCTTCTCCCTTTTCAGCCATCAAAGCATGGACACAGTGTGTCTTTTCAAAATAGTTCTTTCCTTCTTCAACTATCTTCACCTAAGAGACTACCTCAGAAAACTTTCTTCTAGGCCATTCTCTGTGTTGCTGCCATCAGTTGTCCATTTGGGAGTGCCAGTGTACTGGATGGCTGTTCTGGTACTCCCTCTCCAAAAGCAGTCGAGGCCATTGTGAAGGTAATGCATCTGTCCTTCACCAGTATAAGGAATGGGAGTCCCACAGTCATTGCTAAGCCAGCGTCTCTGCCACAGCATCACTAAAACAACCATTATTTACCCTACAGTGTCCTGGCAATTTTTTAGAGTTACATCTTCTAGATGGTTCCAAAAAGGAGCTCGTTACTGCTCTGGGGGCTTAGCAGCTAGTGAATGGATCTCTATGAATAGATCTATGCCCTGTCTGAGGCAGTGCAGTCCAGGGGATAGGGTAGGATACTGAATAACGAGTTAGGAGACGTGGTTTCAATTCCCTGTTCTGACATTGACTCACTGTGTGACCTGCACAAGTAACACAAACTCAGGCTGCATCTACAGTGGCAAGCGGGAGCACTGGCTATCTGGGCTAAGTACATACTGTCAAGCTAAGGCGGGTTTGTACTCGTCACTGCCCATGCTACCCTGGCTACACTACTATTTTTAATGAGCTACTGTAAGTATGTCTGCACAAGCTGGGAATCACACCCCTAGCTCCAAGTCTAGACATACCTAGAGTGTGTCTCATTTTGTCTTTTGTAGAAGAAGAGTTTTAATGTTTACTGACCTTGGTAAAGTGTTTGAGATCAATAGGAGAAAACACTGTAAGTGCTAAGCTTTAATAAAAGCTTATAATAATATACAAGTTGAACCTGAGATCACCCTTAATAGGCAACCTCTTATTAATAGACTAACTCAAGGAAACCTCAGATATATTGAGTACATTTCTACTCCACCACTGTTAGAAGGACATCTTCATTTAACCATTGATTTCTCATCAGTGCCTTGGGTGGTCACTTAAAACACATTTCACTATTTTGAATGCAGCTGTCATTGTGATCTCTGAGTGGAATCTCTGGCCTTGATTCAATTCTGTTCATTCTGTGCTTTTGATCAATTTTGCAGTGAACTGTCCTATTTGAAATATTTAATTTGGAAATACCCATCACACAACCTCCTTGTTACAACAGCCGGACAGAAGGTTAATGTAAAAAGCATTTGGTTATAGTCTTCAGTTCTCTATCTAAGCACATTTATATGATGCATATTTAGTAGCATTCTTATGGGCACCAAGAGACCACTCCACTCCAGTGTAGCTAAATGTTATTGAATATCAGATTTAAAAGTAGGCAGAGAAATCTTAATTACTAATTGCTTCTATTTTGGCAGCGCTTAGTCTGGTTTGTAAGTATGATGACGTTGGAGTGCAGCTCCTCATTTTCCTGTCCTATGGGAAAGGTATTTCAGGAGTTAAACTCTTCACCATATAGTTCAGCACACAATAAAACATAAATCTTAATACATGCTGTAATTGTCTGAATGAAGTAAGGTCTTACACTCAATTCCATGGCATTTCTTTGTGTCTGTTTGTCTGTAACATGATAACTTTTGAACACCATGTCTGATCAGAACGCTTTTGGGGAAAAAGCGGAAAACTGGAAGGAGGAAATAGGGGACACACAGAACCTTTTGTATCCAGTTAGCAGATTTCCCTCTCCTTCAACCACCCAGTTACCTATAAAATCAAAAAAACAGTTGATAACAGCCAATAACACCTTTCAGGATAAGAATACCCTGCCCATCTTCCCAATACAGTTTACAAATGCTGATGCCCTGAGCCACATATCTTCCAGATAGAAAGAAAAGAGATAAGAATGGGGAGCACAAAGAAGGGAAGGGGAAATGGGGAGCACACAGAATCCCTGGTCCTGGGGTGAGAAATGGAGGACCCTGCCATGTGGAGGGAGTGGGGACTGAGGGGCACACAGTTCTCCTGGTAGGGGAAATGGGGGACCCGAGTGTGGGAGGGGGAATGAGAGACCCCTTGTCATGCGGGACAGTGATATAGGGGACGCATACAGTCCCTACCATGTGGGGAGAGAAGGGGGGACAGTGGCATGGGGGGCACAAATAGCCCCAGGCATCGGGGGCAAGAGGGGATGGGGGACACACAGAGCCCCTACCATGAGAGAGGCAGTGGGAGGGGCTTCAGGAAATCCCTGAAACAGGGGGTTGGGAAGGTGGCACACAGGTGTATGGGTGTGGACAGGTGTGTGGGAGGGGGGAGGAATACAGTGAGCCCCCTGGTATGTGTGTGTAATGCATTTGACCTACAGAAGCCACAAAGTGTGCAGTCCTCCAGGACAGTGGTTTTCAACCTTTGTTCATTTGTGGACTCTACAAAATTTCGAATGGTGGTGCAGACCCCTTTGGCAGTCTTAGACATAGTTTGCGGACCCCCAGGGGTCCGTGGAACACAGGTTGAAAACCACGGACCTAATACTATTATGCCAACTAATTAGACTCATAAATGCACATCTAACTGACCCCATAGTAGTTATATGTACATGCTTCTGGCATTCATTTCTATAGTGTCCTTCATAAAAAGCACCACAAGGAGAGTTTACAGAAAATGAATTATTGACTAAAAAAGGAAGGCTAAAACTAGATATAAAGGCTTTAAAGTAGGGTTGTCAATTAATCGCAGTTAACACCTACGCTTAACTGAAAACAAAATTAACGCATTAATTCTTTTAATGTGTTAATTGTAATACCTGTTGGCAGGGAAGGAGGCATCAATGGTGGTGGGGCTGAAGGGCCAGCCTGGAGCTGTGGAGGCGGTGAGGGGGCTGAAACGCTAGCCCGCAGTTCTGCCGGGAGTGTGTGTGGTGTGTGTGTTTAAGCCCCAGCTCCGCAGGTGGCAGGGGACGGAAGCCCCAGCCTGCAGCTCTGTGGGCAGTGGGGGCCAGAACTCCGTGCCTTAAGAGCAGCTGAAATCCTGAGCTCTGTACCCCAAGAGGGGCTAAAGCCACACACTCCGAGCCCTGAGAGGGGCTGAAGCCCAGAGCCCCCACCCCTGAACCTACATTTGAAAATATAGGAAACCTCCAAAAGTATTTAAATAAATGGTATGCTAATATTGTTTAATAGTGCAGTTAAAACTGTGATTAATCACGATTAATGTTTTAATCACTTGACAACCCTAATTTAAAGTGACTCAAGGAAGGGTGGATGGGACAGACAGATTTCCAGATGTGGAGCACTAGTTTGGGGGAAGGGACAGAGGAGGGAACTTAAGATTGGTGGAGCTGGTAGGAGGGTTCTCATATGGAGTGTAGGTCAGAGAGCCCCTGTGGGAGGGAAAAGAGTTTTGAATTACAGTACATCAAAAAGGGTCAGGCAACCAGTGAAGGTAACGGAAGATAAAGATGATATAGATCCCCTTTCTGGAGTGAGTGAATGCTGTCATATTTGACTTTTTGACTTCCTACAGCAGTAACACCCATACACTGACTAAAAAAGTATGTCCACTTAGCCCTGGTCTACACTACGGGGTTAGGTCGAATTTAGCCGCATTAGGTCAATTTTAAAATGAATGCGTCTACACAACACAACCCCATTCTGTCGACCTAAAGGGCTCTTAAAATCGACTTCTGTACTCCTCCCCGGTGAAGGGACTAGCGCTAAAATCGACCTTCCTGGGTCGAATTTGGGGTAGTGCAGACACAATTCGATGTTGTTGGCCTCCGGGAGCTATCCCAGAGTACTCCAATGTGACCGATCTAGACAGCACTTTGAACTCCGATGTACTAGCCAGGTACACAGGAAAAGCCCTGGGAAATTTTGAATTTCATTTCCTGTTTGGTCAACATGGTGAGCTCAGAAGCACAGGTGACCATGCAGTCCCTCCAGAATCGCAAACAAACTCCAGTATAGACTGAAAGGGAGACACTGGATCTGATTGCTGTATGAGGAGAAGAATCTTCGCAGGCCGAACTCCGATCAAAAAGAAGAAATACTAATATATATGCCAAAATTGCACAGGGCATGGTGGAGAGAGGCTACAACAGGGACACACAGCAGTGCTGCGTGCAAGTTAAGAATCTCAGGCAAGCATACCAAAAGACAGAGGAGGTAAACGGTCACTCCGGGTCAGAGCCCTATATATGCTGCTTCTATGAACAACTGCATGCCATTCTAGGGAGGAACCCTACCATTACCCCACCACTGTCCATGGACACCTGCAAGAGGGGAGTCTCACACAACAGGGAGGAGGATTTTGTGGATGAGGAAGAGGAGGAGAATGCGCAGCAGGCAAGTGGTGAATCCGTTCTTCCCAGCAGCCAGGACCTTTTCATCACCCTAGAGCCAATACCCTCCCAAGGCAGGATCCCCGACCCTGAAGCTGGAGGAGGCACCTCTGGTGAGTGCACATTTGTAACTACAGTACAGGGTTTAAAAGCAATAGTGTTTAATGTCTGATTTGCCCTGAAGAATTGGGATGCATTCGTGGCCAGTACAGCTACTGGAAAAGTCTGTTAACATGTTTGGGGATGGAGCGGGAATCCACCAGGGGACATCTCCATGAAGCTCTCCTGGAGGTACTCTAAAAGCCTTTGCAGAAGGTTTCTGGGGAGGGCTGCCTTATTTCGTCCTCCACGGTAGGACACTTTACCATGCCTAGCCAGTAGCAAGTAGTCTGGAATCATTGCAGCACAAATCATGGCAGTGAATGGTCCTGGGTTTTGGTCACATTCAAGCAACATTCGGTCTTTATCTTTCTGTGTTAGCCTTAGGAGAGTGATATCATTCATGGTCACCTGGTTGAAATAGGGGGATTCTTGTAAGGGAACAGTAAAAGGACCCCTTTCATGCTTGGCTGTTTGGACTTGGCTAAAAGGGCTCATCCCAGAGAATAGCCACGCGGTGGGGTAGGGGGAGGTGTGTGCTGCACATCCACCCGAAAACTACAGCCCTTTCTTTTAAATGTGAAACCCAACCGGCATTGCTTGCTATGGGAAAGGCCACTGCAGTTTGAAACCATTCTCACATGTTATGAAGGCGTGAGAAGCCAACCCCGCTTACCCTTTGGCTTACCATGGCTGCCTGGAAACTGAATTCTGTTGCCCAGCCATGTGTGATGTGTCACCATACCGGCAGGCACTCAATATAAAAGGCAAACTGCGACCTTGTATCTAAAGCACGTTTCCTGGCTGCTATGAATTGCTTGATTCACTGTGAAAGAGTCTCCCTTTTGTTCTCAGAAATGTATCATCTTAAATTTTACTCTCCCTTTTTATCCCCCCACAGGTGCAAACGTTTCTGTGCTCCCCCTATCACCTCCGTCCCTGAGGCTATCGCAGATTAGAAGGTGAAAAAAACGCACTTGCGATGACTGTTTTCTGAGCTCATGCAGTCCTCCTGCACTGATAGGGCACAGGTTAATGCATGGAGGCATCCAGTGACAGAGGCCAGGAAAGAATTAAGTGAGTGCAAAGAGCAGAGGCAGGACGTGATGCTGAGGCTAATGGGGGAGCAAACGGACATGATGAGGCGTCCGGTGGAACTGCAGGAAAGCCAACAAGAACACAGACCTCTGCTGCATCCATTGTATAATTGCCTGCTATCCTCCCCAAGTTCCTATCCTCCTCACCCAGACGCCCAAGAACACGGTGGGGAGGCTCCAGGCACCCAGCCACTCCACTCCAGAGAATGGCTCAAGCAACAGAAGACTGTCAAACAGTTTTGATTTGTAGTGTGTCTACAATAAGCAATGTGGTCTTGTCCTTCCCTCCTCCCGCACCCCACCCGAACCAGGCTATCTCATTTTTTTTAAATTAATAAAGAAAGAATACATGGTTTCAAAACAATAGTTAATTTCCTTTGCCAGCTGTGATAGAAGGGGGAGGATGGTTGGCTTACAGAGAATTAAAATCAACAAAGAGGGCAGGTTTGCAGCAAGGAGAAACACACACAATTGTCACACTGTAGCCTGGCCAGTCCTGAAACTGGTTTTCAAAGCCTCTCTGATGCACAGCACTCCTAGCTGTACTCTTCTAATCGCCCTGGTGCCTGGCTGCTCAAAATCAGCCACCAGGCGATTTGCCTCAACCTCCCACCGCGCCATAAACTTCTCCTCCTTACTCACAGATATTATGGAGCACACAAAGCAAGCAGCAATAACAATGGGAATGTTGGTTGTGCTGAGGTCTAACCTAGTAAGCAAACAGCGCCAGGGACCTTTTAAACGTCCAAAGGCACATTCTACCACCATTCTGTGTTTGCTCAGCCTATAGTTGAACTGCTCCTTACTACTGTCCAGGCTGCCTGTGTACAGCTTCATGAGCCATGGGAGCAAGGGGTAGGCTGGGTTCCCAAGGATAACTGTTGGCATTTCAACATCCCCAACGGTAATTTTCTGGTCTGGGAAGTAAGTCCCTTCTTGCAGCTGCTCGAACAGCCCAGAGTTCCTAAAGATGCAAATGTCATGCACCTTTCCCTGCCATCCCACACGGATGTCAGTGAAACGTCCCTTGTGATCCACGAGTGCTTGCAGCACCGTTGAGAACTACCCCTTGCAGTTTACGTACTGGTTGGCAAGGTGGCCCGGTGCCAAGATGGGGATATGCGTTCCGTCTGTTGCCCCACCACAGTTAGGGAACCCCATTACTGCATGGTTTGCTGTATGACCTGCACATTTCCCAGAGTCACTACCCTTGATAACAGAACATCAATGATTGCATTGGCTACTTGCATCACAGCAGCCCCCACAGTAGATTTGCCCACTCCAAATTGATTCCTGACTGACCAGTAGCAGTCAGGTGTAGCAAGCTTCCACAGGGCTATTGCCACTTGCATCTCAAATGTCAGGGCAGCTCTCATCTTGGTATTCCTGTGCTTCAGGGCAGGGGAAAGCAACTTACAAATTTCAAGGAAAGTGGCCTTACGCATGCAAAAATTTCACAGCCACTTTGAATTATCCCATACCTGCAACACTATGCGGTCCCACCAGTCGTGCTTGTTTGCCGGGCCCAGAATCGGCGTTCCACTGTATCAACCAGCCCCACTGCCACCACGATGTCCCAATTGCCACAGCTCATGCTTTCAGGAACGTCTGTGTCCATGTCCTCCTCACAATTGTCCTCCTGCTGGCGTCTCCTAGCCAGGTTCTGCACATACTGCAGGATAATGCGCGAGGTGTTCACAATGCTCACAACAGCAACGGTGAGTTGAGCAGGCTCCATGCTTGCTGTGCTATGTCGTCTGCACGGGTAACCCAGGAAAAAAGGTGCGAAACGATTGTCTGCTGTTGCTTTCACAGAGGGAGGGAGGGTGGGGAGACTGACGACATGTACCCAAAACCACCCACGACAATGTTTTTGCCCCATCAGGCATTGAGAGCTTAACCCAGAATTCCAATGGGCAGCGGAAACCGCGGGAACTGTGGGATAGCATCCTGAGTCGATGCTAGCCACAGTATTGAGGATGCACTCCACCAACTTAATTCGCTTAGTGGGGACATACACAATCAACTGTATAAAATCAATTTCTAAAGATGGACTTCTATAAAATTGACCTAATTTTGTAGTGTAGACATGCCCTTAGTGAGTTCTATATATACTGCCCTTTAGCTTCATGAAGTATCTTCTTGTTCTGATACTGTTATGGAAGAAGTAAGATGAAAGGGCTGATCGGTTTTCAGTCTGCACTTACTTTCCCTGTATTTGCTCGTTTGTGTGCACTATTAATATTCCCTTAAAGTACTGTTGATGTGTGAATTAAGAAATAGAAATCAGACTAGCCTAAAATTCATTAAGACTAAAGAACAACCATATGTAAAATTCTGAGTGACAGAGGTCAATATGGAATCAGAAATCATTCAGAGAAACCATTTTAGTGTAAGTGATATAAAAACCAAGAAAACTCATTAAAAGAAAAAGTTCTAGTTAGTCTTGCATACTTCTGATCTCCCTGGTTGTTGGAACTATGTTGCACAGAATGACATGAATAGGTTGTATAATAATGTTGTATTTTGAGTTTAGGACTCTGAAATTTTACCTACACTAGCTCTTTTGTGGCAAAACTTTTGTCGGTCAGGGTGTGAAAAATTATGGTTTAATTATGCTGGCGGGAGAGCTCTCGCGTATCAGCACAGAGTAGGTACACAGGAAACTTTACAGTGGCAAAGCTGCAACAGTACAGCTGTACCTCTGTAAGGTCTGTAGTATAGACATAGCCTTAGTCTCACTGCCAAGCACTTTGTTGCCATTTGCACCAGTGAAAAGTGGCTGTAAAACATTAACATTTGATTTAGTTGCATTTATACCCACTTTTCACAGGTGTAAGTGATTTCGTAAAGGGGAATAGGGACTTGGGTTTCTAGCGGCTAAATAATCCTCAGATTATTGGTTGTATAGAAATAACTGCTAGATTACAATTCTGTTGTGAATATGAACTCCCAGTTAAAGTTCTTATGTACAAGCTGTTCTCTCAGAGTCCTGTTTTGCAAACATATGGTGCATTGTCTATTAGTATGAATTAGCCTACTTTATGTGATGTACTTTTCTGAAGGACACATGAACATCATCAAAGGTCCTTCATGAGGCATTCTAGCATCCAGACACCAGTGGGCCAAATCTTGAGTCATGCACTTTCAGGACCACCAGAGTGAGGTCAGGCTCTGGGTTTAAGGAGGGAAAAAGAAATCCTGGGGGGGGAATAGGCCCCCATCTCTACCCAGGAGCTGCTATACAGAGCCTCTATGGCTATTGAGCTCCACCCCCTATTGACTCAAAGGTGTAGCCAGAGGTTTGACTATACTTGCAGTTCATTCTTAAAAATGTTCAATAGACCAAGTAACTGAACATAGCCAAATGTATTGTCTAAAGACAAAGAAATATCATACAAAAAGGAGACCTATATACTTTTCACAGGAGTGAAATCAGGAAGGCCAAATCACACCTGGAGTTGCAGCTAGCAAGAGATGTTAAGAGTAACAAGAAGGGTTTCTTCAGGTATGTTAGCAACAAGAAGAAAGTCAAGGAAAGTGTGGGCCCCTTACTGAATGAGAGAGGCAACCTAGTGACAGAGGATGTGGAAAAAGCTAATGTACTCAAGGCTTTTTTTGCCTCTGTCTTCACGAACAAGGTTAGCTCCCAGATTACTGCACTGGGCAGCACAGCATGGGGAGGAGGTGACCAGCCCTCTGTGGAGAAAGAAATGGTTCAGGACTATTTAGAAAAGCTGGATGAGCACAAGTCCATGGGGCCGGATGTGCTGCATCCCAGAGTGCTAAAAGAGTTGGTGGATGTGATTGCAGAGCCATTGGCCATTATCTTTGAAAACTCATAGCGATCGGGGGAGGTCCCGGATGACTGGAAAAAGGCTAATGTAGTGCCCATCTGTAAAAAAGGGAAGAAGGAGGATCCTGGGAACTACAGGCATCACCTCAGTCCCTGGAAAAATCATGGAGCAGGTCCTCAAGGAATCAATTCTGAAGCACTTAGAGGAGAGGAAGGTGATCAGGAACAGTCAGCATGGATTCACCAAGGGCAAGTCATGCCTGATGAATCTAATTGCCTTCTATGATGAGATAATTGGCTCTGTGGATTAGGGGAAAGCAGTGGATGTGTTATTCCTCGACTTTAGCAAAGCTTTTGATACAGTCTCCCACAGTATTCTCGCCAGCAAGTTAAAGAAGTATGGGCTGGATGAACGGACTTCAAGGTGGATAGAAAGCTGGCTAGATCATTGGGCTCAATGGGTAGTGATCAATGGCTCCATGTCTAGTTGGCAGCCAGTATCAAGCGGAGTGCCCCAAGGATCGGTCCTGGGGCCGGTTTTGTTCAATATCTTTATTAATGATCTGGAGAATGGCGTGGATTGCACCCTCAGTAAGTTTGCAGACGACACTAAACTGGGAGGAGTGGTAGATATTCTGGAGGGTAAGGATAAGATACAGAGGGATCAAGACAAATTAGAGGATTGGGCCAAAAGAAATCTGATGAGGTTCAACAAGGACAAGTGCAGAGTCCTGCACTTAGGAAGGAAGAATCCCATGCACTGCTACATACTAGGGACTGAATAGAGTCAACAGTGTGCCCTTGTTGCCAAGAAGGCCAATGGTATTTTGGGCTGTATAAGTAGGGGCATTGCCAGCAGATCGAGGGACGTGATCATTCCTCTCTATTAGACATTGGTGAGGCCTCATCTGGAGTACTGTGTCCAGTTTTGGACCCCACACTACAAGAAGGATGTAAAAAAATTGGAAAATGTCCAGCGGAGGGCAACAAAATTAGGGGATTGGAACACATGACTTATGAGGAAAGGCTGAGGGAACTGGGATTGTTTAGTCTGCAGAAGAGAAGAATAAGGGGGGATTTGATAGCTGCTTTCAACTACCTGAAAGGGGGTTCCAAAGAGGATGGATCTTGACTGTTCTCAGTGGTAGCAGATGACAGAACGAGGAGTAATGGTCTCAAGTTGCAGTGGGGGAGGTTTAGGTTGGATATTAGGAAAAACTTTTTCACTAGGAGGGTGGTGAAGCACTGGAATGCGTTACCTAGGGAGGTGGTGGAATCTCCTCCTTTAGAAGTTTTTACGGTCAGGTTTGACAAAGCCCTGGCTGGGATGATTTAGTTGGGGATTGGTCCTGCTTTGAGCAGGGGGTTGGGCTAGTTGACCTCCTGAGGTCCCTTCCAACCCTGAGATTCTGTGATTCTATGGTTTGAACTAGAGTTCAAATGATGGATTCTCTGTAACTTCAAGTCTTTAAATCAAGATCTGAGGACTTCAGTAACTCAGCCAGAGTTTCTGGGCCTACTGCAGTAGTTGGTGGGTGAGGTTCTGTCACCTGTGGTGTGCAGGAGATTAGACTAGATGATCATAGATACTAAGGTCAGAAGGGACCATTCTGATCATCTAGTCTGACCTCCTGCACAGCGCAGGCCACAGAATGTCACCCACCCACTCCTATGAAAAACCTCACCCATGTCTGAGCTATTGAAGTCCTTAAATCATGGTTCAAATACTTCAAGGAGCAGAGAAGCCTCCCTCAAGTCAACCATGCCCCATACTACAGAGGAAGGCGAAAAACCTCCAGGGCCTCTCCAACCTGCCCTGGAGGAAAATTCCTTCCCGACCCCAAATATGGCAATCAGCTAAACCCTGAGCATATGGGCAAGATTCACCAGCCAGATACCCAGAAAAGAATTCTCTGTAGTAACTCAGATCCCATCCATCTAATATCCCATCTCAGGGGATTTGGCCTATTTACCCTGAATATTTAAAGATCAATTACTTACCAAAATCCCATTATCCCATCATACCATCTCCTCCATAAACTTATCGAGTAGAACCTTAAAGCCAGATAGATCTTTTGCCCCCACTGCTTCCCTTGGAAGGCTATTCCAAAACTTCACTCCTCTGATGGTTTAAAAACCTTCGTCTGATTTCAAGTCTAAACTTCCTGGTGGCCAGTTTATACCCATTTGTTCTTGTGTCCACATTGGTGCTGAGCTGAAATAATTCCTCTCCCTCTCCTGTATTTATCCCTCTGATATATTTATAGAGAGCAATCATATCTCCCCTCAACCTTCTTTTAGTTAGGCTAAACAAGCCAAGCTCCTTAAGTCTCCTTTCATAAGACAAGTTATCCATTCCTCGGATCATCCTAGTAGCCCTTCTCTGTACCTGCTCCAGTTTGAATTCATCCTTTTTAAACATGGGAGACCAGAACTGCACACAGTATTCTAGGTGAGGTCTCACCAGTGCCTTGTATAACGGTACTAAAACCTCCTTATCCCTACTGGAAATGCCTCTCCTGATGCATCCCAAAACCGCATTAGCTTTTTTCACAGCCATATCACATTGGCAGCTCATAGTCATCCCATGATCAACCAATACTCCAAGGTCCTTCTCCTCTTCCGTTACTTCTAATTGATGCGTCCCCAACTTATAACTAAAATTCTTGTTATTAATCCCTAAATGCATAACCTTACACTTCTCACTATTAAATTTCATCCTATTACTATTACTCCAGTTTACAAGGTAATCCAGATCCTCCTGTATAATATCCCGATCCTTCTCCGAATTGGCAATACCTCCCAGCTTTGTATCATCTGCAAACTTTATTAGCACACTCCCATTTTTTGTGCCAAGGTCAGTAATAAAAAGATTAAATAATATTGGTCCCAAAACCGATCCCTGAGGAACTCCACTGGTAACCTCCCTCCAACCTGACAGTTCGCCTTTCAGTAGGCCCCGTTGCAGTCTCCCCTTTAACCAATTCCTTATCCACCTTTTGATGTTCATATTGATCCCCATCTTCTCCAATTTAACTAATAATTCCCCATGTGGCACAGTATCAAATGCCTTACTGAAATCTAGGTAAATTAGATCTACTGCATTTCCTTTATCTAAAAACTCTGTTACTTTTTCAAAAAAGGAGATTAGGTTGTTTTGGCACAATCTACCTTTTGTAAAACCATGTTGTATTTTGTCCCATTTACCATTGACTTCAATGTCCTTAACTAATTTCTCCTTCAAAATTTTTTCCAGGACCTTGCATACTACAGATGTCAAACTAACTGGCCTGTAGTTACCCGGATCACTTTTTTTTCCTTTCTTAAAAATAGGAACTATATTAGCAATTCTCCAATCATTCGGTACTATTCCTGAGTTTACAGATGCATTAAAAATTCTTGCTAATGGGCTTGCAATTTCAGGTGCCAATTCCTTTAATATTCTTGGATGAAGATTATCTGGGCCCCCCCGATTTAGTCCAATTAAGCTGTTTCAGTTTCGCTTCTACCTCTGATATGGTAATATCTACCTCCATATCCTCCTTCCCATTTGTCATGCTACCATTATCCCCAAGATCCTCTTTAGCCTTATTAAAGACTGAGGCAAAGTATTTGTTTAGATATGGGCCATGCCTAGATTATCTTTAACCTCCACTCCATCCTCAGTGTTAAGCGGCCCCACTTCTTCCTTCTGAGTTTTCTTCTTATTTATATGGCTATAGAACCTTTTACTATTGGTTTTAATTCCCTTTGCAAGGTCCAACTCTACTCGACTTTTAGCCTGTCTCACTTGATCCCTATATGTTCTGACCTCAATTAGGTAGCTTTCCTTGCTGATCCCTCCCATCTTCCACTCCCTGTATGCTTTCTGCTTCTTCTTAATCACCTCTCTAAGATGCTTGCTCATCCAGCTTGGTCTACAACTCCTGCCTATGAATTTTTTCCCCTTTCTTGGGATACAGGCTTCCGATAGCTTCTGCAGTTTTGATTTAAAGTAATCCCAGGCCTCCTCTACCTTTAGATCCATAAGTTCTTCAGTCCAATCCACTTCCCTAACTAATTTCCTTAATTTTTGAAAGTCAGCCCTTTTGAAATCAAAAACCCTAGTTGCAGATTTATTTTTGTTAATCCTTCCATTTAGTTTGAACTGAATTAGCTCATGATCACTTGAGCCAAGATTATCCCCTACAACCATTTCTTCTATGAGGTCCTCGCTACTCACCAAAATTAAATCTAAAATGGCATCCCCTCTAGTCGGTTCAGCAACTACTTGATGAAGGAATCCATCAGCTATCGCATCTAGGAAAATCTGAGCCCTATTATTATTACTAGCACTGGTCCTCCAGTCTATATCTGGGAAGTTAAAGTCTCCCATGATCACGCAGTTTCCATTAGTATTTACTTTATTAAAGACATTAAAAAGGGCTCTATCCATATCCAAATTAGATCCCGGAGGTCTATAGCACACCCCAAGCACTATCGTAGGAGAGGCTTTACTAGTTTTCTTCCCCAATGTAATTTTTGCCCAAACAGACTCTGTCTTATCCATTGCATTGCTTCTTATTTCTTTACATTCTACCTCATCATTGATATACAATGCTACTCCACCCCCTTTACCTTTGTTTCTGTCTTTCCTAAAGAGCACATACCCTTCAATACCTGTAGTCCAGTCATGACTACTATTCCACCATGTTTCTGTTATCCCTATGATATCTGGTTTCACTTCCTGCACCAGTAGCTCTAGTTCCTCCATTTTGTTACCTAGACTCCTTGCATTGGTGTACAAACATCTTAATTTTTGCTGTTTGGCCTTGCTCACATTTTGTACCCTATTAGGCACAGTCATTCTACATCCAGTATAACCTATTAGACTAGTATCCACACCGCCCTCACTCCTTATATACATTCTCCTACCCACGGCTGTATCCATTCTTACTTCATCTGCTTCCCTCTCAATGCTAAAATCTGGCGTGGAGATTTTCTGGACATCTCCCATCCATCTCCCCCCAATTCCTAGTTTAAAGCTCTCTTTATCAGTTGTGCCAGCCTCGATCCTAGAAGTCTATTTCCTTCCCTACTGAGATGAAGTCCATCCCGAGAGAACTGACCTCTGTCCATGAATGCCTCCCAGTGGTCATACATCCCAAAGCCCTCCTTATAGCACCACTGCCTAAGCCATCTGTTGACAGTCATAATCTTGTCACACCTTTGTTGCCCTTCTCTAGGGCCAGGAAGGATCCCGCTAAAGATCACCTGAGCCTCAGTTTCCTTAAGCGTCTTCCCCAGCCTAGCATAGTCTCCCTTAATACTTTCCAGCGAGAATCTAGCCGTATCATTTGTTCCCACATGAAGGATAATTAGGGGATTCTTTCCCGCTCCCTTTAGGATCCTTTTCAACCTCAGGTCTACATCCCGTATCTTAGCACCCGGAAGACAGCACACCCTTCTATTCTCAGGATCAGTTCTAGTTACAGGCCTGTCTATTCTTCTCAATAAAGAGTCCCCGATCACATAGACCTGCCTTTTCCTGGTGACAGTGCTAATCTCCAGTGTCTCCCCTGTTCCCTCTGGCTGCAAGTTCTTTCCATTCCTATTTTCCCTTACAATCTTCATCAACCCATCCTGTATCCTCCTGGGGCTCATATTTGGTGTAGTCTCCCTTGACTCTTCCCCTTTTTCTATAGGGCTAGCCTCTCTTCTCTTCTTCTTTACCCATCCACCTTCAACAAGTACCTGCTGAGCCCCTTCTTCATTTTCCAACTCTGCAAACCTGTTCCTAAGCTCTATTTCTCCTTCACTAGCCCGTATTTTTCTCTGTCTGGTTCTTTGAGTCAGATGTTTCCACTGACCACTTTCCTCATCCAGTCTCTCCTCAAAATTCCCCAGCCCTGGTTCCATCTGTGAGTCTGAGCTTTTCCCTTCAGATACCTCATATCTTTGCTCCATCATCTGCTCAAACCCCTTCCTAAACTCAATTAGACTTTCCACCTGCATCTCCAAACCTCGGATCTTTTCCTCCATCAGCTCTATCAGACAGCATTTCATGCAGACAAAACTCTTACCCGTTCCTCTCTCCAGGATCATGTGCATACCACAGCTTCCACATCCAGGTCATCCTCAATGTGTCTTTCACTACAGGAGTCACTCCCACAGCTGCCTCTGTATCTGTCATCTCCTTCCCACCTAAATCCTGTTATTCTGGGAAACAGAAGCCACACCAAAAAGACCACCCCCCCCAGCAAAAGCAAACCCCAAACAAGCACCACAAACCAAACTCCCCCATTTAGAGCTCTGTTTGCTAGCTCCTGTGCCGCTGCAGCTGTCTGTGCCACTGCCTGACTGGCTGGCTACCTTTATAGGGCCCCTAGTCAGAAGCCCCACCCCCTAGGCAGGGCTCAGCTGCTCTCTCAGCGCAAAGCCCCACCCCCTAATCAGGCTCAGCTGCTCTCCCAGCACAAAACCCCTACACACACACACAAATACAAATACTAAAAATACAAAACCAAGTACAACTACCTTCTCCTCCAACAGAACTCCCACTCAAACTCCCCTGTTTAGAGCTCTGTTTGCTAGCTCCTGTGCTGCTGCAGCTGTCTTTAAATCAAGATCTGAGGACTTCAGTAACTCAGCCAGAGTTTCTGGGCCTACTGCAGTAGTTGGTGGATGAGGTTCTGTCACCTGTGGTGTGCAGGAGATTAGACTAGATGATCATGATAGGCCCTTTTGGTCTTAAAGTCTATAAATTAATATAAACTTTATTGAATTAAGTTAAACCTTATTAAATGAAGTTTAGTACCTTTGGAGTCCATTGTATTCAAAAGGCAATTATCTGTGTGTTGTATTTAACTCCTTTAGGAGGAGGGGAATGCTAATGTAATTGTTCCATTACCAGCCCTTTGAACCCAGGCCCTGGAGAGATGTGCATATACTAGTTCAAACTGGATTCTCCAGGGACCAAGAGAGAGACAAAGGATTGTTAGATACATTTTCTGGGTTTAAACAGGCTATTGGACTTTTTCCTGGTCCAGTGTACAGACAGGACCCTTGGTCCGTGGACAGCTTTAATTCTTAGGGAAGGGTTGTTAGGATTGGGCCTACTGAAGCCCGTAAGACTGTGCGCCAGTTCTGAATTGGGGCTGTTATGAACTTGTGGCCACAAAAGAGACCCCCTTTAGGTGATTGAAGGACTGCCAGACCCCATGTTGGAGACACCTGAGGGGATCACTGGTAACTTATTAACATGCATGTAGGTTCTTTTATTGTTTTTAATGTGTGTTCTCTGTAGTTCTTTTATCTTAAGAATAAATTAGGCTTACTTTGGAAATGCTGTGTGTGTAACTTATAAAATTGTGCCAATTGAACTGTTACAGTCTGAAGAGAAAGCAAGCAGGGCTGATTAGGAAAACTGTCTTTGCTGGAAATAACACAGTGCAGGCAGGGAACTGTTCAGCCTGGAAATACGCTGGTCAGGAGGGAGAGGGGTGTAGGTCTCCACCCAAGAAAGGCAACGGCGGGGAACTGGAAGCCAAAGAGTGGGTGCCTTTGCTTGACCGTGGAGGAGGAATACAAGTGCACTTGCCCTGAACTGTGACATCGACGTTGATGAACAGAATTGTGAGGAGAACATAATACATTCAGTTAATGTAACTTCCCAGTACTTACATATATAATGTGTTTTAATATTGAGCACATAATATCCATTAATGTGGTGTATGTACTATGCCTAACATATATGCATAGGTGAATACTCCCAAGGAGGAAGGAGTTTGTGACTCCACCTGACTGCCATATGCCATTGTGGATAGTAGTGAAGGATGTTGGTGCTTCTTTTCCCTGGGGAAATAGTCTAGATAGATATATGAGAGGAAGTCATTGCTTCTTCTGATTTTTCATTATGGGTAGGTTTTCCTCAGCTCAGTACTAGGTAGGTGGTTCTCAATCTGCGGCCCATGGGCTGCTTGTGGCCCAGTCAGCGCAGAGCACAGAGCTGCGGATATGGCTGGCAGCTCTGCAAGGCACTTTCAGCAGGGGAGGACAGGTCTATTGGGGGCAGAGTTAAGAGTATACACTATAAGTGAATGTAGTATTTGTGAAAGGTCCTGATTGGCACCCTTGGAAACTGTTCTCTACATAGCCACTGAAAAGAGATGACATGGCAAAAGCAGGGCAAACTTCCCTTACCAAACAATTCTACTCTACCACTGGATCTCAGTCTTAAACTGTAGGGATCCCCTGTAGGGGTGAAAATAGAGCACAACAGCCATTCATTTGATAGCCTCTCTACTGAGACTGCCGTACAAGGGGACCAATTTCTGCTGATGGATTTTTTGATTGCCACAAACCTGGGCTGGACTGGAACTAATGATCTCAAAACAAAATGCAGCATATTCCATTACTAATTCTTGAGCCATCCAGTCCACTAAGAACAGGCACTCTTTAACATAAATACTATATAATGGAACCACATTTATCCTATCTAATTGAGACCATGGCCAGACTGGATAATAAAAAATGTGGATAATCAGGAGAATGGGCATGGCTCAGGTTGTCAGCCCCAGGGACAAAGGGGCTCGGGTTGTCAGTCCTGGGTGATGGGGCTGACAGCCCAAGCCCCGTGCTCAGCTTGGTTAATATGGATAATGGAAGCTCGAATAAACGGGGTTTTACTGTACTTGAAAGAGTAAATAATCCTGACTCCAAGTGGAATGCTTTTAAATGTTTGTTTGCGCTATCTCTGGCATAGAGACAGAATAATTTTAACGTTAAATACTAGAAAGGATGTGGTGGTGAATGTTTCATGTGGGGGTGGGAAACACAGCTGTGACTAGTAATTTCCCATCAATATTAATTTGGATGATAAATTTCTTTAAACAATGCAAACTGACCCGAGATTTACACTGCAAAATCATAAATTCATTCATATAAATGTCACACATCCAGCCAATATAACTTGTAAACTAATACAATAATAGTGTAATATAGCAAGGGAATAGCAAATGAGCTGTTATTGAGTCATTTCAATTCATACCTTCCCCAGAACTAGAGAGAACAGAAAGCAAATAAACTGGTGAGTCTTTGTAGTAAACCATTACATTTGAAGGTTCCTGCTCTATAATATTATTTCAGACAGTAGGCCAGTCCAGAGAGGTAGCACTGACTTGAACAGTGACTTTTAAAGTGCTGTGGTCCCATGTGTGCAGTGGCTCTTAAATGCTGGTGAAAATGTCAATCTTGGGTTTTTTATTTTTCCTTTGCTAGCTATGGTTGGGTTCCATCTCTTGGCCCTGAATGATGGCTTTTCAGTCCCTGACAACACTGGATGTAATTTCTTCCCCAAGGCTCACCTCTAAATTGGATGCCTAGTGCAAAAGATACTTTTTTTTTTGTCATAGGCAATGTTGGCCAGGTGCTTTATCTTGCAACCTCATGAAATATCTATATTTTGACTCTTTTGCCCCAGTTATAACATACCAGCAGGAGCTTTTCCTTGTCTCTCTCCACTCTGACTAACATTGAGACATGGAGGTACATCTTCAGTCCAGGAGGAAAGAGTTAATCTTCTTTAGATCAGCCTGAGCTACCACAGCAGCAGCACAAATCCTCAGCCAGAGAAGTTACAGCCACTGCCTCAGTGCGTCTCTCTGTCCTGATCAGTCAGTGGAATGAGCCCAACCTCAGCACTCTCCAGGTAGATGAGATGCAGCAGGGCCATAGGCCAGTTCTCAAGGAAAAGCAGTGGCTATTTGACTGCATGGACTGTTCCAGATAAATTATTTGAATTCTGCAGATTTAGTATCTGGATATTCTGAAATGAGACACATTTGCTGATCTGACTGGACAATTAATTATGTTGTGTAAAGTCTAACAGAAAATAAAGTCAATTACTGCCATTTTTACCAGGTTTTTAAGGGATCTTTTATTGGGAAATGTCATAGACACATCATCAGTAGAGTCCAAAATCTAATCTTGGGATTTGTGTTGGGTGAGCTGGGGTGGCGATGTCTTGACTATAATGAAACATACTGAAATGAAGAGGAATTACGCGAATTGGGATGATTCAGTTTTGAGCTGTGGCCACTCCATGCCTGAATTCCTGCAGTACTATTGTAAAAGCAAAATTAGATAGGTTGCAGAGTAGCAGCCGTGTTAGTCTGTATCCGCAAAAAGAAAAGGAGGACTTGTGGCACATTAGAGACTAACAAATTTATTTGAGCATAAGCTTTCGTGAGCTACAGCTCACTTCATCGGATGCATTCAGTGGAAAATACAGTGGGGAGATTTATATACACAGAGAACATGAAACAATGGGTGTTACCATACACACTGTAACAACAGTGATCAGGTAAGATGAGCTATTACCAACAGGAGAGCGGGGGGAAAAAACCTTTTGTAGTAATAATCAAGGTGGGCCATTTCCAGCTGTTGACAAGAATGTCTGAGGAACAGCGGAGGGGGGAGGGGAGTAATAAACATGGGGAAATAGTTTTACTTTGTGTAATGACCCATCCACTCCCAGTCTTTATTCAAGCCTAAGTTAACTGTATCCAGTTTGCAAATTAATTCCAATTCAGCAGTCTCTCGTTGGAGTCTGTTTCTGAAGTTTTTTGTTGAAGAATTGCCACTTTTAGGTCTGTAATCGAGTAACCAAAGAGACTGAAGTGTTCTCCGACTGGTTTTTGAATGTTATAATTCTTGACGTCTGGTTTGTGTCCATTTATTCTTTTACGTAGAGACTGTCCAGTTTGACCAATGTACATGGCAGAGGGGCATTGCTGGCACATGCTGGCATATATCACATTGGTAGATGTGCAGGTGAACAAGCCTCTGATAGTGTGGCTGATGTGATTAGGCCCTATGATGGTGTCCCCTGAATAGATATGTGGACACAGTTGGCAACGGGCTTTGTTGCAAAGATAGATTCCTGGATTAGTGGTTCTGTTGTGTGGTGTGTGGTTGCTGGTATTTGCTTCAGGTTGGGGGGCTGTCTGTAAGCAAGGACTGGCCTGTCTCCCAAGATCTGTGAGAGTGATGGGTCGTCCTTCAGGATAGGTTGTTGATCCTTGATGATGCGTTGGAGAGGTTTTAGTTGGGGGCTGAAGGTGATGGCTAGTGGCGTTCTGTTATTTTCTTTGTTGGGCCTGTCCTGTAGTAGGTAACTTCTGGGTACTCTTCTGGCTCTGTCAATCTGTTTCTTCACTTCAGCAGGTGGGTATTGTAGTTGTTACTTCATCACATGCTCAAAATACTCTGGGAGAGAAAGCAGACCTCCAAAGGAGACCAAGGGTGGTGGCATATTTATAGTCCGACAGTTTATTCATGCAGTGTGGGAAGATAACTCATATATTTCACCACTGCGTTATTTGAAGTTTACATCACTCTAACTCCATTGAGATTAATGGAATCACACCCGCATAAAACTGCTGTAATGGAGTGGTGAATTAAGCCCTTCGTGTTAATGTGAGTGGGGGCCTCAGTTAACTGCAAAGATTTAAATAAATCTATCTTTTAATACAGTGTAGTTCTGATTATCTGAATAGCATAGGGGACATGGATTTTATTTGAATAATCGGGAGTTTGGATAATCAGAAGTGCAGGAATGGCAACACGGGGAACCCTTTACAGCTCTACCATCCTGGCCCCACTCATTCACTCCTATGACTATAGGACTGCAGAGGGCTCCCTGCGCTGCTGCAGGAGCCTTCAGCTCCCCCTGGTGGTGGGACTCTGCTTTATTCTCCCAACCTCTGCATTATCCGAATCCCTTCTTTCTCCCCCAGGGGAAGAAGAAAGGGATTTGGATAATGTGGACGTTCAGATGATAGGGTTTCAGTAAATCAGGTGTATACTGTAGCTGTTATGAAGAAGTTAAGGCTCCAAGGTTATGTGAAGAGGGTAGCTTACCTTAATTGATGTAGAGAATATTTAGGCTGAATAGCTGGAAAATTCTTCTTACAGTAAGCTCTGTTCTCCTGTCAAGTAATCTCTCAAAGGGAGGTAATAGAAATATTGTTTGACCTGTGTAAAATTAGATTGAGCAAAGCACTGGTAAAGGTAAAATAGGAAGCAATCCTGCAATCCAAAGAGATCTCTTGAAAGACCTAAATAGGCTTTGCCATCTGTAGATTCTATGGATGCTTAAAGACCTGAGAAGCCAGTTGTGACTGCAGTATTTTAGTCTAGTGTCCTTGCAGATGACTATTTCTTCCCGGGTTAGTCCTTGTCTAAACACACCACCTTTATAACTGCCAATGTGCTTTACTCCACAGAAAAATGTTATAAATATGGTGCAAGTAAATAGTTTCTACAAATAGAATCAGTTCTACACTATTTCTGTGGCAGGGTGAGATGCTCTCCAGTTGGTAGACACTCATGTAACTCAATGCCCTGTGTGGGTCATTAGCAGAGGGGATCAAACCTAGGACCTCTGGATCTAAAAATATGAGGTACTTTTGCCTGAGCTGAAAGGTTCAAGTCTGCTACTTCATTGGCTGTACAGACTCAAATCTCTCTGATCTAGCCACTAGAGTAAGCAAGGGTTATGCTTAACACTGACCTCCAGTGCCACAAATTTAAATTGAGCACACTTTGTTAATTGCTTGAATTTGTTATTGAATGTCTTGCCTCATGATTCTACATTTTAAACATGAGTTTATCTAAATGCAGTCTGACAATCACACGGTCACATGCACTAGTGCTTTTCTATTTTCTGTCTCTCTGCTTTTGTTCTTCTGGTGGGAGGAAATGAGTGCCAGTTAATGCAGCCATAGAGTAGTTAATTTAAATGCACAAAAGTGTGGAAATTCAAAGTTACGGGTTCCCTCAATTACTATAACTTGGATACGGTACATGGACCATGAATATTAAGGGCAAAATCTTGAGTCCCAGCATGTAGCAGAATCAGAACTTCTTCTCAGGTCTGCAGTGTGGTTTATAAGTGAAACAGCTGTGTAAATCCTAAATGCAGTGATATATCTTGCATAAAACACAAACAAGAAGTAATCAGCTGCCCCCAAGAAGTAACAGCAATAAGTAAGAGTAAGGAAAAGCCAAATCTCAGACTTCAAAAAAGAGAAAGAGAAAGAAGAAGACAGTATCAAGAAGTATAATTTGGAATGGCAAGTTCATCAAAACCCAGTAGCAATCCCTGAGTTGGTAGAGCTTGTTATAAAATAGAGAAAGTTGTCCAGAATTGAACTGGCAGCTTTCTTTTCAGGAGCCTTCGCATCACTTGTGTAAAATTCTCTTTGAAATTTAATTTAAATTACCATGCATCCTAATGTACGGCCCCAGAATGAACACACGATAGCAGCAGAGAATGAGAGGGTTTGAAGTGGATTTGTTTTGTTCTATAGAAAACTAATCTGCATAGCTAAATACCTTGAAGAGCAGCAGTTGTTGATCACAGACCAGGCAAGGGCAGATGAAGGTGGAGCAAACCATGCAGAAAACATCTGAATGATGTTGAAAAGTATTCTGGAGGCATGACACAAGGAAAAATATTTACTTACTTCATAAAGATGAAAGTGGATAGGTGGAGAAAGCAAACAGACTTCTGATGAGACCTTAAAAATGGCAGCTCTGTTTATAGGTTCAGTCATAAAGCCAATCCACAAGGCAAGAACAATTTTTTTTTAACAAAGTTTGGATTTGTCCCTTCCTAGTTACTGGTTCTTCCTATTTCAATCTCTCCCATTTGGTTACTCTGAGGGAAGCTTTTAACTTGTATATGAGAACTTTGTGCGCAGACCACTTATTAAGAGGGACCAAAATAAATGTTTTAATACTCCCCATGATTCTACCTCTCAGCTCTACCAGATTATGAAGCACGTTGTTCAGTTTAGACCCAGATTTACTTATGTTCTGCAAAAGTTGGTGGTTCTTACTGTTTATTAGTGGAACTTATTTAAGTAATATAATGCTGAATCATGATATGGCTGTTTTAGAAAAAAGCGTAGATGTTAGAGTAATTAAACCAGCATCATTTCAAGCTCCTTACTCTGCTATTTGGGTTGTAGCCCTTTATTTTTAGTCTTTAGTCATTGATAACTATTCTTTGAGTACGGTCTTTAAACCATTGTGCACCCAACTTATAGTAATTTCATGTAGACCTTTTCCTTAGTTTGCTTATGAGAAATCACGTGGTACTGTCAAAAGCCTTACTAATATCAAAATATATCACGTCTACTGCTTCCTCCCATCCACTAGGCCAGTAACCCTGTCAAAGAAAGCACATAGGTTGGTTTGGCATGATTTGTTCTTGACAAATCCACACTAGCTATTCCTTATAACCCTATTTATTTACTAGGTGCTTACAAATCAATTGTCCAATAATTTGTACCAGTATCTTTCCAGGTATCAACATTAGGTTGACTATTGAGTAATTTTTCAGGTCCTGTTTGTTCCCCACTATTATTGCCTTTTTCCAGTCCTTTGGGACCTCACACATCCTCCATCAATTCTTGAAGGTAATTACGAACGGTTCCAAGACTCCTTCACCTGGTTCCTTAAGTGCCCTAACATAAATTTCACCAGGCCTGCAGACTTTAATAAATGTAACTTATCTAAATATTTTGTAAATTCTTCTTTTCGTGTTTTGGATTCATAGAATCATAGAATCATAGAATATCAGGGTTGGAAGGGACCCCAGAAGGTCATCTAGTCCAACCCCCTGCTCAAAGCAGGACCAAGTCCCAGTTAAATCATCCCAGCCAGGGCTTTGTCAAGCCTGACCTTAAAAACCTCTAAGGAAGGAGATTCTACCACCTCCCTAGGTAACGCATTCCAGTGTTTCACCACCCTCTTAGTGAAAAAGTTTTTCCTAATATCCAATCTAAACCTCCCCCATTGCAACTTGAGACCATTACTCCTCGTTCTGTCATCTGCTAGGATTGCAGGAAGGATTGAAGGATTGAAGGATTGCATTCCTTCCCTCTTGTTGTTAACATTAATTGTGTTGAGTATCTGGTCACCATTAACTTTTTTAATGAAAACTGAAGCAAAGTAAATATTAAACACCTCAGCCTTCTTTATGTCATAATTTATTAGCTCTCCTTCTCCACTAAGTACAGGACCTGCACTTTTCTTTGTCTTTTTCTTGCTCTTAATATATTTAAAGAACTTCTTATTGCCTTTTTTGTCCCTTGTTAGGTGTAACTCATTTTGTGTCTTAACTTTTTTGATTTTGTCCTTACATTCTTGTGTACTCCTCTTTAGCAATTCAAGCTTGTTTTCACTTTTCGTGGGATTACTTTTTGATTTTCAGGTCACTAAAGAGCTTCTGATGGAGCCATATTGACATCATACAATTCTTCCTATCTTTTCTTTGAATTGGAATAGTTTGCAGTTGTGCATTTAATATTGTCTTCTTGAGAAACTGCCAACTCTACTGAACTCCTTAGGTTTTCTTTGCAAGGAGCCAGTTCTCTGAGTTTGTTAAAGTCTGCTTTTTTGAAGTCCATTGTCCTTATTCTGTGGCTCTCACTCCTTCCTTTCCTTAGCATCATGGAGTCTCGATCACTTTGTGATCACTTTCACCAAAATTGCCTTTCACCTTCAGATTCGCTACCAATTTCTCCCTCTTGATCAGAATCAAGTCTAAAATGACTATCCTCCAATTACTGAAACCATAAGTTGTCCCCAATACATTCCAAGAACTTATTGGAGATTTTGTGTTTTGCTGTATTACTTTTCCAGCAGATGTCTGGGTAGTTAAAGTCCCCCATTACTACCCGGTCTTGTGTTTTAGATATTTCTGTTGTTTGTCCTAGAAATCTCTCTTCCTGATTTGATGCCTATTATAGACCCCAACCATGACATCACCCCTGTTTTTCCCCTTTCATCTTCACCCAAAGACATTCAACTGGTCTGCCTCTCACCTCTTTCTAGACTCACAACAAGTGTATATATTCTTGATGTATAATGCAACCCCCCTCCTTTTCTTCCCTGGCTGGCCTTCCTGAACAAGTTGTATCCCTCTGTACCAATATTCAAGTCAAGAGATTTATCCCACCAAATCTCTGTGGTGCCAATTAAGTACTGGTAAGTCATAACTGCATGCTAATACTTACAGTTCTTTCTGTTTATTCCCCATACTCCTTGCATTTGTGATAGACATCTAAAATATTCAGTAGATTCCTCTGCTAATTTCCCTCTGTGGTTGCTCCTATGACCCTATTGTAATTTTCTATGTCCCCATCAACATATACCCCTCTGTTTTTTAATGCTTATTTGTGGGGTTTTATCATCTACCTCTTTTGAACCTAGTTTAAAGCTCTCCTTACTAACTTGGTGCTCTTCCCGTTCTTGGTCAGGTGGATCCCATCTGTTCCCAGCAGAACTCCTTCCCAGAATAGCATCCCATGGTCGAAGAATCCAAAGCCTCCCTCTTCCCCCCACATCTACATCTTCTGCACAGCCATGCATTCATCCTCAGGATGTGCATGTTCCTGTCTGGGCCATTTCCCTCAACCAAGAGGATGGATGAGAACACAACCTGCACCCCTGACTCCTAAACCCTTGCTCCCAGAGCCCTGTAATCACTGATAATTTGCTCAAGTGTATACTTGGCAGTATCATTAGTGTTCACACAGGCAAAATGAGGTAGTGTTCGAAGGAACGGATAAGCCTCAGCAATCTTTCCATAACACCTCAGATGCAGGCTTCAGGTAGGCAGCACACCTCCTGGGACATCATGTCGGGTTGGCAGATGGATGCCTCCATCTCCCTCAGAAGGGAGACCCTGACTACCAGCACTCTATATCTCTTCCTCTTAGGTGTGATAGATGTGAGCCTCCCAGCACTGGGGGCATGTGGCTTCTCCTCCTCAGCCTTTGGGATCTGCTTCTCACTCCTCTTGCCAGTACAGCATAACAGTTCTTGGCTATGGCAATCAGGGAACCTGGGTGGCGTGTGGAGCACTGTGTACTGCCTGAGGTGGCCAGCAGCCAGTCTTCTCCCCAAAGAGCAGCTGCTTCACCTTTCTCCTTTCGTGCCACTTTAGTCCTCTGTAGTCAGCTGTCATCCTCTGTCCTGGATGTTTCCATGTGTGTCCAGTTGATTAATTCCTCGGATGACATGCAAACAAGTCACCTCCTGCTACTCTCTTACCTGCTTCCTGAGGGATCCACCAACAGACATATCTCACACCTGGTGGTTCCCCCTGCCTGGCTTTCATCGGTAGGGACATGCAGGCCACATTCCCAGCAAAGCAAGACCAGGGCCTGAGTGGAAGGTTCCAAGGGCAGGATGACTGTCTGGCAGGGGCCCTCTCAGGTGCAGGCAAAGGAAGAGTAGTGTTGGCAACACATGGTTTTCTTGACATTGGAGGTTCTTCCTTGTAGAGTACCTGCAATTTAAGAAAAGGAAAACACTCTCACAACCCTATTTCCTTGCCTTCCTCAGCTGATGAACTCCCTTAGTCTCCCAGCTACCTTTGTTTCACAAGCCATGTATCTTACCAGCCATTGGGAGCCTGCCCTATCCATGGTCCCACAAAGTTACAAGACCTTCTTGTCAACCTCCTCCTGGTGCTGGCCAAGATGGCCATCCATCATACCGGGAGGAGGAAGCTGGACAGAGTGGGGAGGTGCTCTGTGACCGTGAGGCCTACTTCAAATCCTATATTAAGACACATCTCCAGGCAGAGTTCCCCTGGGTCCCGTCCACTGGCTCCATGGATGCCTGTCTGGAGCAGTGGGTACTGTCTGGGATCTCTGCTTGGTGTCGCCCTCTGGATTCTTGATTTTTGAACTTTTTCATTAGTTGTCCCCTGTAATCCTCCCCTTAGGCTGTGCAGAGGGGTGTTTAGATGTGGGCGGACTTCTGCCCACCCATCCTCACTGCTTCAATGGGTACCTTTGTTTCACCAGCCATGTGTCTTACCAGCAACCAGAGGCCTGCATTCTTTTCAGTCCCTGGCCCCACATACAGCTGGAATGGGTGACTCAAGCCCTCTCACTCAGCTGCTTCTAATCACTGGATTATTCAATCAAAAACTGCACTTCTCTCATTTAAAGAGTCCTGCAAAAGCCCAGGTCTGTTAACTTTCCCAGCTTCCTTCTTGGCTCTGCTCAGACTCATCTTCCCAGGAATCCGGGGATGCCCCCTGCTCCCCATCATTCCTCTTGGGTTATCATTCATAGCCCTTTAGAAATCAAGGATGTCTTACTCAGACACTCATAGTGTATTTCTTGTTTCTCTCTGGCCCCAGTGCAGTGAGTTAGCTGTCCTCAGCCTTGGCTGCCTGGCTCTTAAGAGCAAACCCTACAGTTTTCTAGTTCTGTATTTCCAAGCTCTGTATCTCTCAGCTCCAGCTCACTCACCCCTGAAATCTCCAGCTCACTCACTCCTGACTGTATCTCATATCACCACAGAGGTCAAGCTGTATCTTCCTTCCCCATTTCAATCTGTGTGCCTTGGACTGTGACTTTCATGTTTGCTCATCAGTGCTTGTGCCCATGGTGATTTATAATTATTATTGTTCACACAACACTAAAATCTCATGGCAAAAGGTGTGGAAACAGTAAAAATAAAAGGCAGTACTATTCTGGCAAATGGTCATTTGTCTTGTGAAGTCTCCAATAAATCTGCACTACCTCCTGTTGAACTAAACAAATAGTGAAGTATGTGACCAAACAGCCTTAAGGAAAAAGAAAAGCCCACAATAGAGGGTGGGCTTACAGTAACTCCTCACTTAACATCGTCCCGGTTAACATTGTTTCGTTGTTGCATTGCTGATCAATTAGGGAACATGCTTGTTTAAAGTTCCACAATGCTCCCTCATAACATTGTTTGGCATCCACCTGCTTTGTCCACTGCTTGCAGAAAGAGCAGCTTGTTGGAGCTAGCTGGTGGGGGCTTGGAATCAGGGTGGACCGGCAGCCCCCCATCAGCTCCCCGCTCCCCTAAGTTCCCTGTGTGGCAGCCACCCAGCAGGCTATCAGTTGCCTGTCAGTTCAGCTGTCCCTCCCCCCGCTGCCATGTTCCTGAGTCTGAACGCAGTGGAAGGGCAGATTGATACATCACCTCAAGATGTAGATTGATGTACATGGCACAGTACTCACTGAAACTTACATTAAACTGGTGTAGGAAAAGTTACAAGGTGATGGACTCTTTCTGAAGAAGGACAGCAAATCAAATTTATCCCGAAAGACATTTAGTTTATACGAGTGGTGAATTATTCCCATTGTTTCCATCAGCGTTGACAGTGCGAGCATCGTGATAGAAGTTGGTAAACATTCTGCGTGGTATCAGATAAGTGCACAAAATACTATTAGGTGTGCTTGATGTGTTGTACAGAGTAAACAATAACTCTGCTAATTAACAATGACAATGAGATGATTGCTTAAGGACCTGAAAGTGAGGGGAAAGATGAGGATAATGATAATGAAGAGGAAGAAGATGGTTTTACAATTGATGATGATGATAACACACAATCTCACTCTCATGTGTTCCTCCTTTGTAAAGAT
The DNA here is from genome assembly GCF_009764565.3 of Dermochelys coriacea. NCBI lineage: Eukaryota > Metazoa > Chordata > Testudines > Dermochelyidae > Dermochelys > Dermochelys coriacea. Next base: position 34,703,880 of record NC_050077.1, on the reverse strand, counting down.
GACCTCTTTAAGAAAGGCAAAGGCTGGTGATATTCAGATACTCCTCAGCCTAGAATGATGCTGATTTACAAATGTATGTAAAAGTTGAATATTTATAAGGCTAATCATTACTGATGGATCCAGGAACTTGCTGGAACAACTTATATACAGCTTTGGAGTGATTATTGTTCCAGAACTCTGGATGTGTGACAGATGCTCATTCATTTGAAATCACATTCTCCAAAGTACAAGAGTTTAACTTCATTTCAGGGATTTTTTTCTGTACATAAACTCATCAGGAAACCATGTCACTGTGATAGTAATTTTTTGACTGCTGATGCCACCTTAACATTCAGGAGATGTACTCTTGGTATATTTTATACTTAAAAGTCCTGGCTTATTCCACTGAGTAGTGTTAAGATGATTTGGTGATTGTTCTGCAGTATCTACACAATGCAGCAGCATTTGATATGGAAACTGAGCTTTCTTCATGTCTAGTTTCAACAAACATTTGCAGGAAAGTAAAAATCCTTATAAAATGACTTGCACGAGAGAGGAAAGCAAAGTAGTAATACAGAAATGCCACATCCTAACCAAGCAGTGCCAAGCTTGCTGTTTCCTGATGCAACATGATCTGTTGAGATTATTACTTAAAACATTTTTTAAAAAGCCTAGAAGTAATAATAAAAGAAAATGCTATCAAATACTCAGCCATCTCCAGAGTAGCAATTAATTAATGGCCATTATTTTAAAAAGTGCACGGTACAATACTGAAATAATGTGTTGTTTTAACCTGCACCTGGTGTGCTACTACATTATGTCTGTTAATGCTAGCAGTCCTCCAGTAAAGGCTGTTCCTGCAGCTAGCGTCTGTGTCCACAGAAGATACAGAATCACTAGACTCCCCATATTTGTTTCCTCTGTGCATTTTATTGGAAATCATCCTTTTCAAGCTATCATGAGCATGATAATTGGGGAGTCTAATCTTGTAATGTGAAAGTAACTGAAGTTACTTACAGAAGTAAAATGACAGCTGAAGGAAGAATATGCAAATCCTCTATCAATAATCTGTTAGATCACCACAGTGTTTCCATTTGTTCATAATTTGGCACTTCATTCCCTATGGTTAACGGATTCATCTTCAAGCTCTAAATCCATTTTAGTTTCCCTGCTTTTATTTGAATTAGTAGTTGTAACTTAAATGTTGTGCTGTAATGGAATAATCTCATCCACTCACAGCACAAGAGATGCTGTATGGTTGTGGTTTTGATTTTTTTTTCCAGAGGTGCTGAGAATCTGCAGCTCCTGTTAATTTATGTAAGATTTATAGCAGCTCACCATCTCTGAGAACTAACCCATTACAATTCCTTTCAAACACTGAGGCAGAGTACATCCTTAATATTGCATTCACTTGCATTTTTGTTGTACCTAAACGTAGCACAGAGGAAGAAGAGTATTGTCACAGTCTCGATTCAGGTGCCACACACTTTCTCTTCCTCACATCACTGCTGTTTGTGTCACCCTTGCTGAATGAGTGGCAACACTCTATTATGAAAAGAAATCTCATCCTGTGCATATATTAAGGGATGATCTTTATTGCTTTGTTCTATACAAAGCAATAAACAGCTGCTGGGATTGATTAATAGCCAAAGTGGAGCTGAAGCATTTAAATCCATCTTCAAAGCTGTTTATTTTGAGTATACTACAAAACGGTAGGGATTATTGCTATTCTACAGCAAATCACAACAAGAAACAGAAAGAATAATTGTGTTCCCTTGTAGAGGTTAGCAAGTGCACAGGTAGGGAAACACACATCTCTGGTAAAACAAGGGGGATAATGGGGAAGTCAGAAGGAGTAACTAAAAGGGAATGGTGTGGTCATAGGTATATTGAAATTCTAGGCACTTGCCCAAACAACTGAGTTAAGAAAGCAGGTTCTGTTCCTCTACTGTCTCTCCAACTCTTGCTAGGTGTCCCCTTCCTTGCCCCCACCCTTCCTGGTCTCCCATTTCTCCTCCTCTCACTTCCACTTTGGTAGGAAACTTATCTTATGGCCAACTGACCTGTGCCTTCAGACCAAACTCTTGGGGATGTGGTCCAAAGCTACAAAGTCTAAGTGTTCCAAGCATTCAAAAATCACATCAGCCCCCTCCCTCGCTCCTCCCTCCCCGCAAATCATTGTATTTTGGGAAAAAAAACAATGCTGGATTCTTTTTATTTGCATTCTTGTTACTGAGCCTTTAGATCGCAGTTGCTTTTCATATTCAAGCTTGTCTTTGCAAATATGAGAGCTAGAAACCTCATTTTAAAAAAAAGCTTTTTTTTTTTTAAATGAAAGCTGAGATCCTTCTGCAATTACTTGCTTCCAGCAGCTGGGGCTTTAAGAAAAATGCCATGAGATTTGTGCTAAAATCACAAGATCTGACTGGTCAGACTTCTTCTGTGGCCACTCACTCCAAGCATGGGCTTCCAGAGTGCCGCTCAGTCTCTTTCCTGAGTCATGGTGTCGCCTGGCATATGACACACTATCTGGCCAGTACCAAAAGCCACTTCTGTGAGAACAGCATGGTTAAAAGGTGACTAACTGCTCTGGAGACACCTGTTCTGTTCCTTATTGTTCATTCACTCCTTTGTGGGTTGAGAGGAGAAAGAACCATAGCTACCTGAAACTGATAAATGACGCTAAGGACTCAAGTAGCTGTTACTCATTTTCTGCCTGTGGGTAACATGACCTGCTTAATAACTGCAAAATACCAGGCTGTGCATCAGATACCAATATTTGGAAAACTCTTACTTGAATAAATGGGATAGATAAATTTGCTTTCAAATGAAAATTAGAGACCCAAGTGGAGCTGATCTGCTAAGAAAGCAGATGCATAGAGTGGAGCTCTGTTTTATAAAACTAGGAATACACCATTTGAAATTCAAGTATGGAGGGAGATGCTCCTGAAAAATGTGCCCAATGGTTTGGTGATTGTTTTGGAGAAGCAAACTATGCAAAAAACCCAGCAAAGTTAAAAGTTCTCGGCTGGACTTCTTAAAAGCAGGTATCAAGGGCCTGCAGACACCTGATTGACAGGCACCGCTGTGGAATCAGAGAAGCAAACTGAGTCCTTCATACTTATCAGTAACAACTCCAATTCTGTACAAAGCTGCAGATGAATCTTGTATATGTAGCTTGATGATGTGCTCAGTAGGATTTTCTCCCTGGAGAGGAGATTGTGAAGGGATATGAAAGCAATAAATGCTAAGACCCCAAGTGAAAGAAGGTGGATCACATAGTCCTGTTTCTTGCAGGCTTTACTAGTAATGATACTAAAACCATGAACTTAGAGCTAGAAAATGTGAAGGGATAGAAACAGACAGTTGCTTCCAGTTCTAGAAAAATGGGTTAAATCTAGGTGTCTCAGAGAATCCTGATTACACCAAGTAAGATTTATATCGACTAGACCAACACCACTTAGAAATACAGAGGCTGATATGGGGCATGATTCAGGTTTCAAACTAGAAGGATAAGCAATGCAGTCCAAAGCTGTGGTCCATAAAAAGGCACTCAAGTTTTTCTTGTCCTGAGCCTCAGTCCACGCACACAGGTTCGAGTGGTTAGGGCCTTGGGAGACCCAGCTTCAGTTCTCTGCCTTTTCACAGACTTTCTGTTTGACCTTGGCAAGTCACTTATTCTCTGAGCCTCAGTTCCCACTCTATAAAATGGAGACAATAGCATTGCCCTGCTTCATGGGGTGTTGTAAGGATAAATACACTAAAGAATATGATTTTGCCCAGAGACTTTGGTGATGTGGGGCATAGAAATACCCTGGATAGATAGACTTGAACACTGTTAAACAACACACCCAAAGAGAAGGGAGTGGAGGTGATTGTTCTGTTTCCAGCCTCATTTCTGGTCCAACATGCCAACAGTGAGAAAGTGTTTTAGGAGGAAGATGCTGCTTCAGAGCTCCTGGGGAATGTACAAAGAAAAGGCCATTTGCAAGAGGTGGGAACATGGATGGATAGACGATTTGATGTATCCTAGCGGTGTAGGATCTAAGGCATATTACTGTTTTGTGCCTTCCCCATCTGTAAATTTCCTTTTTAAGATTTCATTGGAGGAGTTAAAAATATGCCAGACCACTTATTACTGAGTGTTATATACAAATGTAAATTGTATCAATTTTTGGAAATGTATTCCCTCTCAGTGATTTTTTGTTTAAATATTGCTCTGCAGGTGTTAATGTAATTGTATCAGATACATGGTTCTTAATCAAAATGAAATTCATCCCCTTGTAACTGACTCCAGCATGATTTTACCTAATGGACTATAATCTTTGTGTAAATTATCCAGTCACATTACTTTAACAATTGGTCTTCTCTACTAACTCCCAAATTGTAGGCAGACTTCTGTTGAGCATAAAGAAAAATGACCTTGGTTTTTGGAATAACTGAAAGTTGACTCTGCATAGAGCAGAGATTCAAAGGCATACCAAGAGTGGCTTTGTTCTCAGGTCCAAGATGTGCCCCACAAAGTACAGACTGAAATCATAGAATCATAGGACTTCAAGGGATCTCGTCCAGTCCCCTGCACTCATGGCAGGACTAAGTGTTATCTAGACCATCCCTGACAGGTGTTTGTCTAAACTGCTCTTTAAAATCTCCTATGATGGCGATTCCACAATCTCCCTTGGCAATTTACTCCTCTGCTTAAGCACCCTGACAGCTAGAAAGTTTTTCCTAATGTCCAATTAAACCTCCCTTGCTTCAATTTAAACCCATTGCTTCTTGTCCTATCCTCAGCAGTTAAGAACAACAATTTTTCTCCCTGCTCCTTGTAACAGCCTTTTATGTGCTTGAAAACTGTTACCATGTCCCTCTCACTCTTCTCTTTTCTAAACTAAAGAAACCCTTTTTTTTTTTTTTTCAATCTTCCCTCATAGGTCTAGACCTTTAATCATTTTTGTTGCTCTTCTCTGGACTCTCTCCAATTTGTCCACATCTTTCCTGAAATGTGGCACCCAGAACTGGACACAATACTCTAGCTGAGGCCTAATCAGCACGGAGTAGAGCAGAAGAATTACTTCTCGTGTCTTGCTTATAACACTCCCGCTAATACGTCCAAGAATAATGTTCACTTTTTTTTCAACAGTGTTACACAGTTGACTCCTATTTAGCTTGTGGTCCACTATGAACCCCAGATCCCTTTCCACGGTACTCCTTCCTAGGCAGTCGTTTCCCATTTTGTATGTGTGCAACTGATTGTTCCTTCCTAAGTGGAGTACTTTGAATTTGTCCTTTTTGAATTTCATCCTGTTTACTTCAGACCATTTCTCCAGTTTGTCCAGATCATTTTGAATTATAATCCTACCCTCCAAAGCACTTTCAACCCCTCCCAGCTTGGTTTTGTCCACAAACTTTATAAGTTTACTCTCTATGCCATTATCTAAATAATTGATGAAGATATGGAACAGAACCGGACCCAGAACTGATCCTTGCGGGACCCTACTCATTATGCCCTTCCAACATGACTGTGAACCACTGATAACTCCTCTCTGGGAACAGTTTTCCAACCAGTTATACACCCACCTTAGAGCAGCTCTATCTAGGTTGTTTATGAGAAGGTCATGTGAGACAGTATCAAAAGCTTTACTAATGTCAAGATATATGACGTGTACTGCTTACCCGCATCCTCCCATCCACAAGGTTTGTTATGCTCTCAGAGAAAGCAATCAGGTTGGTTTGACACAGTTTGACAAATCCATGCTGACTGTTACTTATCATCTTATTATCTTCTAGATGTTTGCAAATTGATTGCTTAATTATTTACTCCATTATCTTTCTGGGTACAGAAGTTAAGCTGACTGGTTAGACGTCCCATCACCACCAATCTTTTTGGTGAAAGCCAAAACAAAGAAGTCATTAAATACCTCTGCCATTTCCAAATTTTCTGTTATTGTTTTTCTCCCCATATTGAGTAACGAGCCTACCCTTTCCTTTGTCTTGCTTTTGCTTCTGATATATTTGTAGAAGGTACTACTATTTATTATTATTATTTATTTATTATTAAAAGACAAAAAATAAAAATCTAATAAAAATGACATGTTAAATCAGCAACGTGAACAAAGGAAGTGGGCCATATGGAAAAGGAGTAATGTAATTGGACACATTTAGGGTCAAATTCCCTGCAACCTTTTTTGTTGTTGCTGTTTTTTAAATGTTTATGGTCACATTTTTAAAAGAGGAGCACACACAAAGATATACGGGGACCACAGCAATAGCAAGGCACAGGTGTGACAGGTCATATTTTTAAGAGTGGAGGGTCACATCCCCAGCTGATGTAAATTGACATACCTTCATCAAAGTCAATGGAGCTACACCAATTTATACATACCTGCTGATCTGGCTGAAAACATCTGCTTTAATGCTTTTTCTTTGTTAGACTTGTCACATATTGAATGATTTTTTTAAAAATATTTAAATGTTGCCTACTACTTTCAATACCAGACTGTCAGTGAAGGGAAATGTCCATTTTCCAGTATTAATACAAATCAGGAGATAAATCAAAGTTAGAAATGAACCTACAGGACATTTGCAATCCCATTCCTATACTCCTGGACATCTGAATATTTAAGTCTCTACATAATGTAAGATGTGAGTCTCATTGGACAAGACATGTTCAAAGTAGATTCAAATAACAACGTACAAGCTGTCATTTAGGAAATGTCTGAAGGGGGGAAAATGATTAAAAAAAATAGACAAGTTCCATACATCTTTCTTATGTAGTATCTCAGAGTCCATCTCAAATTTTCGGAGCCACTTCAGCTGTCCCAATTTGAGAGCATATAGAGTCAGAATTAGAAGATAAATGAATTAAGAACTGGCTTATGTCCCCAGGCCGTTTTCCAAAGACATTTTATTTAGATTTTGCTGCCTAATTCTGTGTTAAGAACCATAACCCTTTGATTTGAACATGACCTTCATGGGGGGATTGACAAATGAACTGTGATATCTTCCTCACGCCTACTTGCAAGCCTAGGATAAAGCAGTGTCTTTGTCCCAGTGAAAATAGATTCATCTAACTATTTGTCAGCACAGGAATGAAAAGCCAACTTGATGGACCTAGAACTTCAGCTACACATAGGTGTTCCCAGAGTTGCTGTCACAACCAACAGACACTCTCATTATAAAGGGGCTCTATCTGCTGAAGCAACTGTAAAGAAACGATAGCAAAATATAGTTTTATGTATTTTATAGAGTTCTGTATTCTCTACATTGCTCCTACTCTGGCTGCTTGAAGCTCGTGTGTTGCAGGAAACCCTGGAAGGGCCTCACTGGGGTTCCTAGGTGAGAGCCAGGTGTACTGGAGCCTCGAAGGCCTGGAGTGACTGACACCTCACAAGCAGTCCTCTGGTGCTTATAGATGGTACTGCATCTTGCAGGCCCTCAGATGCCCTAGAGATGCTACAATGTCTAGTGTGTTTCACAGTAGGGACATTAACCCCACTCACTCCTATGACCAGATGCCTCAGCAAATGTTAACGATTTAATCCTCACAACAGCCCTGTTGAGGAGGCAGCTATTATTATCCCCACTTTACAAATGAATAATGATACTCATTCACAGATGGTGAAACTGAGGCACTGGGAGGGTAATGCCCTAATTTTCAGAGGTTCTGAGCACCCACAACTCTCTTTGAAGTTGCTGGGAAGTGCATGTGCTCGGCATCTCTGCAAACTGAGCCATAAATTGCTTGTCCAAAGTCACATAATGAGTCAGTGGCAGAGTCAGCCTGATGCAGTCTCCTGCTCCAATTGTTAGATGATATCCTCTAGATACTCACTGGCTTTTACAAAGACTACTGCATTTTGTTGTTTAATATCCATTTTCTTCAGTAAATAGTAGTTCACATTGAAAAAACAATTCTGCAAGTAGACAAAAAGTGACTGTGGAGGTGCTACACTTGTATAGCTTTCTGTAAAATGATTTTCAGATCTGCTTCCCATTCACCCTGTCTCAGGAGTATGCAGATGATATTTGGGTCTTGTATAGAGTTATAGATTAGTTTATGTGACAATGTACTGCAGAATTCCTAAAATACTGTGCCTTATTCCTGGTTTCCAAAGGCTTTCTCAAACAGGTGTGAGATGTAAGGCCATCTCTTGTGCCAATTAAAGCAGGAATGAGATACAGAGAAATGTTTATATTATAATCATTTATACCATGTTCAGTGAGAAAGAAATACATCAGGCTTGAAATCTGCCTTCTTCGAAAGCCTTATGGAAGATGGATGTAATTCTCGCTGATTTGGGCAGATCCTACGTGATTGGCATGCGCATGGCCAAGTGAAGTATGGGTGCACATGGGACGATATTTATAAGGAAATGTTTTACTTTGTGCTAATAGGGCAAGAAAAACATTCCAATGACATCTCTATTTGTTGTTGTTATTGGATGTTTATAGAGCACTCTGAATGTACATGGCACATTACGAAACACAAATATAAGGTAGGTTTCAGAGTTAGCAGCCGTGTTAGTCTGTATTCGCAAAAAGAAAAGGAGTATTGGTGGCACCTTAGAGACTAACAAATTTATTTGAGCATAAGCTTTCGTGAGCTACAGCTCACTTCATCGGATGCATTCAGTGGAAAATACAGTGGGGAGATGTATATGCATAGAGAACATGAAACAATGGGTGTTACCATACACACTGGGAGGAGAGTGATCACTTAAGATGAGCTATTACCAGCAGGAGAGCGGGGTGGGGGCGGGGGGAAACCTTTTATAGTGATAATCAAGGTGGGCCATTTCCAGCAGTTGATAAGAACATCTGAGGAATGAAGGGGTGGTAGGGGGGGGAAGATAAACATGGGGGAATAGTTTTACTTTGTATAATGACTCATCCACTCCCAGTCTCTATTCAAGCCTAAATTAATTGTATCCAGTTTCCAAATTTATTCCAATTCAGCAGTCTCTCTTTGGAGTCTGTAGTAGGTGACCCAGAAGTCACCTACAACAGGACAGGCCCAACAAAGAAAATAACAGAACGCCACCAGCCATCACCTTCAGCCCCCAACTAAAACCTCTCCAACGCATCATCAAGGATCTACAACCTATCCTGAAGGACGACCCATCACTCTCACAGATTTTGGGAGACAGGCCAGTCCTTGCTTACAGACAGCCCCTCAACCTGAAGCAAATACCAGCAACCGCACACCGCACAACAGAACCACTAACCCAGGAACCTATCTTAGCAACAAAGCCCGTTGCCAACTGTGTCCACATATCTATTCAGGGGACACCATCATAGGGCCTAATCACATCAGCCACACTATCAGAGGCTCGTTCACCTGCACATCTACCAATGTTATATATGCCAGAATGTGCCAGCAGTGCCCCTCTGCCATGTACATTGGCCAAACTGGACAGTCTTTACGTAAAAGAATATGGACACAATGGACACAAATCAGACGTCAAAAATTATAACATTCAAAAACCAGTCGGAGAACACTTCAGTCTCTTTGGTCACTCGATTACAGACCTAAAAGTGGCAGTTCTTCAACAAAAAAACTTCAAAAACAGACTCCAACGAGAGACTGCTGAATTGGAATTAATTTGCAAACTGGATACAGTTAACTTAGGCTTGAATAAAGACTGGGAGTGGATGGGTCATTACACAAAGTAAAACCATTTTCCCACGTTTATTACTCCCCTACCCCCCTCCGCTGTTCCTCAGACATTCTTGTCAACAGCTGGAAATGGCCCACCTTGATTATCACTACAAAAGGCTTTTCCCCCCCGCTCTCCTGCTGGTAATAGCTCATCTTACCTGATCACTATTGTTACAGTGTGTATGGTAATACCCATTGTTTCATGTTCTCTGTGTATATAAATCTCCCCACTGTATTTTCCACTGAATGTAACCAATGAAGTGAGCTGTAGCTCACGAAAGCTTATGCTCAGATAAATTTGTTAGTCTCTATGGTGCCACAAGTACTCCTTTTCTTTTTGCAAATATAAGGTACATGCTCAGAAAAGCTGACAACCTAATATAGCAAATAATGAGACTAGTTCCACATATGCCAGAAGACCTGGACACATTATTAGTGAGGAGAGGCAGTTTTGTAAGTCTTAGATAACATAGATACATGTTTATAATGCATTTCTATAGAATATCTGCTTTGTTTTTGTAAAATCCTCAATATGGTTATAGTTTAAGGAGTAGATCATGTCAGTATAGAGGAAAAAACCATACCATATAGGACAGAAAACTGAGGAGTTTCCCCCAGATCTTTTCCTCTCAGTGAGGGTTGCCCTCTTCTGAAGCAGACAGGGATTTCAGTCCCTAGACTCTGCAGATCCCCCAGGGCCATTCAGAGCTGGGGTCCAGGTTCTGAAGGGACAGTCTAATGTTGTAATAATTGGCATTAACACTATATGATTGTTCCACAGTTTATATTGCTACTTTAATTAGTTATAATCAGCTCATAGAAGAAAAACATGTTCTATAGCTTGCCTGCAGTTTTTCACTGTCTTCCCTGCTCACTGGATAAACTGAGCATGGAGCTTAAATACTTGAGCCTGCTTTTACTGCTAATTGAGACATTCAGTCAGTCACTCATAGCTGCTAAAGGAGGGCAAGGCCATATTCTTTGCTAGAGAACTGTCACCACCATGACTGAATAGAAAATGTGCCTGTATGAAATTATCTTCTATTGAAGACCATAGCACTGTATTCTCTAATGTGTTTTAAAGAGCATTCAGTGCCATTATATTTTATCATGTCTTTTCATTTCTCTCCTGTCATATTTCAGAAGTACTGAGTTGTACGAAAATGGCTAGGATAATATGAAAGGCACATTTCAGATTAGCATGGCCTCATTTCTACTGAACTAAAAAATGTACAAATACATATACATGGTACACATTACTTTTATTAGTGTACTTGAAAGCATTTGGAACTTTGGCCAAAAATTAAGAGAGGAAAAAAAGGAATGTTAGAGGAAATCTGATGAGACCATAAAAAACAGGGAAATATGATTGTAAAATCACAAAAATTGGCAGGCACACACAGGGATAAAGTTATAATCAATGCTACTGTTAACTCATTTTTTAAACAAATTATTAGATTTCAAGGGTGAAATTTTGGCACCATTTAAATAAATTAAAGTTTTGTCATTAACTTCAGTAGAGCCAGGATTTCGCCATAAGTCCCTTTGTAAGCAGGTACACAGCATATATGGAAAATGAAATGTGTGATGTACTTTACACTTCACTGCTATATACACAGCTTATCCCTACGTCTGCTGCTTTCTTTGGCAATCTCACCTGTTGATAGAATAAACATAACTGATGTCACCAAAGGCGGAATTCTAAATAGCTTGTGACCACATTCTTGAAAAGGGGGCTTTGGTTTTCTTCCATGCATCTGTAAAATATTTCCTTTGGCGGTTGTTACACTTATACCTGCCAAATTACCAACCCAGGAGTCCATGTGATTTAGATGTGCTTCTTTCCCTTTGAACTTCTGGGAAAATGTTCATTCCATTTTCTTTCCCTGAAGATGTCCTTTTTAGTAGCCATTCCATGAGCTACAAAAGCCATCGAGATTCAGATTCATATGGCTGAGTGACCCCTTCCTGAAACCTTTATTCTTTTTCAGAAGGGCTCAGTGTTGTTGAGGCCACATCCTAAACATCCTAAATATTTGTCAAAGGAAGGGTCAAGAGATTCATTTAAATCAATCTGTTATACTTCCAGTTTTCCTCCCTGTGATATTACCCAGGGTACAATTTGGACCGATGAACACCTGCATCCCCTCAGTTCTCCAGCCTGGGGTGCCTTCTACACGGCTTCACTGTGAGAGCTAACACTCCTGGTCTGCTCATACCCAGCCTCCAGCATATAAATCACCCCCAGCTATAATGTGTGAGTGCAATAGCCAGCCACTCCTGAATTACCCAGCAGAGCAACACCAGCAAATTCCCAGTCCCAGACTTTCCCCCAGAAATGTGCATCTTGTACTGCCCAGCTCTCTCCTTCTGGACAATACAAGCTCATAGAAAGTCCGTCATTTTATTAATAGAAAATGATATGCACAAACCCTGTTATCTCAAATGGAATTTCCCAAACACTTCAATCCAAACACATTGGTTTAGATAAAACAATAAAACAAGATTATTAACTACAGAAAGAAACGTTTGGTTACAAGAAAATAAAAGTAAAACGCAACTAATACCTAACTTAACAAGGTAAGTGGATTCAAAGCAAAAATCTCTCTCACCACATCTTAGCAGTTTTACTGGCTGAACTTCTTTCAGACTGGAACTCTCCCTAGTCAATTTTGCTTCCTTTGTTCTTCAAGTGCTGCTGATGTTGTGAATAGAGATGAAGGAGGAGATATTTTGGGGTGTCCATTTCCCCTTTTTAGAATTCTCTTTCTTCTTTGAGAATCACCTCCCACAGAGGTTCAGGAGACAGAAAGTCTGTGTGGACAAGAACCTCAGACCATTTCTTTGTGAAAATGTAGATTTTTCGCACACACTCTCTTTCCTGCCAAAGAATAGCTGCTTAAGCAGGTGAAAGTCCATTTGATTTTGTTGTCACCTGGCTAAGGCGTCAGTTTGCCTTTTGTCTCTGAGGAACTGGTTCATGCCTGCCCTTAGTAATATCATAGAGTAGAATCATATAACTTTACATACAATGTTGCCACACATATTTTACCGGGACAATAACAATCGGCAAATTCTGCATTTTCAAATGATACCTCAGAAGGCATACTTTGTGCAAGATTTATCATAGGTCTATAAAAGGGGTGAATATAGGGGTACAGACTGTTACACACCTGAAAAAAGAAAAGGAGTACTTGTGGCACCTTAGAGACTAACAAATTTATTTGAGCATAAGCTTTCGTGAGCTACAGCTCACTTCATCGGATGCATTTGGTAGAAAATACAGAGGGGAGATTTATATACACACAGAGAGAACATGAAACAATGGGTTTTATCATACACACTGTAAGGAGAGTGATCACTTAAGATGAGCCATCACCAGCAGCAGGGGGGGAGGGAGGAAAACCTTTCATGGTGACAAGCAAGGTAGGCTATTTCCAGCAGTTAACAAGAACATCTGAGGAACAGTGAGGGGTGGGGTGGGGGGGAGAAATACCATGGGGAAATAGTTTTATTTTGTGTAATGACTCATCCATTCCCAGTCTCTATTCAAGCCTAAGTTAATTGTATCCAGTTTGCAAATTAATTCCAATTCAGCAGTCTCTCGTTGGAGTCTGTTTTTGAAGTTTTTTTTGTTGAAGGATAGCCACCCTCAGGTCTGTAATCGAGTGACCAGAGAGATTGAAGTGTTCTCCAATTGGTTTTTGAATGTTATAATTCTTGACGTCTGATTTGTGCCCATTCATTCTTTTACGTAGAGACTGTCCAGTTTGACCAATGTACATGGCAGAGGGGCATTGCTGGCACATGATGGCATATATCACATTGGTAGATGCGCAGGTGAACGAGCCTCTGATAGTGTGGCTGATGTGATTAGGCCCTATGATGGTGTCCCCTGAATAGATATGTGGACAGAGTTGGCAACGGGCTTTGTTGCAAAGATAGATTCTTGGATTAGTGGTTCTGTTGTGTGGTGTGTGGTTGCTGGTGAGTATTTTCTTCAGATTGGGGGGCTGTCTGTAAGCAAGGACTGGCCTGTCTTCCAAGATCTGTGAGAGTGATGGGTCGTCCTTCAGGATAGGTTGTAGATCCTTGATGATGCGTTGGAGAGGTTTTAGTTGGGGGCTGAAGGTGATGGCTAGTGGCGTTCTGTTATTTTCTTTGTTGGGCCTGTCCTGTAGTAGGTGACTTCTGGGTACTCTTCTGGCTCTGTCAATCTGTTTCTTCACTTCAGCAGGTGGGTATTGTAGTTGTAGGAATGCATGATAGAGATCTTGTAGGTGTTTGTCTCTGTCTGAGGGGTTGGAGCAAATGCGGTTATATCGTAGAGCTTGGCTGTAGACAATGGATCGAGTGGTATGATCTGGATGAAAGCTAGAGGCATGTAGGTAGGAATAGCGGTCAGTAGGTTTCCAATATAGGGTGGTGTTTATGTGACCATCGCTTATTAGCACCGTAGTGTCCAGGAAGTGGATCTCTTGTGTGGACTGGTCCAGGCTGAGGTTGATGGTGGGATGGAAATAGCCTACCTTGCTTGTCACTATGAAAGGTTTTCCTCCCTCCCCCCCCCGCTGCTGGTGATGGCTCATTTTAAGTGATCGCTCTCCTTACAGTGTGTATGATAAAACCCATTGTTTCATGTTCTCTGTGTGTGTATATAAATCTCCCCTCTGTATTTTCCACCAAATGCATCCGATGAAGTGAGCTGTAGCTCACGAAAGCTTATGCTCAAATAAATTTGTTAGTCTCTAAGGTACCACAAGTCCTCCTTTTCTTTTTACGAATACAGACTAACACGGCTGCTACTCTGAAACCTGACACACCTGAAACTTTGTGACTTTCTGGGAGAGGCCAAGTTACAAAGGGCTATATGTGAAAATGGTCATTAGCTTTTACTTGGACAGAACCGAGCCATTCTGTAACTCATTCATAGCTTTTAAGGGAAATTATGAGTCTGTTACCATTGTAAGCCTATCAAAGTGGACCAATGCTTTGTACCTACCTACCTCCATTATGAGCAGGCTGGAGTCTCAGTACCAAGTAGTAAGAGGTCATTCTGTTTGGATGCATCTGCATTGGCTGGAAAGTTGTAAGGCAGTCACTGTTGCAAAGCATTGTTTTCTGATTCTAGAGCCAGATTAGAAGCTTGTTTTGAGAGATCAGGCTTTAGTTTCTGTTTGATTAATGCTTCTCAGTTCTCTTCCAGGGTATTGCTTCTGCTTTCTAATCTGCTAGTGAGATCCTGTGGAGGAAATAATTTCAGGAGCATGAAAGGAAGGATTGATTACCAGAAACTGCAGTTCTCTGAATGCTTTGCCTCTGAAACCCCTTCCCCTCTTCTTCAGAGTCTGTAAATAGGCTTTGTTAATTTGGAGAAGAATGGAAGGTAGTTAGGTGGGAGGGCCATTTATATCTGCAGCTGTGATGTCTAGCTATATGCCTATGGCCAGTGTGGACACTGCTGTGAATAACTCTAGAGTTCACAAAGTCTTGCATTTAATTTCCTATGGTGTAGATCCACAGAGGTGATGTAGTCAGAGAATTCCAGCTACAAGTAATTAACCTTCCTCAGCTCACTTGCCATGCCCACAGTCCCTCTCATTCCCAATTTACCCCTTCCCTTCAACCCCTAGCTACTTCATTTCCCATCCTCATTTGTTTTAATGAGCAAAGTGGGGATCCCTGGAAGAAGCACCGGTATACCATACTGATGCAAACTAGCCCAGTATGTTCCTGACAGAAGAAGCTGATACAAGAGGACGGTTCCCTTAATAGAGTATTTAGAAGGTATTTAATTCACAGGAGCTAAATTGTCAAGAAAATGTGCTAGTCTCTTTTTCCCTCTCTGTGCTTTGGCAGTCTTAATTTGACTCTTTCAAAGTTCCCCTCAGAATATTTATCCATCTCCATGAGTTTTAACATCTAGATGCAGAATAGTAATTACATGATTATGTCTTGTTTTACATTCTTTGAAGGAGCAGCCTCCACTTTCATCTTGCAGAAAGATTAATTTTATTATTTCTTCTCAGAACCTTGTGCTCATTCCCAGAAGGAGACATGCAGGTTTCTAAATGTTCTGTTATCCATCATTGAATTTAATCCCATCAAAGCAGATGCTTAGTGCAGTTGAAAAGATGAACAATGCGCAGTCCTCAAATAGGTGTTTCACTCTCACACACACATGAAACTGTAGTCAGCACATAGGGGAGTAAGCTGTAATAATCAGTAGGAAGTTGAGTTTTTTGTTTTGTTTTTGGAACTGTAATTATAAATCTAAAAAACAAGATAGAAAATCATTGTTATGAGCTGTAATATTGCCCTCCCCCTGCCCCTACTTGCTCACCCCACACTCTCACTGATTCTTTCTCTCACTCACACTTGAAATCTCTAATGAAGCTTTCCCTTTATCTCCTAAACCCCCCTCACTTTCAGTTTCTAACACTTGGCAGTTTGGGTCTTGGTAGATTGTACACAGCTCCCCAGGCTCTGACACTTTGTACTTGGTCCCTTAGCAAACTGCAGATACCCAGACTACTTTGTCATTTTGTTCCTCTAGGCATAGTCCAGATCATGAAAGATAATTGTGTTCTAGTTCATGTGGAACAGCTGAGAATGGGGAAGCCACAGCTTCCCAGAGTAATAGAACATTATGGTAGTACACTAAGACTTATCCTTATTTGACAATTTAAACTTGAGAGATATGGAGATAGCCTGATTCATTTACATACAGTGTTGTAGCCATGGTGGTCCCAGGATATTAGAGAGAGATTGATATTACCTCACCCACCTTTTCTCTCTGATTCATTTATAATTTTGGGGTTGAAAAGTCTCTAGTACAGACTGTGAACATTCTCTATACATTCCAAACTTGATTAGTTAAATCCTCAGTGCAGGCTGGGGGCAGGGGAACACCCAAAACTGTCTGACAATCAGAAATGATTGGGAATGCCACTTCTGCACATCTTGAAGTTTACATAAAGAGCCTCCCAGCCCAGAGTGCAGATTTTGCAGATTACTGGCTGGTTCCCCAGAGTAAGTATTTCCTTAAACTCAGCCCACTGTCTCAACAGGACTGACTCCATTCTGGCTAACTCTTTCCCTTCATCCCAAAAGGCGCTGCATTCCACTGATGCTGTTTGTTTTCTAGCTGGTGCTAGAGAATTATAGAATTATTATTCCTCAGAAAGGGAAACTATAAGAAAAAGAGAGAAAGATATGTATTGAAGGAAACTGAGAGGCATGAAAACAAACATGAAATGAGAGTGCTGACTGCTGGGGAACTTTGACTGCAAAATACAAAATGTGTGTGTTTCTCCGAAGTGATCAGAATTTCAGGTACTTTGGAACGTACCGTGGAGTTTGCTAGAGGAGGGATTGAAGTATATTGAACTGTAGACAAATGCTAAAAGCCCAACCCCATATAGCAACTCAATGGTAAGCCCTAAAAGGCAGGTTTTATGAGCAGCTCACAGTACATTTTTTTTTTTACCTTCAGACTCCTGTGCTCTAACTTTTGTTGCCTTGGTGACTCTGGGAGATGGCGAACCACAGAATGGAGGCTAGGAACAGTAGGACAAATCTGATGAGTTCTGTGTGTGGGCGGCCAGGGGATTCTGGGACTTAGTGAGGGATGTGCTCTGTCTGATTATATGATGCACAATAAATTTAAGGAAATATGTTCAGTGAAGAAGAAAACATGTCTCCTAATTAAATCGTGTTATAATAACTAAACTTCAACTCGTTTGAAAAGGTGAATATGGAGCATTTTAGTAGTGTTGTTTCAGAATTTTAAGAGCTCAAGATACTTATTCCAAAAGCAGCCTCTAAAACTGCAGGTTTCCTAGCAGAGAATCTCAGATTTACTCGTGCCATATTGGTGCAGTAGTTAGCCTTTTTGCACATGTGTGTGTGCAGGCCAGACAGCCAAAGACTTAACTGCTGGATTTGCAGGTGTGTAGGCAAGGATTTGCACACACCAAAACATAGGCATGAAAATTGGCACTCACAAAGGTGGAGCCCCTGTTGATATTGGCCCAAAGACTTCACTAGTTTAAATTATTGGCAAGGTCAGTACTTGGCTGTTTTTTCCTGTCACACAGAGTGTATTGTGTTTGGTTCAGACTTTGTGCCATGACCTTTATTCTCTTGCTATAGCCCTGGAGCGCATAATGCCCACCTAGGCTTTGCAGTATTATATTCACGATTCCAAGTAATCATTAGCAGCTTTCTGGGTGTCCATGGAGCCATTGTCCTCTCTCTGTTACCTCTCCTAGCCATAATGCTTTCTAAAAACTCTGTGAACTGAACAGTTCCATATGACTGTTTCCATGACTATCTGAAACATACTATGGATTAGGTGGGATTTGGTTCTTTTTGTAGGGAAGCAAAGCAGAAGGATGCCAGGATCCATGACTTGTGCTTCCTGGCCAGGAGAATAGTTGAAATTTTTTTGTTCTCCTTATTTTAGGGAATTATTTCTTCTTCTTTGAATGTTTGCTTATGTCGATTCCCCTCTAGGTGTGTGCGCACCCACGTGCACAGTTGTTGGAGATTTCTGCCTTAGCGGTATCCATAGGCCAGCTATGGCACCCTCTGGAGTGGAGCTCCCATGCAGCGGTATATCAGGCACCACCATGTTACCTAGCAGCTCTGTGTTCTTGGGGAACCAGGGCACAGTACCCAGCCTGTCTGACTCACGAAAGACCTCCTCCCCCAGCCTCTGCTAGAACCAAAACTGATCAGAAGAAAGACTTACAAAATGCAATGAAAAGGCAGTGGGAGACACACCTAAACCCCTGGGACAGGGGTGACAGGAATATGGAAACTCCCCTAGCCTCATTTACATTGAAAATGGGACAGGGAGGCATGTCCATTAGCATACAGAATAGAGAACAGAAATTCCAAGGCAAGAACCGCACAGAACTCTGGGACCAGAAAAGCAGGAAAGCACTGCATGAAGGGGGATCTCTGCTCCAGATATTAATGAACCCACGTCTGCACACACCCAGCTCAGTAGTTATCAGACCAATTCTAGTAATAAATTCTTTCTTGGTATCCAAAATAGTGAAACTCCCTAATTGCATTGTGAGCTCCCTCCAAGAAATACCACCCATAGCCAGGAATAATCAGTTCCTATTGTCTAGCCTGAACAAAACAACTTTGGTATACTCCCTTGAGCCATCAGTTTACACATAAACAAATCTAGTGTTCTCCTTTGAACCATTGTTGTTTCCCTACAAAAACCCCTACCCATGCTCAAGTAAGTGTTCTGATGCCTGGATCCAAAATCTGTATCAGTTCTATTAGGACTTCATCTTCTCCTGACTGATCGTGCTGGAGGCTCTCTGCCTGTCCCCAGCACTCTGGACCCTCAGCTACCACTACCACCTGGGAACCCCAATCAATTCAAGCTTCATGGAGTGATGAGAACCTATCTCTCTCTCTCTCTCTCTCAGTATAGCCTTCTGACCCTGACTTGTGTGGTCAGTTATAGTTTTCTAAACCTGACTTATAATCAAATTTAAGTTAGATTTAATATTGTAACTGTTTTGTTTGTTTGACTCCCCTATGGTTATTACCTGGCAATGAAAAACTTTCATGGTTAAGCTGATTGCTTCTCTCCCTCTCTCTTTCTCTCCCCCTCGTGGGTGTTTTTTTGGCTTCCTCATTTGCTCTGCAGCAATACTCTTTGTACCTAAGCTAAAGATCTCTGCAGCACCCAAAAATCCTGTGGGGTTTGCTCATCAAGTGGGTTACTACCAGAACAACTGTAACGTGAAAGTGAGGACAGGGACATGCTGAATCTTGGACATATGAGGGTGGCAGCTTGGAAGTGCTGCTTGACCCAGTTTGCTGAGTCCAGGGCCAAATAAGGGTGGCAGATCGAAAGTGCTGCTTGACCCAGCCTGCTCAGATGTACTCTATTCTGGTGTGATGTCCATGACATATAAGGGCGACAGCTTGGAGATGCTGTTTGACCCAGCCTGCTGAATCCAAGGGCATATGAGGGTGACAGCTTGGAAATGCTGCTCGAGCAAGCCTATTGAGTCCAGGGATATATAAGGGGTCAGCTTGGGAGTGCTGATTAACCCGGTCCTCTCAGACGCTCTCTGTTAATGTGTGTTTGTGTGTTCATCTGATTCTGGGGCTGGAAGAACACAGCCCTGGGGAACCTAGGTCCTGCAGGTTCCTCCTGAAGTACAGCTCCGTATGAGAACACAAGTGACACAAGCAGTACATTTATAGAATTAGAGACACCCTCCTCCCCCCCTGGAAGAGTAACCCTAATAAATGAGCGTACCCCAAAGTAATGGGCAAATCTCATAACAGCCGGCCATGCACCCTCTCAGTTCCTTCTAACCACCCGTGACGGTTGGTTGGAGCACCTTGTCTTGCTTTGCAAGAGCAGTAGCAGTTATCCATTGACTGGTTTCATTGTTGTTGTACATAGTTTCATAGATAGTTAGTTGATAGTGTTAGTTAGTCAATAGATTCCCAATTAGGACTTTGCCCTGAGCGGGGCATGCCCCGCTTCCCCAGCTTTAAGCCAGGTGCATCATGCAGCAGGCCGATGTTGATCAGCGATCCGCACGATGGCTGTCTTAAGAGTCTGGGAGAAGGCCATCGCAAAGACAGGTGAGAACTTTCGCCCATGGACCCAGAAAGAGAGGGATATCCACTTGAGAGCCTAATTGATAGAGGCTGCTCTTTGTCTGGCGTCGGAACCCTCCACCACGGTACCTATGCCCAGCACTTCGGCCTCAGCATGCAGCACACCGCCGACGCCGAACTTGGCCCAGCACTGTTCCGTTTTGCCTGCACCAAATAAGAGGTTTGAAGAAAAGAAACCCCTCAGTACTGAAGGATGGAGGGGCCTCAGGCAACGGACCAGTGTCAGGCCACACGCCCACTATGGAGTTTCATGAGGGTACCACGGAGGTCGGACCCACCAGCCCACGCCAGGGACTCACCCCCCATCCTGGGCAGCAGCACGGGTTCCCAGCCGGTAATGGTGCAACTGCGGTGCAGGGAGGGGGCCTGTTGGCAGCATGTGACCAAGCAGGGCCAGCAAACCCTGGCAAAAATTGTGGGGGGGACGTGATGCCATGTGCCCCACCCAAACATGTTGCCTCTGGCTTCTGCCCAGCAGGGAGGAGGATCTTGGGGCTTCAGCCCCATCGGCTGTGCCTACTAGGGCTTGGGGCTTCAGCTGGAGCGGATCTGAAGCCCCAAGCCCCAGCAGACATGCCCTGGCTCTCAAACTTCTGAAGATTGTCGTGTGCGGCTCAGACTGTCAGTAACTTTGGCAACCCTTGTTTGATGCCATTCAGGGAACTGATTTAAACTATACTAGCAAAGCACTCTTCTGGTGGTATATTGTGTGTCTCCACAAGGGTTTTTTCCCTATATATTTCTGCCGGTAGATCTATACCATCAAACCCTTTTAAGAGTAGAAAAGGTCAGCTGGTGCAGGCCAATCACCCACATTCCATGAGAGGCACACATAGCTAGCACTTGCTGCAAAGGACAGCTTATGCCCTAACTGTCTGGTGACCTGTCACTGCCCCTTTGGGACTATGGTGCATCAACTAGTCCAGTAGCCAATCCACCTTCCTAGCAGTTTTCACAAGCACTGGCTAGAAATCCTAGCTTGCTGCTCTGTGAGGCTTGGTGAGAGGAGGTTCTCTTCTCCATTAACATACCTGGCTGTACCATGGAGGGCTGGATGTGGCCCTTAAAGTTATATCATTCTAACTGAAAGTGTAAAGATGTTTGTATTATAAGCCATGCAATCAAAGTGTGTCCTTTTCAGATATTATATCTGCAGTGCATTCGGAAATAAAGTGTGTTTAATGTAACAGCAGTGTGTTGGGTTTCTGTTCATTAAGGGCTTGCGGTGTAGCTCCACTTATGTTCTAGGAGGGAAGATTTCCTCCTGAGATCAATGGCCCTTTCAGCTTCTCTTCTAATCTTGCTCCCTGTGTCAAGGTCAAGCTCTTTTTTTTCATGCTAAATATGAATAGTTAATATGCAGTTTGATCTAGCATAGTCTTCTATCAAAGCACTTGTATTTATTATTTTTAATTGTATGCCCGTTTGCACTGCTGCTAAAGGAGTGTGGGTTCCTGTCCAGAAAATCAAAGCCCCAGAAAAAACAGAACCCAGTCAAACAGTACATTAAAGCTGTTGTCTACCTTTATTGCTTTTATGGGGCTGTAGCTGAGTTGCATATCCAGTATATTTTTGGCAGGTGAATAGTGAAATCATTGGATTAATTGTTGGCAAGCTGATGAGGATTTATGATACTATCTTTATCTTATTTTATTTTCCTTATTATAACTAATCTATCATATTTCTAGGATGCCTTTCATCACTGAGGCTGCTCTAACTTATCCCCGCTGGTAAGAGCCCCCAAAGGGCTGTTCTGTCAGCCAGGGGTCACTGGAGCACAACAGCACTCTAGGCATGGCCCCTCCTACTGGGCTTAACTCTGGCACAGCTCTGGCATGCTGTAGGTCAGTAGAAGATGATAAAGAGTTGGTTACACTGGGTCTACCTATCCAGAGATTCCCCCATGCCCAGTTAGTATGGTTTTATGAATGGCAAAAAGAAGCTCTAGCATGGAGCAGGATCTGACTCCTGATGTTTTTTCCACTGTCAGTCACCTCTGTTTTTACTTTTCATTAGGGCTGTCAATTAATCGCAGTTAACTCACGCGATTAACTCAAAAAAATTAACTGCGATTTAGAAAATTAATTGTGATTAATCGCACTGTTAAACAATAGAATACCAATTGACATTTATTGAATATTTTTGGATGTTTGTCTACATTTTCAAATATTTTGATTTCTATTACAACACAGAATACAAAGTGTACAGTACTCACTTTATATTAGTTTATTACAAATATTTGCACTGTAAAAATGATAAACAAAAGAAATAGTATTTTTTCAATTCACCTCATACAAGTACTGTAGTGCAATCTCTGTTGTGAAAGCGAAATTTACAAATGTTGATTTTTTTTTGTTACATAACTGCACTCAAAAACAAAACAATGTAAAACTTTAAAATCTACAAGTCCACTCAGTCCTACTTCTTGTTCAGCCAACCACTAAGACAAACAAGTTTGTTTACATTTACAGGAGATATTGCTACCTGCTTCTTATTAACAATGTTACCTGAAAGTGAGAACAGGCACTCACATGGCACTTTTGTAGCTGGCTTTGCAGGGTATTTACGTGCTAGATATGCTAAACGTTCATATGCCCCTTCATGCTTCAGCCACCATTCCAGAGACCATGCTTCCATGCTGATGATGTTCATTAAAAAAATAGTGCGTTAATTAAATTTGTGACTGAACCTCTTGGGGGAGAATTGTATGTCTCCTGTTCTGTTTTACCTGCATTCTGCCATATATTTCATGTTATAGCAGTCTCAGATGATCACCCAGCACATGTTGTTTGATTTATGAACACTGCCACTGCAGATTTGACAAAACGCAAAGAAGATACCAATGTGAGATTTCTAAAAATAGTTACCACACTTGACCCAAGGTTTCCGCATTGTCCATCTCACTGTCCTGCTCTGAAGCATGCGGCAATTTTCTCATCCGCTAATCTATCCTTACAAAAATAAGCTCTTATTCTTTGACCCTCCTGTTGCACCAATGGAACATCCTTTCCAAGAATCCAACCACATCGGCATGCATTTTAGTGGCTTGAGTATATTTTAATCCTAAAAGTATGGAGAACTTCATGAACTTCATAGGGGGGAAGGATAGCTCAGTGGTTTGAGCATTGGCCTGCTAAACCCAGGGTTGTGAGCTCAGTCCTTGAGGCAGGCCATTTAGGGATCTGGGGCAAAAATTTGGCATTGGTCCTGCTTTGAGCAAGAGGTTGGACTTCATGATCTCCTGAGGTCTCTTCTAACCCTGATATTCTATGAACTCAGTTGCACTCTGCTCCCAGCAGTTGTTTTGTGATGAACTCAGGCTAAAGGGAGTGTTAACCGCTCTGTGAAGCACTTGTCTGTCTGTGTTACTCATTCTACACATCTGCCCTTATCCTCTAGGTCTTTTTTACAATGGCAGGCATGTTTTCTTCCTCAGAATACTGAGCTGGGAGTAATGTGCCACTTCTCTGGCCTAGATGTTGCTACCCTCGAAAACACTAGTGCTCTGGTCAGCTTTCCTCTATTCCACCGTTCACCACTCTCCTAAATCCCAAATAATACTTAGCACATCTCTTCCTTTACAGTTTAATAGAGCAATTTCTAACTAGCCATTTACCCCTGCCAGACTAGGATTTTGCAATGCCTAAAGACCACTTTATAATTGCTTCTATATTGTTCTTGCTCATTAGATTCAGGCCTTTTAATGAATTGTGAGTCATTGGTTTTTATGGGAAATCCTGCTTTCCAGAAAATCATCACTGTTCGTCAGTACATCAGCCGCTGTTCTAGCCTTCTGTTCTTTGCCTTTGCTCTCAATCCCCAAACGTGGTTATTGTACCATAGTTGCCTTAGATCTTTTTTTCCTTTCCACGGGAAGCACCTTTCACATAGAAATGGCAGTCATTTTTCATGGGATTGAGACAGTTGGATTCATTTTCAATGTGATGAGTGAGGGCTTAGTCACATGACTCTCATTGAGAGTTGTATGGCTGACTCCCTTTGCACTGCTTTACCTCTGTATTCCTTACATCCCTCCCCTATGGTCAAAAAGGCAATGAACTCCCCAATTTATATGGAGACTGTTTCTTTCTGAAACACTTCCCATTCTGAAATTCTCTAGTTTTAATCTTTTCCTAAGTGCCCTTAACTGTTACTGCAGGAACATCTGATTAACCACCTGACGTGGGAATGTGGCAGCTGTTCTGATTCTGATATATTCACTCCTTGCAGGAAGCAGAGAACACACTACGCCTGATGCAGAACAGGCTGAAGGAGGAGGAAAAACGCCTGCTCAAAAGTGGAAGTAAGCTATATTTCTTAACTGCATGGGTTAGAAAAATAAACTGTAAATTGTCAGCTGTTTCATACAGAAAGATCCCGTCAAAGCTGAGGGGAATTTTTATCAGCTGCCTACTGGGTAGGCTGAAGAGCAGAAAAAGTAAAACCCCATTAGCTTAAAAAAAACTCCCAGAATCACTAACCTAACGTGTATGTGACTGCACCCTGTAAATCATACCTGCAGTACCGAGGTGAGTGCAGTCACCTAGTAAATACCTCGCTTAACGTTGTAGTTAAGTTCCTGAAAAATGCTACTTTAAGCGAAACAACGTTAAGCGAATCCAATTTCCCCATAAGAATTAATGTAAATGAGGGGGTTAGGTTCCAGGGAAACTTTTTTCGCTAGATGAAAGACTATATTTTGTATATGTATGTATATATACATACACACACACACACACACAGAGTATCAGTTTTAAACAAACAATTTAATAATGTACACAGCAATGATGATTGAGAAGCTTGGTTGAGGTGGTGGAGTCAGAGGGTGGAAGAGGGTGGGATATTTCCCAGTGAATGCCTAAGTGCTAAAAGAATGAACTAGCACTCAGAAGGGTTAACACATTGTTGTTAATGTAGCCTCACACTCTACAAGGCAGCAGGAATGGAGGTAGGAGACACAGCATGGCAGAGAGAGACAGAGACACACACAGTGTTTGTGTGTGTGTGAGAGTGAGAGAAAGGGGGAAAGACCTTGTGTGTGAGAGAGAGACATGCACATTGCCCCTTTAAGTACACTGACACCACTCTATGTACATTGCCTTTTTAAGTTGATCAGTAAATTGAGACAGCAGCTACTGCCAGCAAGCTCCCTCAGTCCTGAGCCCTGTCGTGCCCCCCCCGGCTCTGTGGAGATGGGGTAAAGGAGCAGGGGGAGGGGGACACTCTGACATTAGCACCCCTCTTTCCTTCCTGCCCCTCTTCACAGCAAGCAGGAGGCTCCTGGGAGCAGCTCCAAGGCAGAGGGCACAAGCAGGGGAGGAGGGACACTGGAACTACCTGGCAATTGATAGCCTGCTGGGTGGCTGCTGCACAGGGAACTTAGGGGAGCTGATAGGGGGCTGCTGGTCCACCCTGGTTCCAAGCCCCCACCAGCTAGCTCCAACTGGCTGCTCTTCCTGCAAGCAGTGGAGAAAGCAGGCAGCTGCCAAACAACGTTATAAGGGAGCATTGCGCAACTTTAAACGAGCATGTTCTCTAATTGATCAGCAACGTAACAATGAAACCTGGGATGACATTAAGTGAGGAGTTACTGTATGCTCTGCAATAGCATGAAGGAGGTCATCTGGACTTCATTCCCGATCTCAGATTGTTATTCTCCAGACAGAAGGTGCTAGACATGCGACAGAGGCACTGCGCATAGCTCCTGAGGGAAGGCACTGCTGAAGGAAGTTCAGTGTTTTGACAAGGGTTAAACTCCAATTCAGCAAGGTATTTAAGCATGTGTGTAACTTTGGCTATGGAACTAGGTGGTTGCTTAAAGTTACATAGCTGCTTATGTACCTTGCAGAATTGGAGTTTAAGTTCTGATTTCATTAATTTGCATGATACTTACATGCTGTGGAATTTGTTTGTGGATTGATATTAATCCTTTATGGTGAATGATTCAGGTAATAACCTTTTCTCTAGTAAATCATGAATGAATGACTAATTTTGAAGGAGTGCTCCTTGATTACCAAAAATAATTACATCATGGGCCATGGTCTACTCTCAACTACATCTGTGCATCTTCCTTGATTTTAGTGGGGTATATGGGTATGAATGAAGTCAGAACTTGGGCCTATCATGTTAACTTTTACTTTTATTAAATAGAAACCTAGTAGAGGATTAGAAGGGAATAATTTCCTCCTGAGGTTTTGTCAGCATTGTGAACATGTAAGATTGTGCTGCTTCAGTAGTTAGACATGAGTAGAACTCTCTTGTGTAAATTACCACCATGACTTTAATATTGCAATATATGCATTTATATATAGCAGGAAAAATAGATGAGGATTAATCCTCTAGCTCAGATAAAGCAAATTCCATTAAAACTAAAATTGACATAGAATGTAAAAGTTGCATTTAACAACTTTAATTTTCTGCAGGTGTTCTCCCACCAGACAAGAGGGAAAGAGAATTCATTCATTCATTCTCTCCACTGTTCCCACCACCATATATCAGTACACTTAACTTATAAAAGTTTTCTATACCCCCTTTAACCCTGGGAGTACAGGATGTACAATATATATTAGAATAACGTATCATCTTTTTGTTGATTCTTCTGAGAATATAATAAGATGAAATTTGATAAAGACAAGTTCAAAGGACTTCACTTGGGAAGGAAAGCAAAACTATAAAATGGGTGCTAACTGGCAAGGCGGTAGTACTGCTGAAAAGGATCTGAGAGTTGTACTGAATCACAAATTGAATATTAGTCACCAAAGTGACGCAGTTGCAAAGAAGGCTAATATCACTCTGAGGTATATTACCAGGGAGTGTCAAAGGGACAGGATGCAGAGAAAAAATTTCTAGACACCATTAATGACTGCTTCTTGGAGCAGCTAGTCTTGGAACCCAGAAGGGGAGAGGCAGTACTTGATGTAGTCCTAAGTGGTGCACAGGATCTGGTCCAAGAGATGAATATAGTTGAACTGCTCGATAATAGCGACCATAATGTAATTAAATTTAACATCCTTCTGAGGGGGGAATACCAACGAAACCCACCCCAGCAGCATTTAACTTCGAAAAGGGGAACTACACAAATGAAGAAGCTAGTTAAAGGGAAATTAAAAAGAACAGTCACAAGAATGAAATGCCTGCAAGCTGCATGGAAACTTTTAAAAAACACCATAATAGAGGTTCAAACTAAATGTATACCCCAAATTTTTTAAAAAAATGCCAAAAAATGCCAGCATAGTTGAACAACAGAGTAAGAGATGGTTATAGACAAAAATACATCCATTAAAAATTGGAAGTAAAATCCTACTGGGGAAAATAGAAAGGAGAATAAACTCTGAAAAGTCAAGTGTAAAAATAATCAGGCAGGCCAAAAAAGAATTTGAAGATCAACTAGGAAAAGACAAAAACTAAGAGCAAAAAAAATTGTAAGAACATGAGAAGCAGGAAGCCTGCCTAACAATCAGTGGGGCCACTGATTGCTGAACCAACAGTATATAGACATGCTGTGGGTTCCTGATTTATCATATTTTATATTTGTAGACATTTTATATTTAAGCTTTGAGGTGATAAAGTCAGGTGAAAATCAGGATTGTTGAAGTGGAATGTATATCCAGTGCAGTGTTCAATCAAATCTAGTACAGATAGTTTCTGTAACCAGTCTACGCCTATAAATTACTAAATGTCTGGTAGACATAGAATCATAAAATCCTAGAAATGTAAGGCTAGAAGGGACCTCTAGAAATGAACAAGTCCAGCCTCCTGTGCTGTGGCAGGACCAAGAAAACCTCCCAGACTATCCCTGACAGGTGCTTGTCCAGCTTGTTTTTAAAAGCTTCCAAAAAATGGGGACTCCACAACCTTGGAAGCCTATTCCAGAGTTTAACTACCCTTGTAGTTAGAAAGTGTTTCCTAATATCTAATCCAAGTCTCCCTTGCTGCATATTAAACACATTACTTCTCATCCTAACTTCAGTGGACATGGAAAACAACTGATCACCATCCTCTTTCTAACCGCCTTTAGCATAGCTGAAGACTGTTCTTAGGTCCCTGATCATCACTGTAAGGATTCAGTACAACACTGAACAATTACGCAGGTGCATATCCTTGCAAAACTGTCATGAAAATTTACCTGCCCAAGGACCAAGTCTGTTTGCCAACTCTAATACCGTGACAATGTTAAAACTAAGGATATTTTGCCTGCCTGTCAAAAAATCAGCCTGGCAAAATAATTTTAGCATCAGGCTGCTCATATTGCTACAGTATAACAAATCTTGTGTTCCTACATGGACACTGTCCTTATTGGACACTCATTCATTTTACAGACTGAGTGGTTCTCATGGCAAAACTAGACACTGTCCTCAGTTTTGTGTATATGTAACAAGCATCTGTCCTCGGTTCTATCAATGGTTTTTATAGTGCCTATCAGTGTAGTGCCTAATATTTTAAATGTCTCGTGATAGGGATGGCCAGGGAGCAGTGGGAGAGTGGGAGATAAATAAGCCCTAGGCTAATTATGGCTAGGGAGGGTTGCTACAGGTAGTTGTAGTCAATTAAGGCTCTGTCAGGAACCTAATAAAACCCCTTGCTTCAGGCAGTCAGGGTGTGCGAGAAAGGAGAGAGGACTGGAGTTTGGAGATGTGTTGCTGAGATTTGAAAGACCAGAGAACCGAAGGAAGGGAAACCCTTCTCCAGCAAGGCAGGGAGACTCCCTCCCCCAGTGTCAAGGACCAAGCGTAACGCTACCCAAGGGGGAAGAGGGTAAGAAACCTGCAGAGGTTGAGAGGGTCTGGAGCTCAGAATGAGGAGCAAACCCAGACCCTTCCCCCACTTACCTCCTCTACCACCTTCCCGGGCCACTAGCAGGGCCCACGACACCCCAAAAGCAAGGGCAAGGGGTGGCATCTTAGCCCCCCGCCCGGAAAAACATGGGACCCAGCATACCAACATTGGCCTTTTTGTCACAGTCTTTATTCTGTTCTCAACTAATTTATTAACTTAATTTATTAATTCTTAACTATTTATTCTCAACTAATCCAAGCTCTGAATTTCAATAAATTGGCACTTGCCTTCTCTCTTCAACCTCTGCTGTGCTACAAAACAAGTACTACGCTTTGCCAGAAATAGTCCTGTTATATAATGGTCTCTCGGGGTATTTTTGTGTGGAAATAAAGATTGTACAAAGGTTACCAATCCATTTAAGTATCACTTTTTCTAGTACCTGGTTTCCAATATTTCCATCTTGCAAACAGTACTAAAACCCCAATTGATTTCTGAAGTTCAGGTATTTATTAAGTGACTTTATAACACAATGTGGTATAACTTAGTACAGCCCTCATTTTTCACTATGATATTTTTACGGAGGTGCAGGTCACAACTTTCTGACAAATTTGAGTTGATGTGTTAAATAATGCCCTACTCAAAGATCAGGCTGGTACTGAGTTATATGGAAGAACTTTGTGAAATTCACAGGAATTTCAGGAGAAGTTAGTTCGTTCTCTCTGTTCTCAGCAGAGGATCCTGAAGAATGCTCAGTCTAATAGACCTCCAAGGGGACTCATCAGAAAATATAAATACTGAGGATTTGATTTCTCCAGAGTTAGCTAAAATGTAAGCTACCTAGAACTCCTGCTACATCTCCTGCAGAAAATGAACTGCTGATTTTCAGTCCCGTCTCATCGAAATATCAGCAGAGATGGTAGAAGGATTCAGACAATGAGAGAATCACGTCCATTAATGCGCACAAAAGCGCAGAGCTTATGTGGACAGGATGAGTGCTGAGCTCTGTCAGTCGGTAGTGACACATTAGTCACGATAGTCCAGTTTAAGTTGTCAGAATTGCCTTAGTACTTCTGTTCTGTATAGTGGATTGCAGCGTTCCAGAACAGCCCAACTTACGGAATACCTATCCATTACACTAAATATGAACAAAATCTTCTAGGATGCTTGTTTTCATCCGATTCAGAAATAAATTCTGTTAAAAAGCCTGCACCATCAGGAGCAGATGCAAGTGGGAAATTGGATCAATTTAAAATTCAACTGATCCTTTCCATGTTAATACTTTAAAAATGTGAACAGTATCTTAAACTACAATGTAAATATAAAAAAGGTGACCTTAACAGAGGGTTAGATGTTGGGGGACATGGGAAATTACAAACGGGTTGACGGAACAACAAGAAGGAAATCAATGGGGGACTCTGATGAACACTTTAGATGTCTGTACAGAAGTGCAAGGAGTATGGGGAATAAACAGGAAGAACTGGAAGTATTAGTACATAAGCTAAATTATGGTTTAATTGGCATCACAGAGACTTGGTGGGGTAAGTCTTATGACTGAAATATTGGTTTAAAAAAAAAGAGTATAGCTTGTTCAGAAAGGACAGGCAGGGAAAAGAGAGAGGAGGGGTTTCATTATACATAAAATATATAGATTTGTTCTGAGGTCCAAAAAGAGGTGGGAGGCAGACCACTTGAGAGTTCCTCGTTAAAGATAAAAGGGTTAAAAAATAGGGGTGATGTCATGGTGGAGGTCTATTCTAGATCATCAAATCAGGAAGAGGAAGAGGCATTTCTAAAACAAATAATGGAAACATCCAAAAACACAAGACCTGAGAGTAAAGGGGAACTTTAACTATCCAGACATATGTTGGAAAAGTAATACAGCAAAACACAAAATCTCCAGTAGGTTCTTGGAATGTATCAGGGACAACTTTTTGTTTCAGACAGTGTAGGAAGTAACTAGGGGGACAGCCATTTTAGACTTGATTCTGACTAAGGGTATGTGTACACTACGAAATTAAGTCGAATTTATAGAAGTCGATTTTTTAGAAAGCGATTGTGTGTGTCCCCACACAAATGCACTAAGTGCATTAAGTTGGTAGAGTGTGTCCACAGTACCGACGCTAGCGTCGACTTTCGGAGCATTGCACTGTGGGTAGCTATCCCACAGTTCCCGCAGTCTCTGCTGCCCATTGGAATTCTGGGTTAAGCTCCCAATGCCTAATGGGGCAAAAACATTGTCGCAGGTGATTTTGGGTACATGTCGTCAGTTGCCCCTCCCTCCGTGAAAGCAATGGCAGACAATAGTTTCGCGCCTTTTTTCCATGCAGGCGCCATACTGCTTTCAGCAGACGGTGCAGTAGGATTGCTAACCATCGTCGTCATCCATCGCTTCCACTGCCACTCTGCTCTCCTGATGCTATGAATCTACCTCACAGGTCCTCTATATGACCATCGTCATCCACCAATTCCGCTGGCACTCTGCTCTCCTGGTGGTCTCGCAGGGCCGCTTCCGCTGCAACTCTTGTCTTGCCATACCACGACAAGCGTGCAGCCCGCTCAGCTGTTGTGTCCTGGCAACAGGCGGTGTGCAAAACTAGTCATCCAACCACCGCTTCCCCTGCAACTCTGCTCTGGTGCAGATGCCATACCATGGCAAGCATGGAGCCCGCTCAGATTACTGCGGCAGTTATGAACATTGTAAACATCTCGCGCATTATCATGCAGTATACGCAGAACTAGAACCTGCAAAAGCAGGTGAGGAGGCGACGGCAGTGCGGGGACGGGAGTGATGAGGACACGGACACAGTCTTCTCTCAAAGCACGGGCCTGGCAATTTGGCCATCCTGGTGGCAATGGGGCAGGCTCATGCCATGGGCCCGGGAAACAAGCACAGATTGATGGGACCACAAAGTGTTCATGATTCCCAGTGGCTGCGAAACTTTCACATGTGTAAGGGCATTTTCATGGAACTTTGACTTGCTTTCCCCTGCTCTGAAGCACAAGAATACCAAGATGAGAGCAGCCCTCACGGTTCACAAGTGAGTGGCGATAGTCCTCTGGAAGCTTGCAATGCCAGGCAGCAACTGATCAGTCAGGAATCAATTTGGAGTGGGCAAATCTACTGTGGGGGCTGCTGTGATCCAAGTAGCCAACGCAATCACTGAGCTGCTGCTATCAAGGGTAGTGACTCTGGGAAATGTGCAGGTCATAGTGGATGGCTTTGCTGCAATGGGATTCCCTAACTGTGGTGGGGCGATAGACAGAATGCATATCCCTATCTTGGGACCGGACCACCAAAGGCAGCAGTACATAAACCGAAAGGGGTACTTTTCAATGGTGCTGCAAGCACTGGTGGATCACAAGGGACGTTTCACCAACATCAACGTGGGATGGCCGGGAAAGGTACATGACATTCGCATCTTCAGGAACTCTGGTCTGTATGAACAGCTGCAGCAAGGGACTTACTTTCCAAACCAGAAAATAACCGTTGGGGATGTTGAAATGCCTATAGTTATACCCTGGACAGTAGTCAGGAGCTGTTCGACTATAGGCTGAGCAAGTGCAGAATGGTGGTAAAATGTGTATTTGGACATTTAAAAGCGCGCTGGTACAGTTCACTGAGTCAGTTAGACCTCAGAGAAACCAATATTCCCACTGTTATTACTGCTTGCTGCAGGGCTTTGGAGCTGTGCTCTGGCTCCACTCTAGCTCCAGGCAAAACCTTGCAGCTCCACTGCCCTGGCTTGGTGTGTGCTCCACAATATCTGTGATAGTAAGGGGAAAGATGTTTATGGCAGGGTGGGAAGTTGAGGCAAATCACCTGGCCGCTGATTACGCACAGCCAGACACCAGAGTGGTTAGAAGAGCACAGCAGGGTGCGCTGCACATCAGAGAATCTTTAAAAACTAGTTTCATAGCTGACTGGGCTACGGTGTGACAGTTCTGTTTGTTTCTCCTTGATGAAAACCGGCCCCCTTGGTTCACTCTACTTCCCTATAAGCCAACCTCCCTCCCCTCCCCCCTGCGATCACTGCTTGCAGAGGCAATAAAGTTATTGTTTCAAATTCATGCATTCTTTATTAATTCATCACACAAATAGGGGGGATAACTGCCAAGGTAGCCCGGGAGGGGTGGGGGAGAAGGGAAGCACCGGGTGGGATGGTGAATGAGGGAAGAACTAGGCCACACTGCACTTCAAAACTTATTGAATGCCAGCCTTCTGTTGCTTGGGCAGTCCTCTGGGGTGGAGTGGTTGGATGCACGGAGGGCCTCTCCCTTGCCCCCCTGCATTCTTGGGCATCTGGGTGAGGAGCCTATGGAACTTGGAGAGGAGGGCAGTTGGTTACACAGGGGCTGCAGTGGCAATCTGTGCCTTTCCTGCACCTCAACCATGCACCGGAGCATATCAGTTTGATCCTTCAGTAGTCTCGGCATTGCATCCTGCCTCCTTTCATCACGCTGCCGCCACCTTTCCTCTTGATCCCACCACCTCTCCTGTTGCTCCAGCCATCTATCCCCTCGTGCGTCCCTCCTATCCTCACGTTAGTTTTGTGCTTTCCTGGACTCTGCCATTGTCTGCTTTCACGTGTTCTGCTGGGCTCTTTCAGTGCAGGTGGACTGAATGAACTCAGATCATTTAATCGCAAGTGCGTTTTTTTCGCCTTCTTATCTGTGCTAGCCTCTGGGACAGAGATGCTAGTCAATGTTGAAACATTTGCAGCTATGGGAGGAAAAAAAGGGAGATTAAAATTGAAAAAAGACACATTGGCCATTTAAAAGGAGGGGCTGATGTTTTCGGGTTAATGTGCAGCACAAACCCAACTAAACCCCCTGCACACACCCAATTCTCTGGGATGATCGCTTCACCCCTCCCCTCACCGCGTGGCTAACAGCGGGGATGATTTCTTTTCAGCCACAGACAAACAGCCCAGCAGGAACGGCCACCTCTGATGTCCCCTTAATAAAATTCCCCTATTTCAACCAGGTGACCATGAATGATATCACTCTGAGGATAACACAGAGAGATAAAGAACGGATGTTGCTTGAATACCAGCAAACACCAGGACCACATGCTGCCATGCTTTCTTATGCATTGATTCCAGACTACATGCTACTGGCCTGGTGTGGTAAAGTGTCCTACCATGGAGGACGCAATAAGGCTGCCCTCCCCAGAAATCTTTTGCAAAGGCTTTGGGAGTACCTCCAGGACAGCTTCATTGAGATGTCCCTGGAGGATTTCCCCCCCCATCCCCAGATACGTAAACAGACTTTTCCCAGTAGCTGTACTGACTGCAAATGCATCCCAAGTCTTCAGGGGAAATTAAACACCCTTGCTTTTAAACTATTATATTTACAAAGGTACACTCACCAGAAGTGCCTTCTCTCCCTTCAAGGTCCGGGAGCCCGGGTTGGGAGGGTATTGGCTCCAGGGTGATAAACAGTTCCTGGCTGTCAGAGAGAACGGTTTCTCCACTTGCCTGGTGTGTGCACTATCATCTTCCTCGTCCCCAAAATCCTCATCCCTGTTGCATGAGACTCCCTTACAGGAGTCCACGTACAGGTGTGGGGTAGTTGTAGGGGCACCCCCTAGAATTGCATGCAGATCATAGAGGCAGCATGTCTGGGGCTCTGACCCCAAGCGGGCGTTTGCCTCTGTGGTTTTTTGGTAGGCTTGCCTGAGCTCCTTAAGTTTCACGCAGCACTGCTGTGGGTCCCTGTGATAGCCTCTGTCCTTCATGCCCTTGGAGATTTTTTTCAAATATTTTGGCATTTCATCTTTTGGAACAGAGTTCTGATAGCACAGATTCATCTCCCCATACAGCGATCAGGTCCAGTACCTCCCATTCGGTCCATGCTGGAGCTCTTTTGTGATCCTGGGACTCCATGGTCATCTCTGCTGATGAGCTCTGCGTGGTCACGCCATGGTGACAAAACAGGAAATGAAATTCAAAAGTTGGCAGGGCTTTTCCTGTGTACCTGGCCAGTGCATCCAAGTTGGGAGTGCTGTCCAGAGCAGTCACAATGGAGCACTGTGGGATTGCTCCCGGAGCCAGTACAATCGAATTGCATCCACACTACCCCAAATTCAACCTGGCGATGTTGATTTGAGTGCTAATCCCCTTGTCAGGGAGGAGTACAGAAATCAATTTTAAGAGCCCATTAAGTCAACAAAAATGGCTTTGTTGTGTGGACAGGTGCAGGGTTAAAAAAATCGATCTAATGCTGCTAAATTAGACTTAAACTTTTAGTGTAGACCAGGGCGAAGAGGGAAAAATTGCTAGCAAATCTGAAGGTGAAAGGCAATTTTGGTGAAAGTGATCATGAAATGATGAGGATTTCATGATTTTAAGGAAAGGAAGGTGAGAGCAGCGGAATAAGGACAATGGACTTCAAAAAAGCAGCCTTTAACAAACTCAAATAGCTGGGAGGTAAGGTCCCATGGGAAGAAAATTTAAGGGAAAAACGTAATCAGGAGAGCCAGCATTTCCTCAAGGGAACAATAGTAAAGCACAACTGCAAACTATTCTGATGCAAAGGAAAGGTAGGAGGAGACAATATGGTTCCATCAGGAGTTCTTTAATTACCTGAATATCAAAAAGGAATCCTACAGAGAGTGGAAATATGGTCAAATTGTTAAGGAGTATAAAAGAATAGCACAAGTATGTAGGGACAAAATCAGAAAGGCTAAGGCCCAAAATGAGTTACAACTGACAAGGGACATAAAAGGCAATAAGAAGAGGTTCTTTAAATACATTAGAAAAGAGAAAGACAAAGGAAAGTGTAGGTCCTCTACTTAGCAGGGAAGGAGCGCTAATAACGGATGACAACAGATTGACAGAGCCAGAAGAGTACCCAGAAGTCACCTACTACAGGACAGGCCCAACAAAGAAAACAACAGAACGCCACTAGCCATCACCTTCAGCCCCCAACTAAAACCTCTCCAACGCATCATCAAGGATCTACAACCTATCCTGAAGGACGAGCCATCACTCTCTCAGATCTTGGGAGACAGGCCAGTCCTTGCTTACAGACAGCCCCCCAATCTGAAGCAAATACTCACCAGCAACCACACACCACACAACAGAACCACTAACCCAGGAACCTATCCTTGCAACAAAGCCTGTTGCCAACTCTGTCCACATATCTATTCAGGGGATACCATCATAGGGCCTAATCACATCAGCCACATTATCAGAGGCTCGTTCACCTGCGCATCTACCAATGTGATATATGCCATCATGTGCCAGCAATGCCCCTCTGCCATGTTCATTGGCCAAACTGGACAGTCTCTACGTAAAAGAATGAATGGACACAAATCAGACGTCAAGAATTATAACATTCAAAAACCAGTTGGAGAACACTTCAATCTCTCTGGTCACTCGATCACAGACCTAAGAGTGGCTATACTTCAACAAAAAAGCTTCAAAAACAGACTCCAACGAGAGACTGCTGAATTGGAATTAATTTGCAAACTGGATACAATTAACTTAGGCTTGAATAGAGACTGGGAATGGATGAGTCATTACACAAAGTAAAACTATTTCCCCATGGTATTTCTCCCTCCCACCCCGCACACCCCCCACTGTTCCTCTGATATTCTTGTTAACTGCTGGAATTAGCCTACCTTGCTTGTCACCATGAAAAGTTTTCCTCCTTTCCCCCCCCCTGCTGCTGGTGATGGCTTATCTTAAGTGATCACTCTCCTTACAGTGTGTATGATAAACCCATTGTTTCATGTTCTCTGTGTGTGTGTGTATATAAATCTCTCCTCTGTTTTTTCCACCAAATGCATCCGATGAAGTGAGCTGTAGCTCACGAAAGCTTATGCTCTAATAAATTTGTTAGTCTCTAAGGTGCCACAAGTACTCCTTTTCTTTTTGTGAATACAGACTAACACGGCTGCTAATCTGAAATCAAGAAAGCTGAAGTGCTTAATGATTATTTTGCATCAGTCTTCGCTAAAAAGGTTAATGATGACCAGATATTCAACCCATAATAAAGACAACCACAGGGAAGGAATGCAAGCCAAGATATTCTTAAACCTGTGTTTTCCCTATTTAGATCATAGAATACCAGAGTTGGAAAGGACCTCAGGAGGTCCTCTATTCCAACCCCCTGCTCAAAGCAGGACTTAATCCCCAATTAAATCATCCCAGCCAGGGCTTTGTCAAGACTGACCTTAAAAAACTACTAAAGAAGGAGATTCCACCACCTCCCTAGGTAACCCATTCCACTGCTTCACCACCCTTCTAGTGAAAAAGTTTTTCCTAAACCTCCCCCACTGCAACTTGAGACCATTACTCCTCGTTCTGTCATCTGCTACCACAGAGAACAGTCTAGATCCATCCTCTTTGGAACCTCCTTTCAGGTAGTTGAAAGCAGCTATCAAATTCCCCCCTCATTCTTCTCTTCTGCAGACTAAGCAATCCCAGTTACCTCAGCCTCTCCTCATAAACCATGTGTTCCAGCCCCCTAATCATTTTTGTTTCCCTCCACTGGACTCTTCCCAATTTTTCCCACATCCTTCTTGTAGTATGGGGTGCAAAACTGGACACAGTACTCCAGATGAGGCCTCACCAATGCTGAGTAGAGGGGAATGATCATGTCCCTCAATCTGCTGGCAATGCTCCTATTTATACAGCCCAAAATGCCATTAGCCTTCTTGGCAAGAAGGGCACACTGTTAACCCATATCCAGCTTATCGTCCACCGTAACCCCAGGTCCTTTTCTACAGAACTTCTGCCTAAGCTCTCAGTCCCTAGTATGTAGCAGTGCATGGGATTCTTCCTTCCTAAGTGCAGGACTCTGCACTTGTCCTTGTTGAACCTCATCAGATTTCTTTTGGCCCAATCCTCTAATTTGTCTTGATCCCTCTGTATCCTATCCTTACCCTCCAGAATATCTACCGCTCCTCCCAGTTTAGTGTCATCTGCAAACTTACTGAGGGTGCAATCCACGCCATTCTCCAGATCATTAATAAAGATATTGAACAAAACCAGCCCCAGGACCGATCCTTGGGGCACTCCGCTTGATACTGGCTGCCAACTAGACATGGAGCCATTGATCACTACCCATTGAGCCCAATGATCTAGCCAACTTTCTATCCACCTTGAAGTCCGTTCATCCAGCCCATACTTCTTTAACTTGCTGGCAAGAATACTGTGGGAGACTGTATCGAAAGCTTTGCTAAAGTCAAGGAATAACACGTCCACTGCTTTCCCCTCATCCACAGAGCCAGTTATCTCATCATAGAAGGCATTTAGGTTAGTCAGGCATGACTTGCCCTTGGTGAATCCATGCTGACTGTTCCTGATCACTTTCTCTCCTCAAAGTGCTTCAAAATTGATTCCTTGAGGACCTGCTCCATGATTTTTCCAGGGATAAATTAGATGTATTCAAGTCAGCCAGGCCTGAAATTCATTTTAGGTACTTAAGGAACTAGCTGAGGCAATCTTGAAGCCATTAATAATTATACTTGAGAACTCCTGGAGGACAGGTAAGGCCCCAGAAGATCAGAGAAGGGCAAACATAGTACCTGTCTTTGAAAAGGGAAACCTAGTAAAACCCAGGGAACTATAGGTCAGTCAGTCTGACTTCAAAACCTGGAGCAAATTATTAAACAGTTTATTTGTAAGCACCTGGAAGATGCAAGGAATAGTCAGCATGAACAAGTCATGCCAAACTAACTTAATTTCCTTTCTCGATAGGATTACTGACAGAGTGAATGGGGGGAAGCAGTAGATGTATTATACCTTGATTTTAGTAAGGCTTTTTACACAGTTCTGCATGACATGCGGTCTAGATGAATTTAGTGTAAAGTGGGTGCACAACTGGTTAAAAGACCATACTCAAAGAGTAGCTATCAATGGCTTGCTGTCAAATTGTGAGAATGTATCTAGTGGGGTCCTGTAACGAACTGACAACTCACCGGTGCAGCACCTCCTGCTGGTCATCTGGGAATTAGCTCTTTTCCAGCTTGCAGAGCACCCTCTGCAGGCCAGTGTCTCACCTGATGCTGGCCCCATGTCTGGCCCAGACCCAGGTGCCCTTTACCCTGGGGTTCTGCCCCAGCAGTACCCCCACACTCTGGATCTCCCCTCCCAGGGAACCCCTACCCTCTAAACCCACCTTGCCTCAGTGGCCACTGCCAGTCATCATCTAGCCTCCGCTCACTGGGGCAGACTGCAGTCTGTAAACCACTCATCATTGGCAAGGGGGTAGCGCCTGCTGCCTTTGCATAACCCCAGGCTACACTTCTGCAGCCCCAGTACCTCTTTAGGTCTAGCACAAGGCCTGCAGCCTGGGGAGTTACCAGGCTGGAGCTCCCTTGCGCTGCGCTTACCTTGCTTTCAGGCACCTAGCCCTTCCCACTCCAAGGGCTAGAGTAAGACTTCTACATCTCCTGGCCCTCAGCCCTCTTATAGTGCCAGCTGTGGCCTGATTGGGGTGTGCCCCAGCTGTGGCTGCTTCCTAGCTTTTCCCAGCTGCAGCCCTCTCCAGGGCTGCTTTTACTATTGGCTCCCCCCAGGCAGCTCTCTCCCAGGGCTGTTTTAACCCCTTCAGGGCCGGAGCAGGGTGACCACCCCGCTACAGGTCCTGTGGGGTCAGTCCTGTGTCTGCTATTATTCAATATTTTCATTAATGATTTGGATAATGGAATGGACAGTATGCTTATAAAATTTGCAGATGACACCAAACTAAGACAGGTTGCAAGCGCTTTGGAGGCCAGGATTAAAATTCAAAATGACCTTGACTGGTCTGAAATCAACAAAATGAAATTCATTAAAGACAAGTGCAAAGTTCTACATGTAGGAAGCAAAAATCAACTGCACAACTACAAAATGGGGAATAACTGTCTAGGCGGTAGTATTGCTGAAAAAGATGTGGGGGTTATAGTGGACCACAAACTGAATATCAGTTTTCAATGTGATGCAGCTGCAAAAAACGCTAATATGATTCTGGGGTGTTATGTGAGACACAGGAGATAATTGTCCCGCTATATTCGGCACTGGTGAGGCCCCAGCTGGTGTACTGCATCCAATTCTGGGCACGACAATTTAAGAAGAGTGTGGACAACTTGGAAAGAGTCCAGAGACAAGCAACAAAAGTGATTAAAAGTTTTAGAAAACCTGACCTATGAGGAAAGGTTGAAAAAACTGGGCATATTTAGTCTGGAGGGGAAAAAAGACTGAGGAGGGACCTGATAACAATTTTCAGATATGCTAGGGGCTGTTATAAAGACGGTAGTGATCAGTTCTCCATGTCCACTGAAGGTAGGACAAGAAGTAATGGTTTTAATATGCAGCAAGGGAGACTTAAGTTAAATATTGGGAAACACTTTCTAACTATAAGGACAGTTAAGCTCTGGAATAGGCTTCCAAGGGAGGTCGTGGAGTCCCCATCTTTGGAAGCTTTTAAAAACAAGCTGGACAAACACCTGTCAGGGATAGTCTAGGATTACTTGGTCCAGCCTCAGTGCAGGGGGCTGACTTGTTGACTTCTCGAAGTCCCTTTCAGCCCTACAGTGCTATGATTGTATGAACTGATCCCCTGAAGCCTGATTAATGATTACCCAGAAACACGATCACATAACAAATGTCATGTTTGAGGTGTTCTAATTATTCACTCATGGATTCCCACTAAGGACTTGGAGACCCATTGCAAATTATTTAACTTTGAAATGAGCGAGGTGCTGAGCACCCTCACACAGTGAATGTTAAGGGCATTAGTGCTGACTTTATGGGTGCTCTGGGGCTCAAGCACCCACGGAAAAAAATAGTGGATGCTCAGCACCCACCAGCCGCAGCTGTTTGGCGGCACCGCCAATCAGCTGTTCGGCAGCTCATTCAGATCAGCTGTTCAGCGGCTGGGGGAGGCGCCTGGGGCAAGGTGAAGAGCAGCGAGCGGTGGGTGGGCAGGGGCCTCAGGGAAGTGTTTGGAGTGAGGGCAGGGCCTCAGGGAAGGGGGCAGAGTGGGATGGGAAGAGGTGGAGCGACAGTGGGGCCTTGGGAAGGGGTGGAGTGGGGGCAGGGTCTCATGGTGGAGCCGGGGTGGAGCACCCAATACCTTACAGCAGATACTCAACCCATCACAAGACCAGGCAGTGTGTGAACAAACACAGTACAAACGAATGAAAAGAAATAATTGCCATATATTTTGTTAATTTATTTTAACAACTTCAAATTAATTGGAATAATTTGGTGATACTTTTATAGATGCATATAGATATTAAAGCCAGAAGGGACTCTTATTTATGACCACCTAGTCTGACCTCCTGCATAATACAGGCTAGAGAATTTTACCCAATAATTCCTCCATCAAATCCACAAGTTCTCCGTGAGCTTGAGCAGATCTTTGAGAATGCTCTAGAAAGACTTTGTGTGATGAGAATCCCCCACTTCCCTTAGGAAGTTCTTTCAGTGGTTAATTACCTTCACTGTTAAAAATTTATGCTTTTTCCTAGTTTGAACTTGGTACTTAGAAAGTACAGTAATAGGCAATATAGAACTACTTAGGGGAGCTAGACAGGTGGATACTTTATTATCGTACTTCACAATATATCAATCTGTGTTTTGTGGTATAGTTTGTAAAAATAATGGCATCTTATGGCCTGAATTTTTTCAGTGGCTGCACACCTTAATTCCCATTAAAGTCAATAGAAGCTGCGAGTGCTCAGCCCCTCTGGAAAATCAGCCCTCAATACTGGTGATGAAATCTTTCAGGGAAGTGGGAAGAGAGATTGAAATGTTCTGTGTGACTTATAAGATATGTGGCTTATTGAGGTTCTACTGTATATATCCGAGTATTTCAATGCTCCTAGGTATCAGTTGTGTAAGGTATCAGTATGTAAGTTGACACATGTGGCTCTATTGAATTTAATGAGAGTACAGATGAGTGAGTCTTGCAGGATTGGGGCATCACAGCTGGAAGTTGGGCTGCTAACTCTTTTGGATCCCTTTAAAAATCCCAACTTACTTTTTTTTTAAAGAAAAATATGGTCTTGTCTTTCTTGTTTGATTTCAAGTTTCAGTGAATTGAATTAGATTTTATTTTTTAGATCAAATACTTATAAACTGCCAGTTTGATTTTCCCATAGTGTGTTTTTACCAAAATCAGTGCAGAAAACAGCATCTTTGGGAATTCAGTAATTGTTATGGACCCAATCCATGCATTCTAATTTTTATCATGGAATTAAACATGATAATGCTAAATAACATATTTGATCCTAAAGTTTATCACTAAATCCAGTGCCTTTAATTTAAATCAGTCTCAGTGTTCTCGCTCCAATACCATTTTGTTTTACAATTGGATGCTTTTAGCAAAATATTTTTACTAGCTAATGAATCTCTAATGAAATCACTGTCGGTCTTAAATCATGCTGTTTTTCTTTCAAGCACTATGAATTAACTGAAAAGAAATAATTTACATGTGGCTATTAAATCAACCTGTGTACCAGACTTTTCTCTGAAGCCAATATATATGTGTGAGAACCAATAATGTATCTGTTGAGAGCAATATATTTCAACTCAAACCCAGTATATGGGTGTTCTGGCTGAGCTGGTTTAATTGAAACTAGGAAACTGGTGCAGTTTTACTGAAAGCTGTGTAGGAAAAGAGCTGAAGCTCCAGAAGGTCCA
Organism: Dermochelys coriacea; assembly: GCF_009764565.3. NCBI lineage: Eukaryota > Metazoa > Chordata > Testudines > Dermochelyidae > Dermochelys > Dermochelys coriacea. The sequence goes on along the minus strand of NC_050077.1, from coordinate 34,661,160 downwards.
TCCTATTCTCTCTCAGGATGAACCTACAAGTATTCTCAATTGCACTGTAGCAAGTAACAACAAAGGCCCAGCTCCTCGTAGGTATACAGTCAATGGGAGATAGGAGCCTAAACACCTTTGATGATCTGGGCCAAAGTGTGGAACACTTTCTGTTATTAGAAGCTTGGCTGTGGGCAACGTCCTTTGATTTCTTTAATAGTTAAAACAAGTGCCAACATGCAATGGCCCTTCTTGGTCTGAACAGTCTTATGGGATGTGTAGGTTCTGTGGATCACATATGTATTAAAGATATGGGGATCTGCTGACTGCCCCCTTGAGCTCCTGGCAAGCTGCCAGGGATGACCTAGGTTGAGCACCCCTGAATTACTGAATGCTCATTAAACATCCATCATTAAAAGCCAAATCATCTTTATTTCAATCCATGTGCCAGCTATATTAGAACATGTACTTTACTCCCTATGTCAGTCTGTGTGAATCTGAACTAATATGGTGTATTGCACCCACTGCTTTCCCACGATACAAAAAAATGAAATCTAAACTTTCCCATTAATGGATATTCCATGCTCCTTCGACCTGGTACATTGCAACTTGCAGTAGTTTGTGATGCCTCCTGGATTTAAGACCTGTAATCAGTTTTTTCCCGAAAGTGCTATTCATTTAATCTGTTATTGAATTTTGTCCTAATTTTGGATATCAGGCATATTGCTCTGACAGCCAGACACTTTGGGCATACGTGACAGAATGAGGCACCAGGGTCTGTGGAACAGGAGATAAAAAGGTGACGAATTGCAGGGACAGCAGAAGAGTGTGCTGCTTTAATCCCATTAAGGAACCCTTTCACAGCTTGCCATCACCGTGTATTTTAAAAATTAATTTGCAATAAGACATGTCTCTGTTTTTGATTCCTTTGTACCACAGCCTAGCACAAGTTCTGGTTTGTTGCTAATAACTCAGCGGATTGTGTCCAAGACAGAGCGGAGGTGTGAGTGATAGTTTATTTCAATTTGACTAGGATGAGCTGTACAGCATAGATGATAGCAGTAGTTTTTAATTAAAGGAAAAACGTGCTGGTCTTTCTTTCAGAGTGGTGGGCAAGAGCTTTGGTTACATAGCCCCATTATGTGTTATTGAGTTTGTGTCTGTAATCCCCATTTTCCTGTTCATCAAGCTGTTGCTCATATACAGGGAGAGAGCTCCATTGCTGGGATCTTCTGGTTTTAGCATGAGCCTTGTTTTTGTTGTTATAACACACACATCCAAATGCCAATCAGATAGTTTAAAGAAACAGTTCACTATCTTGCTATATATTCATGACAAAAATTGTGTAAAAGTTGCAGCTCAATGGAGTAAGCAATGCGGTGAGTTAATGTACTGATAGTTCACCTGATGGATGGTTTCATCTTTCATTGCTATTGGAAATTAGGGGTGAGATTGTGAAAGGCACAAATGAAAGCAAGGTGCTCACTTCCCATTGACTTTCATCGCACGGTGTGCTTTGAAAAATTCTCTAGAATATGGTCCAAACCACATTTTGATTGGCTGGTTGGGCCTTTTGAATGCCACACATTAACTGACTCTGAATGGCAGAAAGCTGAGATTTCATCACTGAAAAATATTTTAAAGACCCCCTACACCTATTTAAGTGAGTGGGGGAGGAAAAGTCAATGGGGGACAAGGTGAAGAGAGACAGTATGTGTGTGGCGGGATTGAGGAGGGCCAAGGGAAGCAGTTGGGACTGAAGAAAGGAAGGCGCTGGAGGAGGAAAACTAAGATTTAGACTCTCTCCTCCCACAAAGACTTGCCATTTCAGAAGCAGCTTAGAGATCTCCAGTCACTTACTATCTCTGCAGTCGCTGTCTTAGCTATTCCTACAACAGCATTCACCCTGGGATTCAAGGACCAAACCCACTTTCTAGCAGAAAAGCTCAGTGTGAAATGTTTGATAGTCTCAATTTCATTTTTACAAACGAAAATTGGTCAAAAGTGGCTGTCAGGTCACAAGCCACTGCTGGAGGAATAGGGGGGATACTGAGGGGGCAGAAAGGGTTCAGTAGTCCAGAAAAGGGGGATCGTTTGAAAATAGTATTTCTGAATGCATTAGACCAGGGGTGAGCAAAGTACGGCCCGCAAGCCATGTCCGGCCCATCAGAACTTTTGATCTAGCGCTTGAGCTCCTGCCAAGGAGCAGGGTCACGGGCTTGCCCCGCTCCGGCGCTCCAGCCGGAGAGGAGGGTTGAGGACTTTCTGCAAGGCTCCCGAAAGCAGCGGCATGTCCCCCCTCTGGCTCTTACACGTAGGGCAGCCAGGGGGCTCTGCATGCTGCCCCGCCCCAAGCACTGCCCCCCGCACCTCCCATTGGACGGGAACCATGGCCAATGGGAGCTGCAGGGTCAGTGCCTGCAGATGGGGCCGGCGCCGCGCCTCCATGTAAGAGCCAGAGGGGGGACATGCCGCTGCTTCCGGGAGCTGCTTGAGGTAAGTGCCACCCGGAGCCTGCACCCCTGAGCCCCCACCCGCAACCCAACCCCCGCTCCAGCTCTGATCCTCTTCCTGCCCTCTAAACCCCTCGGTCCCAGCCCGGAGCACCCTCCTGCACCCCAAACCCTGCATCCCTAGCCCTACCCTCAACCCCCCCTACACCTCAGCCCTGATCCCCTCCCGCCCTCCGAACCCCTTGGTTCCATCCTGGAACACCCTCTTGGACCTCAAATCCCTCATCCCCAGCCACACCCCAGAGCCTGCTCCCCCAGCTGGAGTCCTCCCCCTCCCCCCACAACCTAACCCTCAATTTCGTGAGCATTCATGGCCCGCCATACAATTTCTATACCCAGATGTAGCCCTTAGGCCAAAAGGTTTGCCCACCCTGCAATAGATAGTAGATGGGGAAAGGTTTGAATCATATTTTCTCTTCCTTTCTGGCTTACTCTTCATCCAGGAACTGTTTTTTCCTAGAGGAAGGATACATTGTATACATTACCACAAAAAAAATGTTGAAGACTTGTGAAAAAAATGAAATGTGAAATTAAGGAGCCGCACTCCAACAACGAGTCGTGCCTGGCAGGGGATCAGAAGGTCATTACTTTGCTTTTTTGTTGGTTGTGAGCTGGAAGGCACTTGAAGAGTTAATACTATAGGTCTCACTCCACCAGAAGTACAGCTGGCTAGAGTTCTCACTTTGAGTTACTACTAGTAAAGCACTTGTTCTTACGATTATATCAGTCTGTATCACCCAACTGTCACACAATTTGGCACAGTTGCCAGTCTGCTGAGAAGAGCACTGGATTTGAAGCACATGGTGTGCTGAGTGGAGGTCACAATGAAGGTGCTTTGGAAGAACATATACAGTGACTATCTGCACTGTCCTTGACTCTGGCCAGTGCTACTAGCCTTCAGGAGCACCAAATTAACATACAGCATTTTAAAAAATTGAAAGATAAAAGTTGCCTCTTAAACCAATCTAGAAGCAAACAACTGGCATTTAATAGCAGCTGTATGAACCATTATAGATGAGGCATTTGTACCCTGAATTGTATGTAGAGCACCAGATCCTGAGACCTGTACTTAGTTTATATTGAGCCCTTACTAAGGTGTTTGCATAAACAAGGACTGAATAAAATCTGACTCTAATGAATATTGAATAAATGGAAATGGTATTTGGTTCAAACTCAATAATAGACAGGGCAGAAATGATTGCCTCACATGGCTGTTACAGCAAATATAAATTCTAAATAATATTGTAAGTCAATTCCATAACCTCACCAAACAATGTCTCAGGTGCCTCTCTTCCTTTATATTTTCTCAATAACTTGGTAAAGATCATACGACTATGAAAAAAACAGGCTAGCGTTTATAGATTCATAGATACTAAGGTCAGAAGGGACAATTCTGATCATCTAGTCCGACCTCCTGCACAGCGCAGGCCACAGAATCTCACGCACCCACTCCTACAAAAAACCTCATCTATGTCTGAGCTATTGAAGTCCTTAAATCATGGTTTAAAGACTTCAAGGAGCAGAGAAGCCTCCCTCAAGTCACCCATGCCCCATGCTACAGAGGAAGGCGAAAAACCTCCAGGGCCTCTCCAATCTGCCCTGGAGGAAAATTCCTTCCCGACCCCAAATATGGCGATCAGCTAAACCCTGAGCATATGGGCAAGATTCACCAGCCAGATACTACAGAAAATTCTTTCCTGGGTAACTCAGATCCCATCCATCTAATATCCCATCTCAGGGGATTTGGCCTATTTACCCTGAATATTTAAAGATCAATTACTTACCAAAATCCCATTATCCCATCATACCATCTCCTCCATAAACTTATCGATTAGAATCTTAAAACCAGATAGATCTTTTGCCCCCACTGCTTCCCTTGGAAGCCTATTCCAAAACTTCACTCCTCTGATGGTTAGAAACCTTCGTCTAATTTCAAGTCTAAACTTCCTGGTGGCCAGTTTATACCCATTTGTTCTTGTTTCAGAGTAGCAGCCGTGTTAGTCTGTATTCGCAAAAAGAAAAGGAGTACTTGTGGCACCTTAGAGACTAACAAATTTATTAGAGCATAAGCTTTCGTGAGCTACAGCTCACTTCATCGGATGCATTTTGTTCTTGTGTCCACATTGGTGCTGAGCTGAAATAATTCCTCTCCCTCTCCTGTATTTATCCCTCTGATATATTTATAGAGAGCAATCATATCTCCCCTCAACCTTCTTTTAGTTAGGCTAAACAAGCCAAGCTCCTTAAGTCTCCTTTCATAAGACAAGTTTTCCATTCCTCGGATCATCCTAGTAGCCCTTCTCTGTACCTGCTCCAGTTTGAATTCATCCTTTTTAAACATGGGAGACCAGAACTGCACACAGTATTCTAGGTGAGGTCTTACCAGTGCCTTGTATAATAGTACTAAAACCTCCTTATCCCTACTGGAAATGCCTCTCCTGATGCATCCCAAAACCGCATTAGCTTTTTTCACAGCCATATCACATTGGCAGCTCATACATTTACCTGTAATTAGAAGTTGTAAGGGAATGTCAGTTTACCACTAATCATAATTAAAGGAGGACATATCCATTTTCTAGAATGACATTTTGGTAATTAAATCTACCCTTGTCTTCTCCAAAATGATTCATTTGTGTTTGTTTCTAAATTGCACACTGCACAGGCTAAACCCTTACTCTGAGTGCTCTGGGCTTTATGCCGATACTATTGACTGAGACGGTTAGCATAAGTATTCTCTTCTGCCTGCAGGTAATGTTTGTTGGCAAAATGGCAGTTTTAAAATATAGAGCCAGATCATCAGCTGGTGTAAATGGTATAGCCCCATTTAAGTCAACAGAGCTACATCAGTTTATGCCAGCTAAGGATGTGGCCCATAAATAGCAATGAACAATGAAACAAGTAGCCTCCCCTGGAACTAGAAGGCAGGCTTCAAACAAGCAACCTGCCAGTCCTGAGTGAGGAGAGGCATTTGGTAGGTGAGAGAGGTGTGGGGTCCACTGCAGGTGCACAGGAGGGTGATATGTACTGGCCACAAGAAAGAAGAAAGAAGAAGAGCTGATGTCATGGGAAGGGACCTAAAGGAAATGGAGCCGTCTTCTAACCTCCCACCCACCAATCTTAACCCCTGCTAGGCCACCATCAGAACAGGCTATGCTGAAGTGAAAAGTGGCTGGGTCAGACATGTCAGGGATACAACAAAGTGGAGCTTCTAATTATGCAGCTTTCAACAGGTATTTGAATTATTATGCAAGTTAAACAAAGTCTCAGGTGTAAGCCAGAATGTGGCTCAACACCTGTTTGAAATTGAATTTCCACTTAACTCTAGCTGACCAAAGGGAATCCCTGGAGCATAAAAGATGTGATCAGAGCAGCTGACCAGCCTGTGACCCCTGGGGGAGGGATAGCTCAGTGATTTGAGCATTGGCCTGCTAAACCCAGGGTTGTGAATTCAATCCTTGAGGGGGCCATTTGGGGATCTGGGGCAAAAATTGGGGATTGGTCCTGCTTTGAGCAGGGGGGTTGGACTAGATGATCTCCTGAGGTCCCTTCCAACCCTGATATTCTATGATTCTATGACCCACTTCCTTGTGAAATATCATGAAAGGAAGCAAGCCTGTTGGGGGCTGGAGTCAGGGATCTTACCAGGGATTGGACAGAAGGAGTGGGATACTGATGATCTACTTGGGATGCAAGAGAGCCTGTTGGGGACAGGGAATCGGAGACTGAGGGAAGAACTGATTGGACTGGGAAATAGAGTGATGGAAATCTCTAAGCCTTTGGTATCTGAACTGTGGGGAACTGCCCTATTCCTCCAAACATATTGGGGTTCACCCAGCACTATTTTCAATAACCTGAGGATATTACAGTGTGTTGTTCTGATCCATTATTAAATGCCTTTGATATTGCTCATGTCAAACTGAGGAAGTAGGAGACTTAAGTTCATGCTTTGCAAAACCTTTTACATGGTTTTTATTCAATACTCAGCTGCCAAAATACTACCCTCTGACTGTATACTGATAAGATTCATACCCAGAGAGTATATTTAGAATATTGCCTTAGTAATACTATCTTGTCTCAAGGCTTTTATATGGTACTTCCTGTTCATCTCAATTTCTTTGATAACCATTCTTGGTAATAGTGCCTTCTTTTTGGGGAGCTAGGAGGTTGGCTATTCCCCACCAATGCAGCAGGGAGAGCTCTGCTTCCATAAACCTAGGACTTCTGATTTTTGAGGATTATTAATTTCATTTTTGGGGGTTTATTTTGAGCAATTTTTGAGTTTTATGTAGATGTCCAAAATCCAGAGGGTTTGGGGCCTTTCTCTTTGTGTATAGCATAATGAGTAATACATAATATACATTACTCATTGCTTTGGTTTATACTGTAATGGATAAACTTTTGGTAATGGTTTCGTAGTTTGCTTTAACAGAGTACTGTTTTTTGTTTTGTTCTTTTTTTAGTGAGGCACTATGTTAAAGCATGCTAGTGCACATCAGCAGGGACCATAGAATATCAGGGTTGGAAGGGACCTCAGGAGGTCATCTAGTCCAACCCCCTGCTCAAAGCAGGGCCAATCCCCAGTTTTTCCCCCCATCGCTAAATGGGCCCCTCAAAGATTGAACTCACAACCCTGGGTTTAGCAGGCCAATGCTCAAACCACTGAGCTATCCCTCCCCCAAATTAAATTTAATTGCACCAATTAAAGTGCAACACAGTAGCGTGTTTTAGAAATCACATCCCCATAATCCACATTACTGCTCCATGTAGACAAACCCTTAGATTAGAATTACCATACATCTGGATTTTCCCAGACATTGTCTCCTCCTCCCTCTGTCTGGGTGGATTTTTCAAATAAGAGGCAACGTCAGGGTTTTTTGTGGAGTAGATGTTGCAGCTCAGAAAGAGTCCTGATTGGTCCTTCCCCTGCATCCACATCTAATTGGTCCCTCACAGCTGCAGGATCCTGCCCACCAAGCCCTGGCTCCCAGCCCTGGGGAGGGGGAGAGCCCCGCAGGGAGGTGCTGACAGACAGCTCTTGCTGCATCCCAGGTCTGCACCAGCTGCTCGGCCACCATGACAGGGAGCAACACTGCTCCCCCACCTCAAGAGTGAGTCCCCAGGTACTCCTCCCAGTATAGTCACACCCCTTCAGCACCTCCCAAACACTCCCCAGTACACACACACGCCTCCAGAACATGCCAAATTCCCCTTCCAGCACCCCTCAAATATCTCCCAGTACACACAACCCCCCCCCCCAGCACTCCCCAATTGTACTCCCTCCAGCTCCTCCCCTCCTCCTCCCCCCACCAGCAGTATCATCTTTTTTGGGAACCTGAAACATGGTAACCCTATTTAGATGCAAGTAATCTTTTCTGGTGTTTATTGGATAAACACCTATTTCTTTTCTTTTTTGTAATGTGGGCATTTTATGAATGTTCATCAGTTAAAACAAGAAATCAAAAGCCCTCTATACACCCTGACCAATATAGTGTCCTGCTTTTGTTTTGGTTGATTGCCAGAAACTCATGATTGCACCATCATAGAGTCCTGGCCAGAGTAGGTTTCCTTAGGTATGTCTGCAATGCCAGCTGACTCAGTTCCCAGGACTCGGGCTAAAGGGCTGTTTAATTGTAGAGCAGATGTTTGGGCTCAGGCTGCAGCCTGAGCTCTGGGACTCTCCCACCACAGAGGTTCCAGCCTGATCCTGAATGTCTACACCACAGTTAAACTGCCCCTTAGCCCAAGCCTTGCAAGCCAGAGTCAGGCTAGCCTCAGGTTTTTAATTGCAGTGTAGACATATCCCCTGAGGCCCACGAGAGCCAGAAATCCCTGAACAGAAGCAGAGAGCACTAGCATGCCCTTGCACCCAGCCACTTTGTTGAACTGCTGTGGCATTGTGTATGATTACATTAATTCAGTGCTGTTGGTGTTTTTATTTTAACCAGGTAACGATGATTCAGACATAGAGATCCAAGAGGACGAGGGATCTGATAGTGAAGTGGAAGACAGGCAGCTAATAAAGCAGCGCACGGCCATGGAGACCCTGATGCAAGGTATCCTCACTTCCCCTTAATTCCCCCTCTTCGTCCTGACTGCTCAGCACAGGATTTGGATACTTTTTTGTGGGACACTTTGGGTATAAGATCCTGTTAGGGTTCACAATCTTGCACCCTCTCAGTTCCCTTTTGCTGACAGGGGTACTGTAATGCTTCAGAGAAAATAAATCTTTTCAAGGGAGCCAAGGCAAGGGAAATTTTACTGGAAAGATCAGTGTGTTTTTACCTTGTCTGGATTCAGAAATAGCTTTGGAAATAGCCGTAGGCCTGTGGTCCCAATGCCTTCCTTTCCTTTCGCGGTAGATGTAGAGTGAATTCACATATTCCCTACACCAGCAGTTCTCAAACTATGGGTCAGGACCCCAAAGTGGGTTGGGACCCCATTTTAATGGGGTAACTAAGGCTGGCTTAGACTTGCTGGGACCTGGGGCCAAAGGCCAAGCCTGAGGGCTTCAGCCCTGGGTAGCAGGGCTTAGGTTACAGGCCCCCTGCTTGGGGCTGAAGCCCTTGGGCTTCGGCTTTGGCAGCCGGCCTGGGGAGGTGAGGGGGCTTGGGTGGGCTCATGCTTTGGTCTCCCCTCCTGGGGCTGTGTAGTAAGTTTTGTTGGCAGAAGTGGGTCGCGGTGCAATGAAGTTTGAGAACCCCTGCCCTACACTAACCTCCTGAGGTGCTTCTTCAAAACTTGGCCTTTCGTTATATTCACAATGCTACCCAAACTGCCCTAGTAATGGGCCCAAGAAACTTGAACTGTTTCCTTTATGGAAGGTTAGCACACATGATTGTAATAACATATGAGTTGGAGATTTTAACCTCTAAGATATTAGTTCCAGCACAGCCCTGACCATAAGTGACTCAGAGTAATTACCATCTGAGAGCTGCTTTGATGGCTTGTGTGAAGTGAGCTGGAGCTCTCAGTTCAGTTCCTACTGTACAATTGTCTACATTAAAAATAAAAAGTATCTAATTGTCACCTTGGGGCAGTTTCAGCAGAGGCAAAGTATTTAAAAGAGACAGAGACAATGAATTATCTCTTCACGGGCAGCAATGGACCTCTGGGCCAAGGGCGAAGGAGCAGTGTGGGGAAGCTCATACAGCTAGCTGCTGCTCCTGCTGGAACCTGTTCTTTGGAAAAACTGGCAAGTCTACGCCTAATTCTGTTCTCATCTACTGCCGCATCATTCTGTTAATTTTCCTAGAGTTATTTTGGATTTAGGCTGGTGTATATGGGAGCAGAGCCAGACCCTGGATCTCAGCCAGGCACATTTCAAACATTTTTATCCCAAAGTATTTGCCATGATTTTCATTCTGAATAAAAAGAACTCTTTCTCTCTCGAAAAACACCAGAAACACAAATAATTTTTACATCAGAATTTGCTAGAATTTATACCAGCATGCATCTTCATGGTTTTGGTGCTGTGGGAATAGTTAGCCCTAAACTGTGTGTGAGCTCACTCTTGGTCACTGCTCCAGCACAATCTAGCTGGCTATAGTCAAATGGTGGGTCAAATGGTGAACTTTTCCATAATTTATCTGATCTCTCTGTTTGCTGAATCAAGAGTGGCCATCCCTCTGAGCCTGCACCCTCTCCTTACCTTCCTTTCTTGCATTTCTTTCTTCACTGCCCTGTCCTCTACTTGTCTGCACAGCAACATTGCACCATCTCTTGCTATGTCACATGCACCAGGAGACAAATTATCAGCAACTAAGGACACTGCTTGTAATTGACCTAAAACATCAAAGGACATACTCAAATCTCACAATGAGAAGAATCTTACTTCATGAGTATATCATTTTTGTTTTCTCTGTTGTTTGCCCCCTAACAGGCTGAATAGCAAAGTGACAAATGTAAAGACTGTTCATATCTAATCAGATGATTAGATGGTACAGTGATTACATGTAGTGCCTGATCTGTCACTTCATTTCTGGAGACTAAGGTTCCAACCTGAATTCTCAGTCATAAGTGAAATAAGTTCAGAGTCTAGTCATGGCCGGCACTAGGTTTTTTGCCGCCCCAAGCAAAAAAAAATTTGGTTACCCACCCCCTTTTTTTTTTTTTTTGGCTTTTACACATTTGCACTTTGCACTGTTTTGGTTTGTTTGGGGTTTTTTTTGGACTGTTTAAAAATTTTTAAAAAATGAAAACAGAGAATTTGTAGTTAGTGAAATAAAACAATTTCCTACTAGTGTACTTATTTAATTTTAAAAAAATCACAATTACAAACAATTCGGGTTCAACTATACACTGTAATGAAAAGTGTTAGTGTCTTCCGGTGCGCCCAGTTTCTCATAAATTAAAAGAATTTATATGAACTGAATTTTTCTGTTTTTTATACTTGCATAGTTTTTTAATAATTCAGTGAAATCTACGTTTTTTGCAGTGGTACTTTCAATTGAAATTAATGCGAGTCCTGACAAACGATTTTGAGACATGGTGGACCTCAAATAATTTAAGTAATTTCAGTTTTGAGAAACTGCGCTCACCAGAAGCCACTGATACTGATAATGTTAAAACAATGCATAATGCTATAGCAGTGTTTGGACCCCAGGGCTGTACATCCCACCCGTGGGCCCCCAGCCCAATCTCAGACCTGGCCCCACCCCCGCAGCGGGGACAGTAACCGACAGAGCGGCTGGGGGGGCGGGTCAGCTGTGGGAAGGGGGGCGGACCAGGGGCACCCGCCTAGCACTGAGCTGTCCGGGGTAGCGGGTCCCTTACGGCCACGGGTCCTGCCCCTATCCCAGGCTCCCATCCACTCGGCTCCAGCTTCTCTGCTGCTTGTGACACATGTGGCAGGGATGAGGAGAGGGGGAGGAGCCACATCACTCCTCCCCCCGGCGGCCTCAGGCCCAGGCAGGGACCGCCCCCGGGCCAGGACCCCCATGCTGAGCCTGCCGCCCTGCCCCACGCAGGAGCTCACTGGTTGACTGACCGGGGCCGGGGGGAAAAAAAGGATGGTCGGAATGCTGCCCCTGGAAATGTGTCACCCCAAGCACGTGCTTGCTTTGCTGGTACCTAGAGCCAGTCCTGAGTCTAGTCAAGCTTCCAACGTAACTTTGGCTCATGTAATAAAACCATTACAGAATGTGGCACATGTTGATGGTTTGTGCTCAGGAATAGCCCAGTAATGGAAATGCTACAGATTCAGACAGAGATGGTCTGTGTTTACAGAGCTGCATGAGAAAGCCTGATTGCATTAAGTCAACTGTTATTCAGTGCTGTCAGTTCTCTCAGCAACTTTATCCAGGGTGCTAATGAAGCCCAGTTATCCAGATGACTTGGGGAGTGTGCCCAAAGTTCAGTAGCTCTTGCTCTCTATTCTAGGAATTGAAGAGATCCCAACTATAGAAATATCACCTCTGTGTTCATATTTGGGGATGAGGTTTGACAGCTTAGGCTATAGCAACCCAAGACTGGTTTGGTTTTTGGCGTGGGAGGATGGTCTTTATTAATGCAAAGTCAAAGAATAAGAGATCCAGATTTCGTAAAGCATATTAACATTCCAGCAGCTGTGTGTGGGATTGCTGTGATAATGGTGTGTTGGCTGACAAGCTAACAAGTGTATTTGGAGAAAATCTATTCTTGTGAAAAGCTACATTGTTTAACACAGTCCTAGCAAGAATGAGTAAGGAAACGTTGTAGAAGAGAAAAGGCTTTTTATTCAGAAAGCAAAATGCATCTTACAGGAGCATGTGGAACTAAGTATATAACAATCAAACCTAAAAGGCGGATTCTGGTTGGCGGTGCATGCAGGGGTCAGAGAGCCTGGTTCCCATGTCTGTGTATGTCCACTGTCTGACTTGCCTGTAACAGTTCTACACAACCGTGGTGGTGGCTGCACTGCACGGATCATTTCTAATCTCATTACCAATAGATTTCATAGGAGGGACTGCACGTTGAGCAGCATGTAACCACTGTATAGTGCAGCTATACTATGAGAAATCTTTGATCCTGATGCCTTTCTAATGTACATGCACTTCCAGATTCTCCCTTGTTAAGTCTTAGTTTTGGTTTCAGAGCTGTATTTTTCTTTAAGACCCAGATCGTCAGTAAGAACTGGATTATTATTAAATACCCCAAATAAGATTTTTTTTCATGTTTTGAAAAGCAGGAGAAAATCCATGGAAACCTGTGAGAACCTAAACAAGGAACAGACAGCTGTTGTGCATTCCTTATTGAATTTCCCCCAACCAGATTAATGGCCCATCTGTAGTTTCTTCACACCTTAGTGAGACTGGAGAGAAGGGAACATGCTAGAAATTCAGCAGCTGAGGTCTGCCACTCTGCCAGATGATTTGGGCAAGTAACATCCTCTGTGCCTCAGTTTCCCTATCTGTAAAATGGGTATAAAGATATTGAACATTGTAAAGCGCTTTGAGATCTACTGATGAAAAGTGCTACATGAGAGCTAAGCATTATTATTATTTTGCGCCTGCTTTCACAAATCTAATACTATTTGTGTGCTTTTGAAATGCTAATGACTGTGGCATCTGGGACCTGATCATGAAAGATATTGAGCCCTTCTGTCTCCAGTTGAAGTTGACAGGATTTTCAAGTGCTCAACATCTCTCAGATTCAGACCCTTGGAACTGAATGTACTCTGACAAATGCACCAGAGGGCAGACCTGCCCCCCTGTCATGGGGTGAAGTGGGCAGACAGCCCGAGTTAGAGACAAAATGGCACCTGTCATTTGGACTCTGCTGAGCCTCCATATGGCTTATTTTTTTTACACGTCCATTCCCTGGAGGGATGACAGTTATTGTTTTTATAACCACGGAACGTAAGTGTTGGACCCAAGACTCATAAAGAGCTCCGTGGAGTCTTTTCAGTCAGTTCCCTCAGTAAATGCAGCCTCAACCTGTTGTTTTAAATCAGGGGTGGGCAAACTTTTTGGGCCGAGGGCCACATCTGGGTGGGGAAATAGTATGCAGGGCAGGGGGTTGGGGTGTGGGAGGGAGTGCAGGGTGTGGGAGGGGGTGCGGTGTGCAGGAATGGGCTCAGGGCAAGGGATTAGGGCAGAGGAGAGTGCAGGGTGTATGGGGGGCTCAGGGCAGGGGGTTGGGGTACAGGAGGAGTGCAGAGTGCAGGAGGGGGCTCAGGGCAGGGGTGCAGGAGGGGTGCGGACTACAGGAGGGAACTCAGGGCAGGGGGTTGGGGTGCAAAAGGAGTGCGGGGTGTGACAGGGTGCTCAGGGCAGAGAGTAGGGGTGCAGGGTGCAGCTGGGGGCAGGAGGGGTGCGGTGTGCAGCAGGGGGCTCAGGGCAGGGTGCAGGAGGGCTTCGGGCTCCGGCCCGGCACCACTTACCTAAAGCGGCTCTGGAGCGGCAGCGGCGCGCACCAGGCCCTGGCCCCACGCCGCACCACTCTGGGAAGTGGCCAGCACCACGTCCCTGTGCGGCACCTGAGGGACGGGGGGCCCAGGACTCCGTGCGCTGCCCTTGCCAGGCCTCCAGGTACCTCCCACAAAGCTCCCATTGGCCATGGTTCCCCGTTCCCGGCCAATGGGAGCTGCGCGGAGCGGTGCCAGGAGGCAAGGGCAACGCACGGAGCCTCCACCCCAGGGCCCCAGGGACATGGTGCCAGTGCAGGGCCTGCGGCACTGTGGGGGGCAATCCTGCAGGCCAGATCCAAAACCCTGAGGGGCCAGATCTGGCCCGCGGGCCATAGTTTGCCCACCCCTATTTTAAATGGTAGTATTTGCCCAAGAGACCAGAAGGGCTCCATAAACATTTAATTAGGCAGTTTGTTAAAGTCCACAGTATGGAGCCAATGGACCTGTTCCAGTTGATCTAATATTTACATATTCATCACAATATTTACTGAAGACTAGGAAGGATCCTTCATGCAACTGCATTTAAAAGATATTTGAACATAGTGCGTAGAAAACACAGAAAAATGTACAGTAAATCACAACAGCCCAGTTCTTTTAATGGGGCATCTCTCCCCAGTACTAGAGGCACCAGGGTTAGAGACTTAGTCTGAGACTTCAAAAGATGTTAAGGGAGTTAGGTGACCAACTGCCCTGACAGTCAATGGGATTTGGGCACCTACCTTCAGCTCCTTTTCAGATCACAGCCTAATTCCTTGCCAAGTCTTCAAAATCAGAAGTGGTTTTGAACTCTAGAAATACAACGCAACCATCTGACCCAACTCCTCCTGAAGGTCAAAACAATAGACTGGACTTCTACATAGAGTGCTTCCACCGACATGCACGGGCTAAAATTGTGGAAAAGCAACATCACTTGCCCCATTACCTCAGACATGCAGAACACAACACCATCCACAGCCTCAGGAACAACTCTGACATCATAATCAAAAAGGCTGACAAAGGAGGTGCTGTCATCGTCATGAATAGGTCGGAATATGAAGGAGGCTGCTAGGCAGCTCTAACACCACATTCTACAGGCCATTACCCTCTGATCCCACTGAGAGTTACCAAAAGAAACTACAGCATTTGCTCAAGAAACTCCCTGAAAAAGCACAGAAACAAATCTGCACAGACACACCCCTAGAACCACGACCAGGGGTATTCTATCTGCTACCCAAGATCCTTAAACCTGGAAATCCTGGACACCTCATCATCTCGGGCATTGGCACCCTGACAGCAGGGTTGTCTGGCTATGTAGACTCTCTCCTCAGGCCCTACACTACCAGCACTCCTAGCTATCTTCGAGACACCACTGACTTCCTGAGGAAACTACAATCCATTGGTGATTTTCCAGAAAACACCATCCTGGCCACCATGGATGTAGAAGCCCTCTACACCAACATTCCACACAAAGATGGACTGCAAGCCGTCAGGAACAGTATCTCCGATAATGTCACGGCAAACCTGGTGGCTGAACTTTGTGACTTTGTCCTCACCCATAACTATTTCACATTTGGGGACAATGTATACGTTCAAATCAGTGGCACTTCTATGGGTACCCGCATGGATCCACGGTATGCCAACATTTTTATGGCTGACTTGGAACAATGCTTCCTTAGCTCTCGTCCCCTAATGCCCCTACTCTATTTGCGCTACATTGATGACATCTTCATCATCTGGACCCATGGAAAAGAAGCCCTTGAGGAATTCCACCATGATTTCAACAATTTCCATCCCACCATCAACCTCAGCCTGGACCAGTCCACACAAGAGATCCGCTTCCTGGACATTACAGTGCTCATAAGCGATGGCCACATAAACACCATCCTATACCGGAAACCTACTGAACACTATACTTGCCTACATGCCTCCAGCTTTCATCCAGAACACACCACACGATCCATTGTCTACAGCCAAGCTCTAAGATACAACCGCATTTGCTCCAATCCCTCAGACAGAGACAAACACCTACAAGATCTCTGTCAAGCATTCTTAAAACTACAATACCCACCTGCTGAAGTGAAGAAACAGATTGACAGAGCCAGAAGAATACCCAGAAGTCAGCTACTCCAGGACAAGCCCAACAAAGAAAGTAACAGAATGCCACTAGCCGTCACTTTCAGCCCCCAACTTAAACCTCTCCAGTGCATCATCAAGGATCTACAACCTATCCTAAAGAACAATCCCTCACTCTCACAGATCTTGGGAGACAGGCCAGTCCTCTCTTACAGAGAGCCCCCCAACCTGAAGCAAATGCTCACCAGCAACCACACACCACACAACAGAAACACTAACCCAGGAACCTATCCTTGCAACAAAGCCTGTTGTCAATTCTGTCCACATATCTGTTCATCTGGACACCATCATAGGACCTAATCACATCAGCCACACCATAAGAGGCTCGTTCACCTGCACATCTACCAATGTGATATATGCCATCATGTGCCAACAATGCCCCTCTGCCTTGTACATTGGCCAAACTAAACAATCTCTATGCAAAAGAATAAATGGACACAAATCAGACATTAAGAATTATAACATTCAAAAACCAGTCAGAGAACACTTCAGCCTCCTTGGTCGCTCAATTTCAGACCTAAAAGTCGCAATTCTTCAACAAAAAACTTCAATTACAGACTCCAACGAGAAACTGCAGAACTGGAATTAATTTGCACACTGAACATCATTAAATTAGGCTTAAATAAAGACTGGGAGTGGATGGGTCATTACACAAAGTAAAAACTATTTTCCCTTGCTAATTTTTTCCCCCTACTCTTACTCACATCTTCTTGTCAACTGTTTGAAATGGGCCATCCTGATTATCACTACAAAAGGTTTTTTTTTCTCCTGCTGATAATAGCCCACCTTAATGAATTGGTCTTGTTACAGTTGGTATGGCAATACCCATTTTTTCATGTTCTCTGTGGATATATCTTTTCCTACTGTATTTTCCACTGCATGCATCCGATGAAGTGGGTTTTAGCCCATGAAAGCTTATGCCCAAATAAATTTGTTAGTCTCTAAGGTGCCACAAGTACTCCCCCCCCCTTTTTTTTTTTTTTTTTTTTTTACTCCTGATGGTTCGAAACCTTCAAATTTCAAGCTTATAATTGTTGATGGACAGTTTATATCCATTTGTTCTCAGGCATAGGGGTTAATACATGTCCAGTGTAGACAGTGCACGGCTATTACACTGTCAACTGCAGCAAGAGTCACACGCAGAGGGAAAACTGCAGATGCTTGAAGGGTGAAACCCTGGATACACGTTCATTTTCAATAGCTCAGCAGCTACATACTTTACAGAGCAAGTCAATCTGAATCCAGAGGCACAGTAAATAACAGCATGTTCATTACTAGCATTATAGCCAATTATCACTTTGTACAACCTGTCCCTGCTGAACTCACGTTGTCTGTAAGTAAACCCAGCAGACTTCCATTCATTTAGAAGCAATGTGAACTTCTGTGGCAGGAGTAAATCAGTGAGTACTAAACTCCAGAGCAGGCCCTGAAACCCCAGGCTAAACTGAGCTGAACTGAGTTAACTGCAAGTGACATATGCCTCTGTACGTGCCAGCTCTCCCTGTTCTGCAGACACAAGCCCTCAGGAACATAAGTAAATGTATTTGTGTCCTCTATCAGCCCCTCTTACTTCCCCTACAGAGGCTTACACACAGAGTTGATTTTGAATATCTGAATTTTAAAATATGCTGCCTTCACTGTAGAGACTCTTCTAGTACCTGGAAGATCTCACTTTTGCTAATGCTCAGTGTATTGAGCACACTCGCCCTCGCCTCTTCAGGATCAGACAGTCTCCGGAAGTTGTGTCACAGGGCCTGATTCTCATCCCACTCCAATGTCACTGAAATGTAACTCCATTGACTTAATGGAGCTACTCCTGATTTACATGAATGTACGGAGGAGCAAAAAAAAAATCACACCCACAGTGTTTCCCTCTTTCTTCCACTGAAGCCCTTGGGTTAGATGCCCATGACTATCTGTCATTTTATAATTCAATATACCATACAGGTTGGGAGAAAACAAGTATGTCTACTAGGCTGAGGCTTTCCCAGAGCTACATAGTCTAGCCTAGGTTATGCTATACAGACTGTCCCTACAGCAGGAAAAAAGGCTCCCTTTCAGATAGTGACTCCAGCACAGCCTACCCAGGGTTTCTCTTGTTTTGCTACCTTTTCTCTGTCTCCGCTCCAGCAGACATGGGCTGGAGAGAAAACCTTCTTGTTTTAAAGGCACTGTATGCAATATCTCACCACCCCAAGACAAAGCCTGCCTCTGGGGGCTGTTAGGGTATGTCTGCACTACGAAATTAGGTCGAATTTATAGAAGTCGGTTTTGTAGAAAGCGTTTTTATACAGTCGAGCGTGTGTGTCCCCACACAAATGCTCTAAGTGCATGTAGTCGGCGGAGTGTGTCCACAGTACCAAGGCAACCATCGACTTTCAGAGCTTTGCACTGTGGGTAGCTATCCCACAGTTCCCGCAGTTTGCGCTGCCCATTTGAATTCTGGGTAGAAATCCCAGTGCCTGATGGGGCTAAAACATTGTCGCGGGTGGTTCTGGGTACATATCGTCAGGCCCCCGTTTCCTCCCTCTCTCCGTAAAAGCAAGGGCAGACAATCGTTTTGCACCGTTTTTCGTGAGTTACCTGGGCAGACGCCATACCACGGCAAGCATGGAGCCTGCTCAGCTAACTGTCACCGTATGTCTCCTGGGTGCTGGCAAACGTGGTACTGCATTGCTACACAGCAGCAGTTTATTGCCTTTTGGCAGTAGACAGTGCAGTATGACTGGTAGCTGTCGTCGACGTAGTCCTGAGTGCTCTTTTAACCAGGCGCCTGGGCAAACATGGGAGTGACTCAGCCAGGTCATTTCCTTTGTTTCATCTCATGGTGACTGAGTCCTACTAGCAGTGCACTGTCTTTTAATCTGTGGCCAGCAGAAGATGATGGCCAGCAGTCATACTGTACTGTCTTCTGCCGAGCACCCAGGAGGTGACGATGGCTAGCGGTCGTACTGCACAGTCTGCTGCTAGCAAGATGTATAAAGATAGATGAAGTGGCTCAAAACAAGAAATAGACCAGATTTGTTTTGTATTCATTTTCTCCTACCTCCCTCCCTCCCTCTGTGAAATCAACGGCCTGCTAAACCCAGTTTTGAGTTCTATCCTTGAGGCATCCATTCAGTTTCTCGCAAAGCCACCCCCTTTGTTGATTTTAATTCCCTGTAAGGCAACCCTGTAAGCCATGTTGTCAGTCACCCCTCCCTCCGTCAGGGCAACAGCAGACAATCGTTACGCGCTTTTTTTCTATGCAGACACCATACCACAGCAAGCATGGAGCCCACTCAGATCACTTTTGCAATTAGGAACACATTAAACACCATACGCATTATCCAGCAGTATATGCAGCACCAGAACCTGGCAAAGCGAAACTGAGTGAGTAGGCGACGTCAGTGCGGTTACAAGAGTGATGAGGACATGGACACAGACTTCTCTCAAAGCATGTGCCCTGGCAATGTGGGCATCATGGTGCTAATGGGGTAGGCTCATGCGGTGGAACGCCGATTCTGAGCCTGGAAAACAAGCACAGACTGCTGGGACCGCATAGTGTTGCAGGTCTGCGATGATTCTCAGTGGCTGCGAAACTTTCGCTTGCGTAAGGGCACTTTCATGGAACTTTGTGACTTGCTTTCCCCTACCCTGAGGCGCAAGAATACCAAGATGAGAGCAGCCCTCACAATTGAGAAGCGAGTGGCAATAGCCCTGTGGAAGCTTGCAACGCCAGACAGCTACCAGTCAGTCGGGAATCAATTTGGAGTGGGCAAATCTACTGTGGGGGCTGCTGTGATCCAAGTAGCCAACGCAATCAAAGATCTGCTGATATCAAGGGTAGTGACCCTGGGAAATGTGCAGGTCAAAGTGGATGGCTTTGCTGCAATGGGATTCCCTAACTGGTGGGGCCATAGATGGAACCCATATCCCTATCTTGGCACCGGAGCACCAAGCCAGCGAGTACATAAACCACAAGGGGTTCTTTTCAATAGTGCTGCAAGCACTGGTGGATCACAAGGGACGTTTCACCAACATCAACGTGGGATGGCCGGGAAAGATACATGACGCTCGCATCTTCAGGAACTCTGGTTTGTTTCAAAAGCTGCAGGAAAGGACTTTCTTCCCAGACCAGAAAATAACCATTGGGGATGTTGAAATGCCTATAGTTATCCTTGGGGACCTAGCCTACCCCTTAATGCCATGGCTCATGAAGCCGTACATAGGCAGCCTGGAGAGTAGTCAGGAGCTATTCAACTGCAGGCTGAGCAAGTGCAGAATGGTGGTAGAATGTGCATTTGGACGTTTAAAAGCGCGCTGGCACAGTTTACTGACTCGGTTAGACCTCAGCGAAACCAATATTCTCAGTTATTACTGCTTGCTGTGCGCTCCTCAATATCTGTGAGAGTAAGGGGGAGACGTTTATGGCGGGGTGGGAGGTTGAGGCAAATTGCCTGGCTGCTGGTTACGCACAGCCAGACACCAGGGTGGTTAGAAGAGCACAGGAGGGTATGGTGCGTATCAGAGAAGCTTTGAAAACCAGTTTCATGACTGGCCAGGCTACGGTGTGAAAGTTCTGTTTGTTTCTCCTTGATGAAACCCCCCGCCCCTTGGTTCACTCTACTTCTCAGTAAGCTAACCACCCTCCCCACCTCCTTTCGATCACCGCTTGCAGAGGCAATAAAGTCATTGTTGCTTCACATTCATGCATTCTTTATTAATTCATCACACAAATAGGGGGATAATTACCAAGGTAGCCCAGGAGGGGTGGTGGAGGAGTGAAGAACAAGGCCACACAGCACTTTAAAAGTTTAAAACTTATTGAATGCCAGTCTTCTGTTACTTGGGCAATCCTCTGGGGTGAAGTGGCTGGGTGGCCGGAGGGCCCCCCCCCCATGTTCTTGGGCATCTGGGTGAGGAGGCTATGGAATTTGGGGAGGAGGGCGGTTGGTTACACAGGGCCTGTAGCAGTGGTCTGTGCTCCTGCTCTGCTGCCTTTCCTGCAGCTCAACCATACGCTAGAGCATATTAGTTGGATTCTCTAGCAGCCTCAGCATTGAATCCTGTCTCCTCTCATCAGGCTGCTGCCACCTTTCAGCTTCAGCCCTCTCTTCAGCCCGCCACTTATTCTCTTCAGCCTGCCATCTCTCCTCCCGGTCATTTTGTGCTTTCCTGCACTCTGACATTGTCTGCCTCCACACATTCGTCTGTGCTCTGTCAGTATGGGAGGACAGCATGAGCTCAGAGAACATTTCATCGCGCGTGTTTTTTTTGCCTTCTAATCTTTGCTAGCCTCTGGGAAGGAGAAGATCCTGTGATCCTTGAAACACATGCAGCTGGTGGAGGGAAAAAAAAAAAAGGGACAGTGCTATTTTATAGAACAATGGGTACACTCTTTCACGTTAAACCTTGCTGTTAACATTACATACATAGCACATGTGCTTTCATTACAAGGTCGCATTTTGCCTCCCCCCACCGCGTGGCTAACAGCAGGGAACATTTCTGTTCAGCCATAGGCAAAACAGCCGAGCAGGAACGGGCACCTCTGAATGTCCCCTTAAGAAAAGCACCCTATTTCAACCAGGTGACCATGAATGATATCACTCTCCTGAGCATAATACAGAGAGATAAAGAACGGCTGTTGTTTGAACGCCAGCAAACATACACTGCAATGCTTTGTTCTACAATGATTCCCGAGTATGTGCTACTGGCCTGGAGTGGTAAAGTGTCCTACCATGGTGGATGGAATAAGGCTGCCCTCCCCAAAAACCTTTTGCAAAGGCTTTGGGAGTGTATCCAGGAGAGCCACGAATCCCAGGGCAAATCAATCATTAAACATGCTTTTAAACCTTATATAGTATTTTAAAAAGGTACACTCACCAGAGGTCCCTTCTCCACCTGGCGGGTCCGGGAGGGAGCCTTGGGTGGGTTCGGGGGGTACTGGCTCCAGGTCCAAGGTGAGAAACAGTTCCTGGCTGTCAGGAAAACCAGTTTCTCTGCTTGTTTGCTGTGAGCTATCATCTTCCTCGTCCCCAAAACCTGCATCCTTGTTGCCTCCATCTCCACTGAAGGAGTCAAACAACACGGCTGGGGTAGTGGTGGCTGAACCCCCTAAAATGGCATGCAGCTCATCATAGAAGCGGCATGTTTGGGGTTCTGACCCGGAGCGGCCCTTGGCCTCTCTGGTTTTCTGGTAGGCTTGCCTCAGCTCCTTAAGTTTCATGCGGCACTGCTTCGGGTCCCTGTTATGGCCTCTGTCCTTCATGCCCTGGGAGATTTTCCACAAATGTTTTGACATTTCAAAAACTGGAACATAGTTCTGATAGCACAGATTCCTCTCCCCATACAGCGATCAGATCCTGTACCTCCTGTTCGGTCCATGCTGGAGCTCTTTTGCGATTCTGGGACTCCATCGTGGTCACCTCTGCTGATGAGCTCTGCATGGTCACCTGCAGCTTTCCACACTGGCCAAACAGGAAATTGAAATTCAAAAGTTCACGGGCCTTTTCTTGTCTACCTGGTCAGTGCATCTGAGTTGAGAGTGCTGTCCAGAGCGGTCACAAAGGAGCACTCTGGGATAGCTCCCGGAGGCCAATACCGTCTAATTGCGTCCACAGTACCCCAAATTCGACCCAGCAAAACCAATTTCAGCGCGAATCCCCTTGTCGGGGGTGGAGTAAGGAAATGGATTTTAAGAGCCCTTTAAGTCAAAAAAAAAAAAAAAAAAAAAAAAAAAAAAAAAAAAAGGGCTTAGTCATGTGGATGGTTGCAGGGTTAAATCGATTTAACGCTGCTAAATTTGACCTCAATGCCTAGTGTAGACCAGGGCTTAGGGTGACCCGCAAAGGAGCAAGTGTGCCCCCTTGTGCTTCTCGCATGAAGAAGGCTGGAAGGGTTTGTTTTAAAGTTGTTGATTTTTCACATTAGAAATCAAGTCTTGTCTGTCCTAGAGGGCTAGTGATAAAAAGAGAGTGGAATCTGAGCAATGGGGTCTGGGTTTTTTCGTCAGACTTCTGGTTTGGTTTGGTTTTTGTTAACACTGAGTTAACTCCAGTGTCTAATGAAGACTTGGCTGAAAGGAAGTCAGAGATTCTACTCCTTGCCCTTTCACCTAAAGTACAAGAGCTTACCACAGACATCTCTGAACAGGTTTGACATTCCTCATATTTCCAAGGTAAGAAGCAAGCAGATATCATACCAGCATCCCCACCCAAGGTTAGAAACCCTTTCAGGCCTTCTGTATTCAGCAAAGCAAGGCAAAGTCTCTTTTTCTTTTTAGGAATTTCTTGCAGGTCACCTCTCACCAAGGAGAGAAAACACTGGGTCAAGTTCTGCTTCCTCTGCTATATATGCATAGCTCTCAATAGTGAATTTGGCTTTTCTGTTTAGTCCTGGGACTGGGACTGCCTAGGATTTTGGGTAACATATTAGTGCCCCCAGTAATAGTACATAGGACAAATGAAGAGAAAAACTGCTATGGGGAATCCCAAAAAGAAGACTGTCACTGATCAAGTTAAGTGAAAGAGGCCTTTCATTCTCTGAGCATCCACAGAGAGGCAGGGAATATTCCAGCTTCTTCTAGAGAATTTCCTTCCCTCAGTAAAACCTGCCCCTGAGGAACTGCAGCTCCAAGCTCTGTGAATAGGAGCTGCCACACTCAGGTTGAGCTGCAGACAAGCTGAATATAGAAGATACATTTGTTCTCCAGATAGATGCAGATATATATTCCACTTAGGTGTGTGCAAACCCCACACACTGGAGCTGGAGACATTTGCTGATTAGTACCCACAGAGGGGCAGCGCTCGTGCCTCATGCCAGTGGCCCTTCGGCAGGCTATGTGAGGTGGTATCACCTTGACTCCCCTCAGTTCCTTCTCACTGTCTGGCTAGCTAGACTCAGAGCTCTGTGAGGCTTTAGTCTCATTTAGTCTTGCCTGGTTTATTGTATGTTAATAGGTAGTGTTAATTAGCAGATAGTGGTTCCCTGATGATGCCCTCACTGGGTTTAAAGATTGGTCCTTCGTGTGGAGGGGCGATTCCCAAGAGCGACCCCCACATGAGTGATGCCTGTTTCGTCTTGGCAAGACCCATCCTAAAGTCTGTTGTTCAATTTGTATATCGTTCAAAAAGAGGACCCAGGTGGCGTGGGACCTTTGCCTCAAGCAGCACCTGCTTGATCAGGCCATGTGACCTGATCCGGTGCTGAGGCCCTCTTCAGGTCGAAGAGTGTCCTCTAGCTTGGCCAGCGCTGCCACCTCTCGTTCCGAGATAGGCGCCTCTCCAAAGAGGCAGAGGAGCCATTCTTCATCATCGGCACTGAGAAGGTGGTCTCATAAGACAAATTGGGATCACTCCAGGTCATGGGGCAACTCCTTTGCCTCCCCCAAGAAAAGGGCAGACTGGCACAGGACCAGTTCCAGTGCACAGGATGGCGTTGGCACCTCTGGCCCATCCCTGGTACCAAGTAAAGGGGGCAGAAACCCCGTACTGCTGACTCCGGTTCTGACCTCTGTGCATCCGTTGAGTCCAGTTCCAATGAGGGCAATGCTGGTATATCTATATATTGCTGCATTGGCGTATCAGCTGCAACAGATCTGCTCTGCCTTTTCATACCATTCTTACTGCTGGTCCAGGACTTTCTGAGATTTGCACTTTGGGCAGACCTTCCAATAGAGTGCACCACTGATCCTTTATGCCCCTCAGCTCTGCACATAGATGCTCCCCTCCCCATAGTGGGTATGGAGCTGGTACCGGAATCAGTGTGAGGGACCTCAGCACTGGGACCCTCTTTGGCCCTGCCATTTCTGATGCCGCAAATACTCCCATGACAGTTCTCACCACCCTCAACTTTGACGCATTCAGTCACTTTGGTACTGATGTTTGTACTGGGACCAACACTGCCTGCGTCACCAACGTAGGCAATACCAACAGTACTGCCTCATAAGAGGTGCCGATGCTCACCTTGTTCTGGGCGACAGCTGAATCGGACTGCCTATTGGCTCCCTCGGGCATCGCTCCGCCCATGTCGCCAAGATCCCTGCGCTTTGATTCTGAGTTGGAGTCATTGTTCTCCTGCTCCACATCACCCAATGAACTCAAGGGACCACCAGTGGACCAGCATGGCTCCCAGGGTTGGTATGTGCCTCATGGCTGGGACAGAGGTCTCTGGCCCAGCCCCTGCTGGTCACAATGCCCTATCTGTATCAGTGGCCTTGGACTCAGTAGGATGCTCCTCATTTATGGAGATCCTGCTCTCCGTCTCACTCAAAATTTAAGTCACCCAGATTGACAGTGGTGGCTTTGGAACAGCCACAGGCTCGGGCATCAGTGGTCTTCCTTGCTGTGGAACTGCAGGGGTACACCTTCCTGGGAGCGAGAGCCGGTTTTGGCTCAGCCAGGACTTTTGTCCTCATAGTCAGACGATGTTGTGCTGCCTGGTTTGTCCTTCCCTTCTATCCCATAGGATTTAAAGGCATACCAGGACCTTTTATGCCAAGTAGCCATATCCCTGGGCATCCAGGTAGAGTTCCTCCAAAAAAAAAAAAAAAAAAAACATGCATAAACTGGTGGACATTTTAGAGCCCACCATCCATGGGAGAGTGACGCTCTCGATCAATGATGCACTCCTCGAGCCAGCAAGAGCCCTGTGGAGTATACCCACCCCAGTACCACCAGTGGTGAAATGCACTGAAGAGCGCTACTTTGTTCCCATGCAGGGATTTGAGGGGTTCTGTTCCCACCTGGCCTCAAATTCCCTGGTCACACAGGCAGTAAATGACAGGGCCCAGAAAGGTAGGTTCAAGTCAACCCACAAGGACAGAGACGCCAAATGGTTGGATCTTCTGGGTAGGAAGAATCCTCATTCTTACAGATGAGGATTGCTAATCAACAAGCTTTGCTGGCCAAATATGATTTCCTCAGTTGATCAGCATCAATTCAAGGACCAGTTGCCCGAGGTCTCCTGTGAGGAGTTATGGGCATTTGTTGTGGAAGACAGCTTGGTGGCCAAAATGTCCCTGCAGTCTGCCCTTGACATTTTTGGACACCTGGGCCAGGGTTATCACCTCAGCAGTAACTATGAAGAGAAGTTTCTGGTTGCAAAGCTCTGGGATTGCTCTGGACATCCAGCCCCATCGAGGACTTGCCCTTTGATGGCCGAGTATTGTTCTAGTACAATACAGAGATACTTTGCAAGGATTCCCAAGTTGCCTTGAGTGTGTACATGCGGTCTGTGCAAAGATGCCACTGTGAGGTGCAGCAATAGCAACAATATCGCCTGCAGCTTTCCTTAGCACAACTTTCCCCACAAAACAACGGGACTACCATAGAAATAAAAAGAGATCCCACAAGAGGAAGCAGTTGGGCTCGGGCTTCAGACAGTCCTCATGCCCTTCCTAGCACAGGCCATGCTTTTTTTGGCTTTTTTGTCCAGAGCACTGGTTCAGTTGCTACTCCGTCCTCTTCATCCCCCAGTCCCTTTGGGGACAGACTGGTCTGCTTTTACAATGCTTGGGACTTGATTACCTCCAACAGCTGTGTCCTAGACACTGTCAGATCTGGCTATTCAATCCAGTTCCTCTCCATGCCTCTTTCTTACCTGCCTTACATATCTGCAGGGACGCCTCTCACAAGATACTTCTCATTGAGCAGGTCAGCTCTCTGTTGAAGTTGGGAGTGGTGGCAGAGTTTCTGTCAGAACACCAGGGCCATGGTTTTTACTGTGAGTACTTCCTGATACCAAAATCCAAGAGTGGGATGAAACCCATTCTCAACCTTAAAAACAACGAAGAGTCTGGTGGCACCTTAAAAACTAACAGATGTATTTGGACATAAGCTTTTGTGGGTAAAAAAAAAACACAAAAGCCTATGCCCAAATAAATCTGTTAGTGGGTGTGACGGGGTTGGGACTCACCACCGCAGCACCTCCTGCTGCTGACTCATCAGGGAATTAGCTCAGTCCAGTGTGGAGCACCCTCCACTGGTGGTGTCCCATCAGTCTCTCGCCCTCTCTTGGCACCTGGCCCATGTTGCTCCCTTCTTGTGGCATCCTCTTCAAGACACTGCCCTCCGGCAGTGCCCCCTAGTCCTCATTCACCCCCTGCTGGGGGGGATGGGGTTATCAGCAGTCTTTCACTTTGCCCAGCCACAGCGGCTAACCCCTTTTGCCAGGGGTCTGGTGCAGTCCACTATCACCACGTCCAACAGCTGGGTGTATGTGCAAGGGGGGGACCCAGGCCCACCCTCTACTCTGGGTCCCAACCCAGGGACCCTTTGGCAGCAGCCTTCCTGCCCTCCTTCTCTCCCCTTGTCTGCCTCTCTCCCTGGGTTGCTTCCCCTTTGTCCCCTTTACACTGGCCCGGCCCGGCCCGGCCCGGCCCAGCCCAGCCCTTCCCTCAGGGCCTGCAGCCTGGCAGATACCGGGCTGGAGTTCCTTCCGCTCGCCTCGCCTCGCCTCGCCTCGCCTCGCCTCGCTGCCCCTGGTGCTAGTCCCCTCACATAGAAGACAGACCTTCACCCTCTGAAGGCCTGGGAGAGACTGCCTGCTCCCTTCCTAGGCAGCCTTTATATAGGGCTGAGCCTGGGCCTGATTGGCTATCTCTTACTCAGCCTCTGATTGGCTCCCTAGCAGGCCTTCTCTGATTGGCCGCCCACCTGCACCGCCTTTTTGGCCTGCTGGAGCCCCCTCTGGTATAGGAGTGGGGCAGCCACCCCACTACAGTGGTTAAAAAAAAACATGAAAGATTATGCCCAAATAAATGTGTTAGTCTTTAAAGTGCCACCAGACTCCTCATTGTTTTGTGGATACAGACTAACATGGCTACCCCTCTGATTCTCAACTTTCACACCCTCAACAAAGTCAGCCTCCTATATCACTTCCTCTCTATCCCAACCTGCTCACTAAGAACCGCAGTCACACCCTCCACCCTGCAATCAACTCCCTGCACTTCACGGCATTGCTGCTGCCTGGCTAAATGAAGAGGAAGAGCAGCGCTCGCAAGCTGTCCAACAAGTCCTTCTCAACAGTAGGAAGTGCTCCACTAGGACAGCCTACTTAGCAAAATGGAAGAGGTTCTCTCTCACGGGACTCAACCGACAGAGGCTTCCATCCAGGACATCTTGGAGTACTTGTTACATCTTCAGTAATCGGGCCTCGTGTTCAGTTCACTGAGAGTGCATTTGGCAGTGATTTCAATGTTCCATCCCGCAATTCAAGGGAAGTCAGTTTTTTCCAATACCATGGTGGCAAGATTTCTGAAGGGCCTTCTCCGCTTACATCCTGCAGTCCGAGAACCGGTTCCCTTGTGGGACTTAAACACGGTTCTGGTGGCTCTGATAGGGCCTCTATAAGAGCACCTTGCATCTTGTCTGCTGCCCCTTCTGGCTCAGAAAACTGTGTTCCTGATAGCCTTCACTTCGGCAAGAAGGGTGTGTGAGTTCCAGGCCCAAATGGCTGAGCTACCTTACCCTCATTTTTCTAAGGATAAGATAACACTGCAACCATCAGTTTCATCTGGAGCAGATGGTGCATTTAGCTGTGTTTTCCCTAAGCTGCACTCTTCCTCAGAACAACAGCACCTTCATGCTCTGGCTGTCAGGCGATATCTAGCCTTTTATCTAGACCGGACTAAACCATTTCGTGTTTCGTCTTGTCTGTTAGTGTCATATGCAGACCTCATGAAGGAGCAAGCTGTTTCTGCACAGACCATCTCTAGATGGATAACATCATGTATCAAGGCTGAGTATGAGAGAGCTTCCACTACGCCTCCTCAGCGAATACAGACTCACTCCATGAGAGCTCAGGCAACACTGATAGCATTCCTCAACGACATTTCCATACTGGACATTCACAGGACAGCCACGTGGTTGTCATTACATGTTTATGGGCCACTGTGCTATTACCACGTCTTCCAGAATGGACACGGGCCTTGGGAGGGTGGTCTTGCGATCTGTACTGCAGTAGACTCCGAGCCTCTGGATTGGTCCCTTCACTACAGAAGGGATGTGGACAAATTGGAGAGAGTCCAGCGGACAGCAATGAAAATGATTAGGGGGCTGGGGCACATGACTTACGAGGAGAGACTGAGGGAACTGGGGTTACTTAGTCTTCAGAAGAGAAGAGTGAGGGGGGATTTGATAGCAGCCTTCAACTACCTGAAGGGGGTTCCAAAGCGGATGGAGCTAGGCTGTTCTCAGTGGTGGCAGATGACAGAACAAGAAGCAATGATCTCAAGTTGCAGTGGGAGAGGTTTAGGGTGGATATTAGGAAACACTATTTCACTAGGAGGGTGGTGGAGCACTGGAATGGGTTACCTAGGTGGAATGTCCATCCTTAGAGGTTTTTAAGGCCCGACTTGTCAAAGCCCTGGCTGGGATGATTTAGATGGGGTTGGTCCTGCTTTAAGCAGGGGATTGGACTAGATGACCTCCTGAGGTCTCTTCCAACCCTAATATTCCATGATTCTATTATTCTACTGTTTGTGAGTCACCTAAGTTGAATACACATCTGCATGTACTTTGAAGAAGAAATGGTTACTTACTATAACTCTGGTTCTTCGAGGTGTGATGCAGACGTATGTTCTACGACCCACCCTCCATCCCCTCTGCATCGGAGTCTCTTCTCATGGGCTTTCAATGCAAAGGAACTGAGGGGAGAGCGGGGAGGCACTACCTCATATAGCCAGGGGTGGGGCCACACCCATGAGATACGTGCACCGCCCCTCTATGGGTACTAGTAGGCAAAAGTCTCCGGCGCGCTGAGTGTGCACATACCTAAGTAGAACACACGTCTGCATCACATCCCAAAGAACCTCAGTTACAGTAAGTAACCATTTCTTCCTTTATGCTCTTTTCCCAGAGCCAGGCAAATGCCACAAAACTGTGTAGCATTCATCAGTATTTCATTGATTGCATCTGGGGAGATGAAAAGCAATGAGAGCTTATACTAAGCAACTTAAAGCTGCCACATATACTGTTCTGCTTAACTTCTTCCACCCCAGGTACATAGAGGGAGCCTTTCAGGATGCATTTTGGGGGGTGAATCATCTACTTAATGTGCTTGCTGAATAAATAAATCTGAGTTACAAAGAACCTGGGTAAAGATGTAGATCTGCAGCCCTTCGAAGCTTCCCAGTCATTTTTTTTGAGACTTTAGTCAGGAGGTAACATTTTCCTGCTAGACATTATGAACAGAATAATCTGCATACAATGTAACCGTGTGCTGGCTAGACAGCAGAAACTGCCGCTGTTAAGAATGGACATATGTTTAGGAGCTTTCCTGTAGTTGAGAGTTTTATGTCAAAATGTTTTCAGTCCTCTCCATGAAATCCTGCTTATGGCTTTTTCATAGACTCAGAGTTTAATGCAAGAAGGGATCATCTAGTCTGACCTTCTTATTTCACAGGCCATTACATTTCACCCAGTTACCCCTGTACTGGGCCCAATCATTTGTGTTTCCCTAAAGCATATCTTCCAGAGATGCATGCAGTCTTGGTTTGAAGACATTGAGAGATGGAGAATCCACCACTTCGCTTGAAGAAAAGGAGTACTTATGGCACTTTAGAGACTAACAAATTTATTTGAACATAAGCTTTTGTGAGCTACAGCTCACTTCATCGGATGCATGCAGTGGCTGCATGCATCCGATGAAGTGAGCTGTAGCTCACAAAAGGTTATGTTCAAATAAATTTGTTAGTCTCTAAGGTGCCACAAGTACTCCTTTTCTTTTTGCGGATACAGACTAACACGGCTGCTACTCTGAAATCTGTCACTTTGCTTGGTAGTTTGTTCCAGTAGTTAATCACCCTCGTTGTTAAAATTTGTGCCCAATTTCTAATTTGGATTTGTCTGGCTTTAGCTTCCATTGGTTCTTGTTATGCCTTTCTCTGAAGAACCCTTTAGTACTGTCAAGGTTCCTTCCCCACTCTGAAATCTAGGGTACAGATGTGGGGACCTGCATGAAAGACCCCCTAAGCTTATTCTTACCAGCTTAGATTAGAAACTTCCCAAGGTACAAACTTTGTCTTGTCCTTGAACTGTATGCTGCCACCACCAAGTGTCTTACACAAAGACCAGGGAAAGAGCCTGGTCTTGGAGATGTCTTCCCCCAAAATATCCCCCCAAGTCCTATACCCCCTTTCCTGGGGAAGGCTTGATAAGAATCCTCACCAATTTGTACAGGTGAACACAGATCCAAACCCTTGGATCTTAAGAACAATGAAAAATCAATCAGGTTCTTAAAAGAAGAATTTTAATTAAAGAACAGGTAAAAGAATCACCTCTGTAAAATCAGGATGGTAAATACCTTACAGGGTAATCAGATTCAAAACATAGAGAATCTCTCTAGGCAAAACCTTAAGTTACAAAAAGACACAAAAGCAGGAATATACATTCCATTCAGCACAGCTGATTTTACCAGCCATTAAACAAAAGGAAATCTAACGCATTTCTAGCTACATTACTTACTAACTAACCAGGGGTTGTGAGGCTGCATTCCTGATCTGTTCCCAGCAAAAGCATCACACAGACAGAGAAATCCTTTGTGACCCCCCCCATCCAGATTTGAAAGTATCTTGTCCTCTCATTGGTCATTTTGGGTCAGGTGCCAGCTAGGTTACCTTGGCTTCTTAACCCTTTACAGATGAAAGGGTTTTGCCTCTGGCCAAGAGGGATTTTATAGCACTGTACACAGCCAGATGGTTACCCTTCCCTTGATATTTATGACAAGTACTTAGTATTTTCTCCCCTGGAAAATACTCATGTACTGCAATCAAGCACCTCTCAATCTTCTTTTTGATAAACTAAACAGATTGAGCTGTGTGTAACTAGAGTGCTGCTTCCTTGCAAGTGTGTCAGCAGGCAGAAGATTACTGTAGAGTTCATTATGTTTGGCAAGAAAAGCCATTTTATATAATTGGATGTGTGACCCAGCCTGTGGAACTGTTGCACTGGTATAAGGTACCATGGAAACACAGGGCCTGACTCACTAGCGTAACTTCACTTCAGTGAAGTTACTCCAGATTCTCACCAGTGTGAGAGAAAATTCGGACTCTGCAGAAAAGGCATGTTACAGACACACGTGTGCGTGCACACACGCATACATGCACACACAGCATGTGTCACTGCTGTAATTTAGGTCTTAGCATGCTCTTTGCATGTTCATTCCATCAGTGGTTACGTGGTACGTGCTCTGTGTGGCCATGAAAAATAACTGAAGCATTACTTTGTCTTCAAATCACCATGCACACATGATGCTGTATAAATACTAATCTCAGCAACCACTGGGTGGGAACTTGGCAAATGGATGGGCCATTAGAGCTGAAAACATCAGCGAAAGACAGGATATGGACTTAGAATATGGGTGCTGATGGCCACCTCACCTGGCCAGTTGCTAAATGGCACAGATTTAAAAGAGTTCATGCAGCACACCAATGTCTAAAATAAAGTAGGTGTCAGAGTAGCAGCCGTGTTAGTCTGTATTCTCAAAAAGAAAAGGAGTACTTGTGGCACCTTAGAGACTAACAAATTTATTAGAGCATAAGCTTTCGTGAGCTACAGCTCACTTCATCGGATGCATCCGATGAAGTGAGCTGTAGCTCACGAAAGCTTATGCTCTAATAAATTTGTTAGTCTCTAAGGTGCCACAAGTACTCCTTTTCTTTTTTTTAAAATAAAGTAACAGCACAATGAGGATTATGTTGCAAAAATTTAGATCAAGAGAAAAAATGTGTCTGAAGCCATCGGGGGGGGGGGGGTGGTAGTGGCGGCGTAGTTCTTTATTAACGATAAGTAAGGCTTAGTCACAGGTATTTTTAGCACGGGAAGTAAACAAAAATGACCTGTCCATGACTTTTACTATATACCCCTGACTGAAACTTGGGGGAGAGGAGCTGCCTGGGGGCACTGTGAATGCTGGGGGAGAGTGGCCCGGGTGCTGGGGGGCAGGGGGAGGGATGGTGGCGCGCAGCCCGGGACCCCTGTTGGTACTGTGGATGGGGGTTGGTGGGGCCAGCAGGCTCCCTTCCTGTCTCTGCGCCTCCCCCTCCCCCCCCAGCAGCAGCAGAGTTTTAGTGTGGGAGGGAGTTGGGGCATGGGATTAGGTGAGGCAGGCTCTGGGCGGCCCTAACGTGAGGGACTCCCAGAAGCAGATACATCCTCCTCGCTCAGCTCCTAGACGAAGGCGTGGCCAGG
Source organism: Dermochelys coriacea (assembly GCF_009764565.3). Lineage (NCBI taxonomy): Eukaryota > Metazoa > Chordata > Testudines > Dermochelyidae > Dermochelys > Dermochelys coriacea. The sequence continues at coordinate 34,627,999 of NC_050077.1, read as the reverse complement.
CAGCTCTGTGTGCTGCCTCCGCCCAGAGCGCTGGCTTCACAGCTCCTATTGGCCAGGAACCACGGCCAATGGGAGCTGTGGGGGCAGTGCCTGCAGGCCTGAGCTGCCCCTGAACCAGGCACATTGGTCGCTGCAGAAGTCACAAAGGTCACAGAAAAACATGGAATCTGTGACCTCAGTCACAAACTCACAGCCTTAATGATAAGGCATAGGGAGAGTAACCACCATGAATCAAGCTAACAAAATGAGGAATAAGCAGATAATAACCCCCCACACCTCCTTCTGAGCCCCCTGGCATTGAAGGAGCATTGGGGTCCAACCCTGCTGTAGTTTGCCTTGATGATGGTGCATCATTATGCCCCTAGGAGCAAACCATGAGCTTTATCTCCCCAAGGGTTATTTATTCACACAGCAGCTCCTTAGTTGTTCTCTGTTAATGAAGTGGAGGGGCGGGCATGTTCTCATTGTGGTTTTCTCTCTGCTGCCCAGGGAGACCCAACAAACGGATTGTGGGGACAATGCAAGGTGGAGACACAGAGGATGATGTAAGTAGGAAAAGATCTTCTGTGGGCTGCAGGGCATCTCGGATTGTCCATCATTGATGGAGCTTTGCAGTGACAGACCTGCTCCCACAGCACTAGATGGCAGTGTTCCCTGACAAATCTTCATCACACACGCATTCTCCCCCCATTTCCTTTCCCGTCCTCACCTTACACACCCTCTCTCTCCTGCATGTTGTTTCCCTGTTTTCTTTATTTAGCCTGTTTAGTCTCTGTTTCTTCTCCATTGCCCTAACGCCATTATGTACCTCATTAGAAATGACAGATCTCCTGTCTGTGCTAGAACTCCCACCCACTTCTGTTCTGGCCAGCCATTGATCCTGAGGCAACAATGGGGTGGAGGGAGGGGTTGGGATTTTCGGCAGAGTTGAGGGGATGTAGGCACATTCATTTAAATGGAAACTGTGTCTCTATATCCCTAGGCTGCTTTGAAAATCCCACCATGGCTCTTTAAGACCCAAAAAATGTCTTGTTCTAGGGGGAGAAAAGAGTCTAGCAATATTGCCCTCAAGCTACTGGAGGGAAGGGGACTGTGCTGTGATTTTCTTCTCCCAGTCCTGCTGCCCAGCCGGAAGATTGGATGGGGAGCTGCTTCTGCCTTCTACCCCCTGCTGTCAGAAGGGAGATGGGGCCAGGGAAGGGATAGTGAAGGCTGACCCTGGTGACTAGAGGCTAAAGAGGCCACGCTAGGGATCAGAGCACCCCCACCTAAGACCCATCCGGGAATAGGCAGACATTCTAGCTGCTCCACTTGCCCCTTTAAGGCCTAGTTAGCTGGTGTCCTCCACCAGCATGTCCTGTCAGCTGGGGCCCTGCCCTTCTGCCAGTGACCGGCAGGATGGGCTCTGTGCAGTGCTGCTAGTCCAAGGTAGAGGGACCAGGCTGTTAATGGCAGGAAGCAGAGCCCTGTTGTCCAGAACCAGCAATGGGGCTCTGCCATTCGTAGATCTTCCTCTCAGCGCTGCTCTGACTCACTCAGACTAAAGCTGGTATAAGGGTTTCAGAGGTGACATTTCTTTGCTATAAAGTATTTGGACTTTCTAAAAGCTGTTGGCAAAGCCCTTCCCCAGAGGCTGCTAAGGAAACCTGCCCAGTGTGAGAGGAAGGAGCTGTCATGAATCAGAAAGGGCCTACGAGAGAGAGAGAGAGCGCAAAGAGCAGGAACTAATGGTGAATTATCAGCCTGGCAAAGATTAACAGTGGGCGCCTCAGGGTTCAGGACTTGGAGCAGTAGCATTGAATATCACGGGACCCACAGACTTGCCCCTGTGATCCATGCATTTGTGACCTCTAGGCTTGCTTACTGCATCCTAGTATCCCCAGAAATGAAGTCACATGCCCGACAAAGCTCTAACTAGCACGAAATGCAGTAGAGCACCTGCTTAGCAACACAGCTCTAGTAAGCATAATGTCCTGGCACACCACATTGGTTCTCCATTGAACCGTTTGGTTCAAGGTCTCAGTCCTACCATTCAAAGCCCCTCCCTCCCCCCCCCGGGATTGGCCCTGTCTACCTAAGAGACACCTCTCCCTCCATGACCAGGATCTCAGGCATAGGAGCGTGGGAGACAGAATTTAAAATGGGGTGGGACCTACACTGTGGAACTCACTGCCCCCAGAGACAGGACTGACTGGGGACCTCCCAACATTCACAGTTGAATGCAAAACCCATCTCTGCCATGACTTCCCCACAGAAGGTCTGTCCCCAACACACCCCAACCAAACTGAGCTATACAAGCAGTCTCTCCTGCCAGCAGAGGAGAAGGAAGGAGGGTTATCCCTGTTTGAGGCGAGTTTGATAGTTTTGGGGATGCTCAGATACTGTGATGAGGGGGTCTGAAGCCCTAGCCATACAGACCAGCTCCCAGTGTTCTTTCTGCTCAGGGCCCAGTGGAGTGAAGTGCCTCACATTCTGTCTAGGCAGGAATTCACCAGCCCTTGCTCAACGATTCGCTTCTGGCTTGAATTGGTTTCTTTACGTTCATTTTTCTGCCTGCTGGGGAATGACTCGTTCTCTGTGTTTGGGCCAGAGACACCCACATTCCTGTGCAGGGCTGCTGGCAGGTGACAAGTTCCCTGAATACTTTGTCTCCCACCAGTCTCTGTCTGGCTGTCTGAGGAGTACAAACTCCCTCTGGTATCAGCAGTATCCAGGGAAGGAAGCGTAATTATCTCCAGGCACAGGGCATGGATGTGTGAGCTGGATACCTCTCGTCACTTACAGCCACTCACTGTAAGGCAGCTCTTGGGAGCTGAGTGAGCTTTGGTGAGGGCCTGTTGCTGCAGCAGGGAGAACGCAGGAGCACTCCAAAGAGAGAGCCCTCTCACAGCATGCTGGGGATTAGGACTCCTTGGGCTGTTTCTCAGTTAGTATCTGGGGCTGCAGCTGCTTGGGAAAGCTCTCTGCCACATCACTGCAGTGTCTGATGTGTGACAGTGTGACACTGCAGTGTCACAGCCCCCCAGGAGGGAGAGACATAGCAGCCCCATTTTACAGGGGGAGGGATACTGGGGCACAGAGAAGAGCAGTGACAGGTCAGTGCCAGAGTTAGGAGTAGAACCTGGGTCTGCTGAGTCCCAAGCCAGTGCCTCAGCCCTAAAACGAGTCTTCCTTCTCCCATAAAGCTTGCAAAGCCCCTCCCAGCCCATTGCCCACAAGAGCAAGTTTTCCTCCAGGCACCCTGTGGGGCCCAGATCCCTTCAGCGGGGGAAGGGTGCTGATCACTGCACGACTTTCAGGGCGTGGGCGTGGGTATCAGATCCAGTGCTTAGAGCCATAGGCACCAAGCCTGAGGAGTGTAGCCAAAGTCAATAGCCAGGGCCCAGTGCCTAGCGTCAAGCCAGACTCAATAACCAGGAACAGAGGCAGGAGCCGGGAACGAGGCAGAGCGGGGATCTGCCTTGTTAATTCCTAGTACTGCCTCCAGGCTTAAATGGAATGTCTGGACCAATCTGAGGCTATGGGAGGAGCTGCCAGGCATCTCTGCTTTGAGCAGCACTTTCCGTGTGATGGGTTTCCCAGGACATACGTTGTGCTGGCCATGGCTCTGCCAAAGCTGGCTGGTGGAAGCAGCACCAAGCCACAGACCTGGGTTCAAGATTCACAAATCCTCTCAACGAGCAGGGAGGGGTCCTCCTCCAGACTGGAAGGTGTATTTTGTCTTCGTTTACCTCCTTCTGCACCAGCCTGTGCTGGCCAGAGCCAGGCTATGGCTCCCTCCATGGACTCTTGGCCTGAGCCAGGACAGGGATGCTGCCTAGCCCCTCAAGCCAGGCACCGCGTGGCTGCTTTCTCTCATTCTCGCTCTCTCCTGTCTCCACTCCCTTTTGTCCTTCTCTCATCTTTCTGGTTGTAGCCACTCCACACAGAATAGGGGAGGCCAGGATGACTGGGGCCTGTTCCCCCCTTACACACACACACTCCACCTATTGGCACCTGTCAGGTCCCAGCAGCCACCCAGGCATGGAGCTCAAGAGTAGCCCAGTCCAGTAGCTCTCAGCAGTAGCTGCTTCAGCTCCTCCTGGAGCAGCATCCCAGGTAACAGGGCTCAGCCACAATTACGTGACTCTACCAGGGACAGACCCACAGCCAGAAATGGGTCAAAATATAGAGAAGGAAACCCAAGGAAGTGAAGGTTAAACCTGCTAAGGGAGAGAACCAGACCACAGAGTAGGGCAGGCGGGGGGAAGAACACAGCGAAGGGACAGAGTGGCAAGAGCTGTACACTGGAGGCAATGGCTATGCCCCCGGCCTCCCGGCCTGCTTTGCTTGTGTATCACAAAATCATAGAAGATCAGGGTTGGAAGGGACCTCAGGAGGTCATCTAGGTCCAACCCCCTGCTCAAAGCAGGACCAACACCAACTAAATCATCCCAGCCAGGCCTTTGACAAGTCGGGCCTTAAAAACCTCTAAGGATAGAGATTCCACCATCTCCCTAGGTAACCCATTCCAGTGCTTCACCACCCTCCTAGTGAAACGGTGTTTCGTAATATCCCACCTAGACCTCCCCCACTGCAACTTGAGACCATTGCTCCTCGTTCTGTCATCTGCCAGCACTGAGAACAGCTGAGCTCCATCCGCTTTGGAACCCTCCTCCAGGTAGTTGAAGGCTGCTATCAAATCCCCCTACGCATTGCCTTTAGGGCAGGGTCTGGGTTTCCCTTCCAGCACCCAGCCCAGCGGGGCGTAATATTGATAATCATCCTCACGGGGCTTGGCTGCCTCAGCCTCTGCCAGGGCAGGGCACCTCCTGTGGCAGCTGAGCTGTGTGCTGCGAGAGCAGAGCCATGACCTCGGGGTTGGTGAGCTGCTTCCTGAGTCTAGCTCTGGCTGAGCTGCTCCTGGGACCAGGCACGCTGGGGGCTGCTGCAGGGGCAGAGAAGGAAGGTGGGTTCCAAGAAGCTGCCTACTGCTCCAGGCCAACATGTTTGCAGTGGGGAGCAAAGTGAGCCCAGGGCTGGTTTCCATACCCATCTGCTCCTCTCCTTTGTCCCCGCCCTGTCTCCCTCAACCAGTCTGGGATGCCCCTTTCAGGGAGAAGCTCTGTTCTCTTCCAGGGAGCCTGGCTCCTGGCAGACTGTCATGCAGGACAGCCTGCAGGCCTCTAGCACTGGTGAGCAGCATGTCTCTGGGCACCATTGCCCTGTGCATGCTGTTTGGAGTTGGCTTTCCAAGTCCTGTCTGTGTTCCCAGCATCCCTTCCTGTAGCATCGCGCTTTGCAGCACCGCTCAGACATTGCGCACAGCACCCTCAGCTGTGAGCAGCGTCCACTGCTGCCTCCTTTCCTTGCTCTCACTTTGGTTGCGTTCTTTTGCTTTTCTTTTTAATATTTTTCCCTTCTCCATCTCCCATTGTTCTCTCCACCGTCGCTCTCCAAGGCGGGATCAGCCCAAGCCCAACCAGGTAAACACAAGACCTCCAGCATCAAGGCACAGGTGGGTGTGTCTCCTGCAGTTCCTTTCGTCACCTTTATCCTAGGGCACTCCGCAGTTTCCTCTATGGTCTTGCAGTCCCCCTGGATTCAGCAGCGGTAAAGAAGTCCATTGTCAGCATCTCACTGGGGGCCTGGAAAGGAGGTCTTCAGCAGCATGAGTGGAGCAGCCATTGCCTAGCAAAGTGGGAGATTGCTGCTGAAAGCTGTGTTGTGTCTTTAGTTCCCACCTGTGGTGAGGGCTTCAGTCTCCGATCATTTCTGAGTCAGCAGCTCCAGCCTGTGCTGTTGGCTCAGTAATGAAGCCATATACTGTTATTACTCCCTATGCCAGATCCAAAACTGGACCCCACCCCACTGTGTGTTTCTTGGTAACTGGGTCATTATCTCAGGATGGAGGGACGTGGTTCTGGTTAATTTCAGCATGGGCGGGGAACGTGACTGCAGTTCTTCTCAGCAGAGGGTGATGTGCAGGTTTCCCCCCTGCCAAGTTTCTGGGCACACAGAAGACATGTACATTGCAGGCTTTGTACGTTTTGGCCATTGAGGATAGCACTGGTTTGAGAAGGGACTGGCCATGAATTCAGTACCCACTGCTTTCTTACAGGAGGAGTCGGAGGATAGTGAGATTGACCTGGATGATGATGAAGATGATGATGAGGATGACATTGAAGATGACAGCATGGAAATCTCTCCCAGCAAGGCCAATCGCCGGGCCAGGAAGCCAGAGCCACTGGAGGAGAGTGATAATGACTTCTGACTCTCCTTCCGAGGGGGAACCACTCAACATCTTGAGATGAAAATTTCAGACAGCGCAAGGATTGGGAATGTAACACACTGCTGGGCCTGCAGGTATTTTATATCAGAATGAAATTTGAAGTTGGTAAATAATAAAGCTATGTTCATAGTGACAGTTAAACTTTAATTGCCAGTCTTCTTCCCTGCTCGTCTTTCCCAAAGTTTGACTCATTCTGATGATAACTAAAAGTGATGTAATATTAAATACTTGTTTACTTAACCTCTTGGAAAGTGGGATTGTATATGAGCATTAGAACTAGGGCTCCAAGCTTTGAAAACCACTTCCAAATGGTCATTTAAGCCTTGTCTACACACAAACCTCTACAAGTGTAACTAAAACTGGTTACAACTGATGTAAAACCCTTGTGTGGGTACATTTGAATTGATTTAAACCTGCTTTATATTGATTTAGCCAAAAAAGATGCCTTAACAAATTAAGGGGTTGTTACCACACAGAGGTTCACCAGTTTAACTATAGATGTGATATTAAACTGATAAGGTAAGCCATTGCAGAACACTGTGTGGATGCTGTTATATTGGCATAAACCCATCTTATGTCAGTAATTTATCTTAAATCTGTCAGGAAGCGGGTTAAGCAAAATTGCAATAATCCACTCTTGAACCACCATCACAAGGCTTTGCAGCAGTTGAACTAAATCAGCATAAGCATCAGCCCTTTAGTTAAAGTCCTGAACCTATATGTAGACCAGGCCGTAGTCTCTTGCAATGAGTGCAGTCAAATATGTCCCAAGTTTGTCTAACTGTCTAAGGGTTTGCCTTCATTGCAATGCGTGCCTTACAGGACCTTCCTTCTTTGGATATCTTTTGCATGATACCTTCCGATACGACAACTGCTTAGAGATTCTCTTGCATAAACAAGTCTAAAAAGCCACAGAAGTCTATTGTACTATCAAATCCTGCTGTCCTCCTGCGTGCTATACAAGTTGTGTTGTTTATATAGATTCCCGTGTTTCAGAAATAAATGTATTTTCTACATTGATTCATGTCACCTTTTTTATTGAGAAGTTTTAGTAGATTAGGCGGGCGCAATTCTTGTTGAGAAACCATGTAGATTAGAGAAAGCTCAAATGCATTCACTTCATGGGTCAGTTATGTCTGCCTCCCTTGCTTGTCAGTGCTGCTGTAGAATATCATAGCTTCACAGGAGCAGACATTACTGCTCGATTAGAGCACTTCACCTTGGCGCGTGTTCATTAGGACAGCTGAGTGGCCCAGTTTTGTTTCCATATTGCTGGCACCCTGCTGGCCTGGCATGTTCTGCATCTGGAAATCTGCTCTTGTTTACCCTACATCTGCATTACAAATGTGCATCTAACCCTCTTCATTATTAGTACTGCAGAGAGGCAGGAACATTAAGTAGTTCAAGGTGAATTTCTTCATGCCACCCATCCCAGCCATTCCTTTCACCCCAGTATGGTGCCAGTCAATAGAGCAAGGAGGTTGAAGTCTAACTTTATGTTGGTGCACAAGGAACCATCTTTTTTTTTTTTCAGTGTTTGTACAGCACCTAGTTCAATGGGGTCTTGGTCCATGATGAGAGCTCCTAGATGCTATGGTAACACAAATCAACACCAATAATATCGCAACTCACCTAGATTTTAAAGACTCACCATAACTGGGATTACTAGGAGAGCTGTTTGCCTTATTGTACATCCAGTAAGTTAAAGGGAGTTTTGCCACTTGCTTCAAAGAGAACAGAGGGCCCTTTCTGCTTTGTGATTCCACAGGTGCTAGCTAGCTGTGAACTGTCAGGAGGGCCTACACTCCACAATCCGTCATGGAATCCCAGCAGCATTCCAGCGGTTAGCAGGGGACCTGTGCTCTACGTCCACTTCCAACACTAGTTACATATTCTGTTGGGAATCTGCTGTGCACTGAGAGAGGCAGAAGCCATTGCTTCCACTACCCCCATCTATCAAAACCAAGGTCGCACCCCAGACTGAAAGTTGCTGCTCATAAAATCAAGCCTGGTCCCTGTGCTGGGGTGCTGTTAGTTACATTTCCCATGTGTTATTGTCTTCCTTGTAACTGAATCAGACAGAGTCAAACATATTCTGTGTATGAACACAGAACACTGTACTGCCACCTAGCACCGTCTACACAGAGCTTCAGTCAAACAAGGCTGCAGTTTGTAGGCTAACATACTGCATCCAGCCTGGACAAGATGCAGTTTGAAGGCTCCAGGAATGGCCCTTAAGAGCACTCAGTGGATTTGCTACAAAAACACTTTTTTAAAAAAAAGTTGTTGCAGAAATCACTGACTCTGCTCACCCCTTAGCATCATGGCGCTGGGAATTCACAGCACATGGGGCTCGATTCGCCGCTGCCCGCCCCTTGTGAAGCCATTTACACATGTGCAAAGGGAATGCAGCGTGGCTTTGAAATGCTCCTACCGCTGTGCGGCTTCCTGATGTGGACAGCCACTTTGCCCAGGTGTCAATTATGGCACAAAGTGAGGAGTCAGGCCCATTCATGCCAAACTGCTGCCAAGGAACAGATCCCATTGTGGCAGGTGGCCCTAGTATCCTGCTGACCCCTGAGTGCAAGACCCCCCCATAGATTAGGGCATAGGGTCTGAGCACAGCGCATCTAAAGACATACGCCTGCACGCCTCCAGTAGATGAGGTTTGGTAGCACATCTGCTGCCCCTGAGCAAATACCATCTGGGGCCTGGGGAGAGACAGGCATGAAAGGGAAGCCATTACAGCAGACATTTGCTTAGCCAGCCCCCTTTTACCTGAAATACCCCTCTGGTGGATAATGAGTAAATTCCCCCCAGTGTATCATTTGCATGGAAAGCTACCTGTTTAGCTAAACACATTTCATTCCCTTCTTCCATTTGGATAAACAGGGGTTTGCTGAGCTCAGTGCTGGGAACACTGCTCAACTGTACAGACCTTCACTGCTGAGCTCTGCTCTGAAGGCTGGAGGAGACGGGCTACAGGGCTTGTTTGTGGTAGGTCAGAACAGAAATTAAAAAAAACCCCAACACCCTTGCCTCTGTGTTTGCTGCTAAGTAAGTGGAAGTGAGCGCGGCCAATGCCTGTGCTATTGCTAACCACCAGTCGTGCATGACAGGCCAATGTAGGCAGAGTAGGTGCGTCCAGCTCTTCAAAGGGGAAGTGGAGGGCTGTGGTCAAGTGGTGTCTCCAGGAGCGGGCTGGATCTACAGGGGTCCCCAGTAAGATAGCCATTTGACCAGCAAGCACCACACAGGAACAAGGGCTAGTTCCTATTTTAAGTATGGGGAAACCTATGGTGGCTCGGACCTCCTTCCCCTGCCTTTCCGCACTGTGGGATTGACAAAGGCTGTGTAGTGACGACCAGCTGGGACAGCGGCTCACCAGGGCTTCCTACCTAGTTGCATGCAGCTTACCCAGCAAGGGCTCGCTGGAGAATGGGTGGCGCCTGCGCTGTGGATGCAACCTGGGGTAATTCTCATTGCTCCAGGTGCCAGTTCTTAAGACAGAAAGAGAAAAGTTCCTACTGGAGCTGAACTGTTGTATAGTCCCTGGGAACACTGCGGACCAGCCTCTGATCTCAGCTTAGCGCTGACACCCATATATAAAGCCTAGCTGACTGCATTGACGCTATGTTTACGCCCGTGGAACTGAATTCACAGTGGCCTACTGCTTTAAATGAAGCATTTTGTCTCCATGTTCATTCCTAGCTTTGGCTCAGGCTTATGCAGAGAGTAAGGTGCCCTGAACAGAGTGCCACTCAGCATGGACTGACTGGCCCAAGCCCCAGTGCTGCACACGGCAGCCAAAAAAACACCTGCACAGCTGATTCAGTGAGACTAAGTGGGAGAGGTAAGAGCCACTCCTGGGACCTGAAGCAGAGCTCAGTGTACACTCAAAAGCTTGGTTGGCTCTCTCACCTACTAAAGTTGGGCCAATACAAGCTATTACCCCACCCACCTTATCATGGTAATATCATATATACCTGAGGGCATTCTGCGCCAAAAAGTTAAAAATTCTGCATCAAAAAATTAAAAATTCTGAGCACAGTGTTTTAAAATTCTGCACATTTTATTTGTCAAATAAATGTATAGGCTCTAGCATAGCATTGGGGAGCACAGGCCACTGGCTGCATAGAGATGGGAGATCACTCTGCAGCTCCCCCACTCCCCGGGAAACAGACTCAGCAGTGAGGCTGCACCCAACCCTGGCACAGGGCAAGAACCGGCCCTGCCCCGGAGACACCCCAGTGCCCTGCTCCTCTGTGCCAGGTGCACAAGGTGTGGGCAGGAAGGCTCAGCAAGGCAGGATCCAAATGTGGAGGGGCTTAACGTGGAGGGATCCAGGTGTGGATTGAAAAGATTCTGGGGTGGTGGTGGCTCAGTGGGGGAATCCAGATGCAAGAGGGATCTGGCTACACAGGGGCTTGTTGCGGAGTTCTGGATACAACAGTAATGGGACTATGCGGGGCTGTGGGGGTCTAAGTGAAGATGGTTGGGGCTCAGCAGCAGAAAGGGGGTCTGGGTGTCCAGATGCTGGGGTAATAGGGCTCAGTTGGGTGGGGCTCCAGGTGCAGCTGGTTGGGGGCTCGGTGGGGGGGCTCATCGGGGTGGTCAAGGTGCAAAGGGAGTGGGGTTTAGGGGGTTGGGTGCGGGGGCGGGGTGAGGCTCAGTGGAGGGGTTTGGGTAGGAGGGGGTCTGGATGCACGGGGGTTGGGCAGGTGGGGGAGCATCTCACTGTACAGGGATCCCTCACCCTGCAGCTACGCCCAGCGTAGGGTAGGAGCGACCAGATAGGTCTTCCCCAGTCCTGCCCCCTGCCCCACAGTGATTTACCTCTCTCCTGGCTGCCTTGGGCACCCGAAACAACCTGCTTGGGGAGGGTGGTATGACCGCTCTTGTGGCTTTCCTTTGCTTCCCTGTCAGAAAGTCATTTTTCTGCAGGGAAGCAAAGAAATCTGCAGGGGACATATGTTCTGTGCAGGTGCAGTGGCTCGGAATTCCCCCAGGAGTATAATATCCTGGGGCCAGCATGACAAACAGCTGATGATTTGGGGAGAGCCTTGCTGTCCTGCCCTGCCCTTTTGGAAGAAGTTTCGCCCAGCTGGGGAAGTGAGACAGGGTATTCTCGGGGAAATAAGTGTCCCGCTCCAGTTTGTTTTACTGGGAAATTCCAGGGCTGGGTGACCCAGCCCTACAGCTCTTAGTTCCCAGCTGCCAAACTGCATTGAGCGCCATCTGCCTGTGGAGGGAGGCTCAGGCTCTCTGGCCCAGACCCTCAAAAGTGTTAGGGGCCTAAATACCTTTGAGGCTCCGGCCTCTGGCTAGAAGCCCCAGCCAGTAGCCTTGTGGTCTTAGCAGGTTCTGCACTATCCATTAGTTGGCGGGAGGCAGGGGTAACTAGGGAGGTTTGGCAAGTCCATGGGCCTTTTCATAAGGTGGCACCATGCTGGGCTTAGCTGCATCATTCCCCCCAGACACTCCCTGAAGGGAACCTGGATGTAAGCGTTAAGAAACGAACCCATGGCGAGCTCAGGCCACCGGGGCACAGTTATTGTTAGACCCAGCATTTTCCTGCTGCTTTTCAGCCCATTTCTACTAGCAGCTTTTCTTTCCAACTGCCTGCTCGCTTGGGCCAGTCACTGACATGCCTCCAAGAGAAGCTGACCTCTGACCTGGGTGGGGACAGGGACAGAAATGTGGATCCACCCCTGTTCAAGGCCTTGGGCAGGGCAGTATTAGCCCCAGCTGCTAATTTACCTCTCCATTTTTTAATCCCTCCACACCTCGCCTGGAGCCAATGAGGCTGCATGACCAGGGGCCCCCAGCACACAAAAGGCCAGACTGCTACTGGTCCGAATGGGTTAAATGATGTGGGCTCAAAGAGCCAACAGCAGCGTCAGATGGCATGTGACAGCTCCAGGCCAGGTTCTGGCATGGCTGGAGTGCTGCCCCGCAGCTCAGCGCTGCCCCAGGGCTCCCACACACCCTGCTCCTTATGGCTGTGGAGCCTTTGCACTGATGCAGTGGGTGGCTCCACCTCGTAGCACATGCTGTGCACAGCAGGGGAGTGCTGCCCCGCTCCTAGCAAGGCGGGACACGGTGTCCCACACACTAGAGAGGATGGGACCTACAATCAGTCCCCCCTTGAAATTCCTAAACAGCAGGCGCGGGAGGGAGGGAAGAACGCTCACGTCATTGCTTCGGTTAGGAATCCGTTTATTCCAGAGCTTGGCACCTCATCACACGGTCACACTCCTTGTTAGAGTCTCACTGCTGCATGGCTGGCAGGCGTGCCGCTCGTGTCCTAGCATGGGCAGCTGTGGTAGAAGGCCCTGCAGCTTGGCTCTTAGCCCTGCTACAGGCATCGCCCCTTCCAGGGGGCTCACTGCATTGCTTCTCAACCAGCATCGATCCACCACAGCAACGTGCACAAACAAGAGCCTAGGAACCCTGGGCAGATACCTAGACCCAGCCACTCAGTGATATTTAGGCACCTAACGGCCACTGAAATCAATAAATACCTTTATAAATCTGTCCCCTTGAGCCTGGCCACACGCTGGATTGTTCTCACTGGGCCCATTCTGCAGAGGGGGAAGCTGAGCCCCAGAGGTGCCATGGCTGGCCTAGGGTCACAGCATGTCAGCAGCAGACCAGCCAAGCGAGATCGCCTTCAGAAGGGCACAGAACATGGGGTCAGTTTGGATTAAAGATTTTGTTTCACGTGGCAAAACTTTGTGACTAGGAGCTTCCGGAAGCAGACACCTGCTGGAAATAAACTGAACTGGGCAGGAACCACCCACTTTCCATGCACTTCGTTTCCTAACCACACTGCAGTCACCTTCCCCTCCTTCAGCTCTTCTCCTCTCCTCTTTTCCCACTTGCTTGCTGGACAGCTGCAGCCCCCTCTGTGGGCTGATGCTAGACCATTACACCTCTTGCTTTGCAGGGGCATAGACACTGAATGGTGAATGGTCAGTCTCACGCCGAGCCCCAAGTCGCTCGCTGTTAGATGCCACGTGAGCACGGTGGTTTATTCATTCTACAGGCCTGGAGGTACTCACAAGCCAAAGCTCCACATGAGCTGATGGAAGCAAGAGGTTTCCTGTTAGAGACCCACTAAAGCAGGACACACCAACCATCCTGGAGCTTACTCCAGGAAATGTGGTGAACCTCGGGAGCAGAGATTTGCATGTCCCTACCATGTACAACCCCAATGGGATTAAATAGCCATACAGCCTGCAGGGCTGGGCAATAATGACAGGGAGGAAGCAGCTGCCTGGCAGTCCAGTCATAACTGTATAAATAATTCCCACTATCTGGCTCTGCAGGGGTCTCTCCGTGGTGGGAGCTCTGGGTGTACCTGTACATTGAGTGCCTCATGCTCACACATCTAGGTACACACAGCACCAGGCCCCACACACACCAGGCTGTGAGGTGGGGACATTCTGTCCTGGAGGGACAGTTTTAAAGGCATTGTATTTGTGCACAGTGCTCTGGCCTTACATGACGGGTAGGAAGGAGGGCTCCTGGCAAGCCCTGCACCTACCAAACCATTGAGGTAAGTCCTGCCAGTTGACACACCAACACCGCTGTGCCGTGGAGATCCCGGGACAGGCTCGGCGGTAGCAGGGCAGGAGGGTTTCTCGGTTACAGGGATAAGTGAGGTGGGATAAATTGCTGGCACTGCGTCCCTCCCGCCCTCTTCCAGCCACGTCCCCACTGCACCTGTCCTGCCTGACTTTTAACGGTCCCGGCTGCTGCAAGCTCATTCCTTAGGCCCGGCGGCCATTGGAACAACTGTGCCCTCATTCACCCATGCTACTGAGACACATCCTTCTGCACCTGCAGGAGCAGCCCCGGCGGCAGCTTTCGTTGGTGCCCCTAGGCATCAGCACAGCTGGAGCAAGCACCTCCATCACCCCATGCAGCGCTCTGAGCCAGTCAGAATCCGCGGGGCCATTCGATTGGCCATGTGGGTCAAGCTGGGAAAGCGGCTCCTTGCACTGCTGTGCTCTGATGCGGGGAACCCCCCAGCTGAGCTGACCCGGCACTGTCATTAAAGTGAGTCTCTGCCCCATCCCCTGCCCGTTGCGGACTCGCGCTGGCTGTTCCCGGTGCAGCCGGCCCTCACATCTCGACGATGCAGCACGGAGAGTTTGTTCTGATGGCGTCAGCGATCACCTTGGCGCCGGACTGGCCGATGCAATTCCCCTGCAGACTGGGAGAGAACAAGGGACAGGCATGACCTCAGCGAGCGCACAGCCGCACTAGTTCCCAGCACGGTCTGATCCCCAGAGCAGGACTGCCCAGCTGGCAGGGGTACAGCCACACTGCCCACTAAGCCCCTGTCTGTGGGACTTGGTGTCCCCATGCTCACACTGCATTGTAAACCTGGGCTGACAGTTGCTGGAGCGAGGTCTCACAGTCCTGCTCCGCGGCCACCATGCAGACCCCCTGGCTCGGGTCTGTGGGTTGAGCTGAGTGCACAGTGAAAACTGACCGGGCTCACCCCCCCTCCCCGCACAGGGTCCTAGGCTCCAAATCCTGAGCTCCTGCAAACCTGAGTCAGACTGATCTGTGTGGGGACGGAAGGTGCTTGGGCTTAAACCTGAGTCAGAACCTGGGCTCAGTGTGCAGTGTAGACGTGCCCCAGAGGGCTGGGAGACCCATCCCCGCTGGCGTGACCTCGCATATGTGGTGTGTGCAAGCTCATGCCACATGGAGACAGAGAAGCACCCTCTTCAAAATGGCGCCCCGTTTGATACCAGCCCAAACCACATCTGGCTTTGGCTCAGGACCAGACAGGTGACAGCTTGGAAAAGCAGGAGTGTCTGGCGTAACAGAAGATGAAAGGCCTATGGCTGGGGCTCCCACAGGGCAAGAGAGGTCGTCCAGTCCTGCAGGCACAAGGGCCCAGCAATAGCAAGGGACGGTCGGGGAAGGAAAAGCGCTGCCCCCCACTTCTGCTACCCTCAGCCTCCTGCCCCTCACCCTCCGCCCCCACCTCCAGCCCCCCAAGTCAGTCCACCCAAGGAAAATCCCCCCCCCCCCAGGCCTCGGGTTGGAAACGACATTCAGCCCACACGTGCTGCGTGAACTTTCAAGCCAAGCCCCCTTCCTTGTCCCTAGAGGCCCTGTACTGTTGCCAGGGGCCTGGCGCAAGCTCCAGTTGGCCTGGGAGCTTGCCCCCAATTCCAAGGCAGCTCTGGGCACTGAGCCCATCCAACAGCTGGGAGGCTGGAGTCCATGGCCCAGCATCTGCCTGGGCATTGTTGGGGACACTGCCAAGGAGCAGCCAGTGAGTCCAGCCCAGGCCACGAGGGAGCTGGAGGGACCCAGGGGTTAGCACAGCACAGCCCTGTGGGGGTCCTGGGGAAGGTTTGGCTTTCAGGAGGGTTCCACACCTTGGTAACCCCATTAGCCCCCCCAGTGGTGTTTGGCAGGGACTTGGGGGCAGGGCTTCACACCTCCTGTGGAGTTTGGGCATTCCATTGTGAGGCGGCAGCCTGGGCCTGGTATGGGGTGGAGGAGTGGGTCTCACAAGTGAAACTTTATGCTACCCACAGAGGGACACTACAGCACAGCCGCCATGGTCCCAGAAGCAGGTGAGTTCACACTCTTTCCACACATCTCCATCCATCTGCCAACCATGCCCGCATGCAGCTGGGCACTCAGCTGCCACTCACTTGACATAGGTGAGGCCATGGTTTCCGGTCAGAGCTGTGGCGATGCAGATAGCTCCATCCATGCCTAAGGAGTTCTCCTGGAGGCTGAAGGGAAGACAAAGACTCATCAAGAAGTGAGGCCCGGAGAAAGCATTGGGCAGAACTATCAGGGTAGACTGATTTAAATCCAAGCAATTTAAAACACCAGTTGTAATCATGGATT
This sequence comes from Dermochelys coriacea, assembly GCF_009764565.3. NCBI lineage: Eukaryota > Metazoa > Chordata > Testudines > Dermochelyidae > Dermochelys > Dermochelys coriacea. Next base: position 34,611,837 of record NC_050077.1, on the reverse strand, counting down.
TCAGTCAGCAAGCAGGAAACCTTGATTTACATCATCGATTTTAATTTTGTTTTGCATTTGCGCTTTTTAGTTATTTTCCTAAAGAAAGTTTGAGTCTCATTGGTTGGTACCATTACAGCTATTTTAATGTGCTAGATACACAAGATAAAAATTATCACCATTTTGCAACTAAAACAAATTGTTTTATTAAATATCTGAACTATTATCTGTAGTTAGTGAACTGAACCAATTGTTCCTGGTTAGTCCTACAAGATTTTAGAACTAGTAGACCTCGTCATTTTTATTCATAGATTGGAAAAAGAAAACAAGCTTTCCTGCTTTTCTAACTTCCAATTGGTTTCTTAACCTAGAATGAATTAGTCATTGAACCGAACTAGTTGACTAAACTGAAATGAAGAAAATGTTCTCTCTGCACCTGAAAAAAAGGCAACTGCTGTCAACCTCTGGTTTCAGCTGTTTAGCCGCTATCTTCCAGTGATTTGGCTTTCTTAAAGATTTCGGCAGCAAATGTATACTGCTTAATATATTTTTTATTTAATTTAAAGTGTTTTTAACAGAATAGAGTAAATTTAGACCTTAATTTAATTTTAAATAGGCTTATTGTGAAAAATAAACCTGTATTTAATTAAAAAAATAAGGAAGTCTGATTTATTTTATCGGTTAAACCCTCTATTTTTATCTATACGGGATTTGTGTATTGACTTGGATTTCTTCCTTCATAGCTGGCCTCTTCTCCCTGCCTGATTCCATCCATTTCACAATAGAGGGTTAGTAACAATAGAGGATTGTGACATCACAGCTGCTCCTTTGATGATGAAGTGTGATGGAACCATCTATCACTAGCAGTCAGATCAAAGGAAGCCAGTTAGGGCCAAAGCTGCTGTTTAGATACAGAAAAGGTACACAACAGTTTGGAAGCATTTTGGTGACTCGTTGTAGACAGTGCTGGTGGCGACGCCTCTAGTTAAGGTTGCCTGACACTTTCCATTATAAGACTCCATTTTCAATTATAACTTTGACCATTTGGATTGAAATTTCCCATGCTGGGCATCTGCCTCAGGCTGAATTTGTCTGGAACATTTCAGCAAGTGCGGTTCAGCCATTTCCAAGACAGATTGAGGGGATTAGTTCCTATGCACTGAATGAAATAGGGGTCCAATGGGGGGGAGGAGGGAAATAGTATGTGATCAGGTAATTAAAGCCTGTATCATGATGCATGCGCACAAGGAAGCCAAATTAAGATTGCACAGGGAACCTTCATTCGAGCACTTTCTAACTTTTGAGTCCTGGACTTTGCCACCTTTCCAGCCTTTTACTGTAGCTTTGATAATGCAATTTATTTTTTTAGCATTTGCCCCAGCATGGCAGCTACTTACTTCAGAACGCGGAGACTGCGGTTGACCTTCAGCGCATTGGCCATAGCTTTGGCTCCAGACACACCGATGGAGTTTCCTCTCAAGCTGCAGGGAAGCAGGAAATACAAAAGGGCGATTAGGACAAAGAGCGCCGAAAGCTAATATGGGGATTCCATACAACCACAGAAGGCAGGTTGAGGGACAGTGGGGGAGACAGAGCACATGTCAGTTGGCCTGGGGCTTAGACATGCTGGAACTGAGGGCTCCCAAAGGATTTCCAGCCTAATGATCTGGACGTGCTACAGAGCTGATGGATTTATCTCCCGGAGGGGCCTGAGGAGAGGTAAGTCGCAGGGACTACTTGGAGAAGGAGCACAGCTGGGGAACACTTACTCCAGAGTTGTGAGGGTTCTGTTAACAACTAGGGCCTCCGCCAGGGCTTTGGCCCCGCTCACCCCGATCGAAGCCACCTGGAGGCTGCAAGAGAACAAGGATCATTCAGTGCAATTCATGGCAAGCTATCTCAGCCGGCCTGCGCCCGACAGACACGCATTACACTGAGCTGGCAAACCGGACCCAAGAAACACAGGCTGTGGGGGCTGGCTTCACAAGCCAACGCTGTTCTCTTAGCACATTCATCCTGCGGAGGAGCGTGGCAGCCCGAGGAGATGGGGCCTGCCATGAGGGCATTGACCCAGCCGAGGATGTATTGATGAGCCAGGCAGACGGCAGCACATTCTCTATTAAAACACTCGCCCCACCGAGTAACTCACCAATAAACAAGAGGAAACTGTGTCTGGAGTCCAGCACAGACAGACACAACAGGCTCTGTGAGCTAATTGACTACAAAGCAGGGATGGCTCCCTGCTGCCGGGTGTGGGTGGCTGGCTCTCTGCAGGACATGGTGCTGAAGTACAGTGCGGCAGGTACCTATAGCCATCCCCTAGCAGCAAAGGACTTCTCTGTCCAATGAATTCGCAGCCTGCGGGAGCCCCGCTTCCTGTAGGACCCTGAGGCCAACTTTATTAGCTTTGGCACATCACCTGGGGCAGGCGCAGCTAAATCCCGGCCATCTCTCTGCCTGTGACAACCCAATGGCAACGGAAGAGGGAGACATCTCCCCAGATTTCCAATGGACTCAGGAGACATGGCTCAACCATTCACCCCCAGGCAATAGCTCACCTTTGCCGTCCCATGGCCACCCTTCCCTTCCCCACTCACAAACACACCTCCCATCTCACTCTAGCACACTCATTACTGCCACTCTAATGAGCAGGATCTAATGTCACTCTACGACCTGGCAGCCATACACCCCATATAGCATGGTGACCAGGGGGCATGGCCCCATCACTTTTTACAGGCCGCAAGGACGAGCGATGTGAGGAAGGGGACAGAAAGGAGTGAGCAGAGGGTGGGGTCTTGGGATGAAGGGGTGGGCAGGGGCTCAGGGAGAAGGGGGTCGGCACAAGGGTGGGGACACAGTTCTGGCACCAGTGCCCCCCCCTTTTAGGGAGCCCGCACGCACTAGTCTGACTGGGAGCTCTTGCCTAGCGGGACAGATGCAACTGTCTAGCTACCAAACTCTCCAGAAGTCCAGTGTTTGGAGGACTATGAGGAGCTGGGGAGCAGCAGGTTTTGTTTGCCTGGAGGGTCTCAGTCCAGATGGAGCCAGCAGGCTGAGTGCCCTTGCTCTGCGCACAACTACACATTTCACATACAGTGCATATTCCTCCTCCTCTCTGCCCCGGCACCACGTGGACGCTTACCAGAGGGTGGTGAGAGTGGTGTTCACCTTCAGAGCAGCAGCAAGGGCGATCGTGCCTTCATCGCCAATAGCGTTCTCCTGCAAACTGAAACACAGCAAGTGCCACGTGATGGCATATATGGCCCTTGTCCCCTAAAGCACATACATGGGGATATGGGTCACGGAGGCAACAGAGGTTCTGGGAGGAGGGTTAATGGCTCCTGACAGGGTCAGGACACAAGCTGGCTCCCCTGAGTTGTATGCCCCAAACTGCTGCAGCTTCCAGACGACACACGCAGACCACTGCCGCATGGCGAGATGGGGGTGTGCTGTTAGCCCGTGAAACTGCCCAGTGATGAGGTCCAGCCGCTTGGAAATAAGATGTACATTTTTTAACAGTGTGGTTAATTAGCCACTGGGACAACTGCCCAAGGATTGTGGTGAATTCTCCATCACTAGCCATTTTTATATCAAGATTGCATGTCTTGCTAAAAGCTCTGCTCTGGGAATTATTGTGGGGCAGGTCTCTTGCCTGTGGGATACAGAAGGTCAGCCTAGGTGATCCCATCCCTTCTGGCCCTGGAGGCGGAGTCGATGGAGCCCAGAGGGGCAGCGAACAGGTCTCTCTCAATAGGGTGAAATTCAGAGGGTGCCAGGCAGTGAGATATAAGGCAACAAAAATACCCAATACAGGGTGACCTGCTGTCCAAATATTCGGGGTTCTGTCAGTATATGCAAGTATCCCCCCTCCCCGGTGCAACATTGTGGTATTACGACCCTCTCCTCCATCGCCCATGGGATGGCGGCAGCCCCCCAGCCAGAACATCGAGCAGGCCGAGTGGCCACGAAGGGGGATGCTGCAGGACCCTGACTGCGTGGGTCATGAGTGGTTTATTGTGCGGGGGTGGGTGATGCTCCAGCAGGGAAGACCCAGGGTTGAGAGGAGCTGGCTGAGGGAGGGAGTGGGTCCCTGGAGGGACCTGCAGAACAAGCGAGCTGGGGAACCACTAGTCTAGGGTGTGTTTGTCGGGGCCCCCGGCTGGCTCTGGCTGGTCAGAGGTAAGTGACTAGGACACAGCGAAACAGGTGCATGTCCTGAACAGAACCTCCTTTGCCGGGGAAGCGAAGGCGCAAGAGACCCTAGAGAATCTCCCTCGGCACATAGCAGAGCACCCAAAAGGGCTGGTCCCCCTTGCTTGCCCTGCTCCTGCTTGGCCTCCTGTCATCCCCCAGTCCACAGCCCAGCCATACATGCCGCATGCAGCCCCTGCCAGAGAGTCACAGAGCAAAGCAGGACGCGCTCCCCGAGACGGCTCTGCGATGCCCCCACAGCGCAGGGCTTTGGCATTGCTGAGGCGGGGGTCTCATCTGCTCCGCCAGCACGAACTCCTAACCCCCCACAAGTATGTGACCAACCCCACCCCCACCCCGGTACCCACGCGCCCTGAGCCAGCGATGCAGCCAGGCAGGGAGACGTGCTGCAGTCATCACTTACTCGAGGCTGGTCAGGCTTGTGTTGGAGTGTAGTGCTTGGGCCAGCGCCTTGGCTGCCTTCGACTGGATGAAGTTCCACTGCAGGCTGTGCAAAGAGAGTGAGCGGTGAAGGGTTACCACTGGGGGGCGGGGCGGGACTCTGCAAATGGGGAGAGGCCCCCAGCCAAGGGGAACGGGCCCTTCTCATTGGGGGACCAGCTGCAAGAGGGGATAGCTCTCCGCAGGCTGTTCTGGAGTAGCTGCATCCCGCCCAGTAAACCTGCATATCTGAGGCTTCCAAACGCCACTATGCAAATCCATCCATCACATTACAGTACACAATCCATCGGTAACGTAGTAGCTTTGATTAATCAGACATTAATAAAAGGGCCTGAGGAAATGGGGCTCATATGGCTCTTCAGCCTTAAAAAATTACATGGTTGAAGGGCTGGTGAAAGTTGCCCTGGAGAGAGAGAGGACGGGCTCCAGGCGAGAGAGGGGTTCAGCACCTAAGGCCCATTCAAACTTTTGCATCTGCAAAGGTTGCCAGCGGTGGGAGGGGTCTGGGATGTCGACTCCAATTCACCACCAACCATTCCACAAGCCATTGAAAAGTCATCATACAGTAGCCAGGTGGGGAGGTAATATCTTTTAATGGACCAACTTCTGTTGGTGAAATAGACGAGCTTTTGAGCTCCACAGAGCTCCTCTTCAGGTCTGGTAAAGGCAATCACAGGCCAGGTGTACACTGCAAACTTACATCGGTATAACTATGTTTCTCGGGGGTGTAAAAAATCCACACCCCTGTATATCCACATCCCTGAGCAAGGCAGTTATATCAATCTAACCCCTAGTACAGACAGCACTAAGTTGCAGGAGAGCTTCTCCAGTCAGCCTAGCGACTGCCTCTTGGGGAGGTGGATTAACGATGCCAACGGCAGAAGCTCTTCGGTCGGCATAGTAGCATCTTCACCGAAGCGCTACAGCGGCACAGCTACACCGGTGCAGTGTTTTAAGTGTAGACCCGCCCAGCATTTCAAAGCTAAAGACAAGGTGGAACAGATTGTTCAGCATAAGTTATTCCAAAAGACCATTCAAGGCAAACCAGCCCGTTAACACCTCTGCAGTCACAGGACAAAAAAGGGGGAGGAGGGTTTACTGGGTTACACCTGACTGTAATAAATCATAAATCCAGTGTCTTTATTAAGACCATGATTTTTAAGTGTCTAGCAAAGTTATGATAAGCTCCTAGGCTTGTCTTTTGAAGGTGATGTACAGGTTTCCTTTTAGGACAAGGCCTGAGAGGTCACCTATGGAGTGATCATTTTGTGGGAAAGTGTGTGCCCACAGGTGAGGGAGTGTTTCTTTATAGTTTTTCTGTGCAAGTTCATTTGAGAACAGCATGATTGTCTGGTATCACCCACATAGTTGTTATTGGAACATTCAGTGCGCTGGATGAGGTGCACCACTTGGTATGATAGGCATATGTAGGACCCATGGATCTTGAAAGGTGTGTTTTGGGGGGTATTGATCATGGCAGCAGTAAAGATATGCCTGCAGGTTTTGCATCTGAACATAAGAATGACCATACTAGGTCAGGCCAGTGGTCCATGTAGCCCAATAGCCTGTCTTTTGACAGTGACCAGTGCCAGATGCTCCAGAGGGAATGAAGAGAACAGAGCAATTATGGAGTGATCCATCCTGTTGTCCAGTCCCAGCTTGTGGTGGTTAGAGGCTTAGGGACAGCCAGAGCATGGGGTTGCATCCCTTATCATCTTTGCTAATAACCATTGATGGACCTGTCCTCCATGAGCTTATCTAATTTTTATTTGAACCCATTTATGCTTTAGACCTTCACAACAACCCCTGGCGATGAATTCCATAGGTTGACTGTGCATCATGTGAAGAACTTCCTTTTTTTTTTTAAACCTATTGCCTATTCATTTCATTGGGTGACCCCTGTTTTTTGTGATATATAAAGGGGTAAAATAACACTTCCTTATTCAATTTCTCCACCCTGGTCATGATTTTATAGACCTCTAGAATAGTCTCTTTTCTAAACTGAATAGTTCCAGTCTTTTTAACCTCTGCTCATATGGAAGCAGTTCCATCCTTCTGATCATTTTTATTGCTCTTCTCTGTATGTTTTCCAATTCTAATACATCGTTTTTGAGAGAGGGCAACTAGAACTGCATGCAGTATTCAAGGTGTGGGCGTATGAGGGATTTATATAGTAGCATTATATTTACTGTCTTATTAGCGATCCCTTCCCTAATGGTTCCTAACAATCTTTTAGCTTTTTGACTTCTGCTGCACATTGAGCAGATGTTTTTGGAGAACTATCCACAATGATTCCAAGATTGTTCTTGAGGGGTAACAGCTAATTTAGACCCCATTGTTTTGTATGTATAGTTGGGATTATGTTGTCCAATGTGCATTACTTTGCATTTATCAGCATTGAATTTCATCTGCCATTTTGTTGTCCAGTCACCCAGTTTTGTGAGATCCCTTTGTAACTCTTCGCAGTCTGCTTCAGACTTAACTATCCTGAGTAATTTTGTATCATCTGCAAATGTTGCCACCTCACTGTTTACCCTTTCTCCAGATCATTTATGAATATGTTGAACAGCACTGGCTGCAGTAGAGATCCTTGGGGGACCCCACTATTTATCTCTCTCCACTGCGAAAATTGACAATTTCATAGAATCATAGAATATCAGGGTTGGAAGAGACCTCAGGAGGTCATCTAGTCCAACCCCCTGCTCAAAGCAGGACCAACCCCAACTAAATCATCCCAGCCAGGCCTTTGTCAAGCCAGGCTTAAAAACCTCAAAGGATGGAGATTCCACCACCTCCCTAGGTAACCCATTCCAGCGCTTCACCACCCTCCTAGTGAAATAGTGTTTCCTAATATCCAACCTAGACCTCCCCCACTGCAACTTGAGACCATTGCTCCTTGTTCTGTCATCTGCCAGCACTGAGAACATCCGAGCTCCATCCTCTTTGGAGCCCGTCTCCAGGTAGTTGAAGGCTGCTATCAAATCCCCCCTCACTCTTCTCTTCTGCAGACTAAATAAGCCCAGTTCCCTCAGCCTCTCCTCATACATCAAGTGCCCCAGCCCCCTAATAATTTTTGTTGCCCTCTGCTGGACTCTTTCCAATTTGTGCACATCCTTTCTGTAGTGGGGGGCCCCAAAATTGGATTCAATACTCCAGATGTGGCCTCACCCATGCCTAATAGAGGGGAATAATCACTTCCCTCGATCTGCTGGCAATGCTCCTACAAACGCAGCCCAATATGCCATTAGCTTTCTTGGCAACAAGGGCACATTGTTGACTCATATCCAGTTTCTTGTCCACTATAATCCCCAGGTCCTTCTCTGTAGAACTGCCACTTAGCCAGTCGGTCCCCAGCCTGTAGCAGTGAATGGAATTCTTCCATTCTAAGTGCAAGACTCTGCACTTGTCCTTGTTGAACCTCATCAGATTTCTTTTGGCCCAATCCTCCAATTTGTCTAGGTCACTATGGATCTTATTCCTACCCTCCAGCGTATCTACCTCTTCCCCTACAACTTAGTGTCAACTGTGAACTTGCTGAGGGTGCAATACATCCCATCATCCAGATCATTAATGAAGATGTTGAACAAAATCAGCCCCAGGACTGACCCCTGGGGCACTCCGCTTGGTACTAGCTGCCAACTTGACATCAATCCATTGATCACTACCTGTTGAGCCCAACGATCTAGCCAGCTTTCTATCCACCTTATAGTCCATTCATCCAATCCATACTTCTTTAACTTGCTGGCAAGAATACTGTGGGAGACCATATCAAAATCTTTGGTAAAGTCAAGGAATATCACATCCACTGCTTTCCCCATATCCACAGAGCCAGCTATCTCATCATAGAAGGCAATCAGGTTGGTCAGGCATGACTTGTCCTTGGTGAATCCATGTTGACTGTTCCTGATCACCAATTTATTCCTACCCTTTGTTTCTCATCTTTTAACCAGTTACTGATCCACGAGGGACCTTGTCAGAGGCTTTCTTAAAGTCCAAGTACACTATATCCATTGGCTCACCCTTGTCCACATGCTTGTTGACACTCTCAAATAATTCCAATAGATGGGAGATTATGTCTCACCATTTACAAAAGCTATGTTGCTCTTCCCCAATGTATTGTGCTTATCTATGTGTCTGATCATTCTGTTCTTTACTGTAGTTCCAACAAATTTGCCTGGTACTGAAGTTAGGTTTATCAGCTTATTGCCAGGATCGCCTCTGGAGCCTTTTTTAAGTGATTGGCATCACTTTAGCTATCCTCCAGTCACCTGTTACAGAGGCTGATTTAAGCAATAGGTTACATATCACAGTTGTTAGTTCTTCAATTTCATATCTGAGTTCCTTCAGAACTCTTGGGTGATACCATCTGGTCCTGGTGACTTATTACAGTTTAACTGAGCTACTTGTTCCGAAACCTCCTCTAATGACACCTCAATCTGGGACAGTTCCTCAGATTTGTCACCTGAAAAGGATGTTGGTATCTCCCTCACATCCTCTGCAGGGAAGACTGATGCAAAGAATTCATTTAGCTTCTCCGCAATAGCCTCATATCCCTTAAGTGCTCCAGTCGCACTTAGATCATCCAGGCGCCACTCTGATTGTTTGGCTTCCTACTTCTAATGCACTCCATTTTTTTATTATTAGTTTTTGTGTCTTTTCCTAGCTGATGTTCAAACTCTTTTTTGGCCTGCCTAATTATGCTTTTACACTTGACTTGTCAGAGTTTATTCTCCTTTCTATTTTCCCCAGTAGGATTTTACTTCCAATGTTTAAAGGATGTCTTTTTGTCTGTAACCATCTCTTACTCTGTTGTTCAGCTATGCGGGCATTTTGGGGCCTATTTTTATGTATTTATTTGGGGTATACATTTAGTTTGAGCCTCCATTATGGTGTTTTTCAAAAGTTTCCATGCAGTTTGTAGGCATTTCATTCTTTTGACTGTTCCTTTTCATTTCCATTTAACTAGCTCCCTTGTTTTTGTAATTTCCCTTTTTGAAGTTAAATGCTACTGTGGAGGGTTTCTTTGGTGTTTTCCCCCCTATAAGAATGTAAAATGTAATTACATTATGGTTGCTATTACTGAACAACCCAGCTATATTCACCTCTTGGACCAGATCCTGTGCTCCATTTAGGACTAAAACAAGAATTGCCTCCCCCTTGTGGGTTCCAGGACTAGCTGCTCCAGGAAGCAGTCATTAATGGATTTATGGTTCATTACAATAATCTGTAACCCAGTAACCCCCCATTTTTGTCATATGATTGCAGTGGTGTTAACGGGCCACTTCACTTCTGAATGATCTCTTAGAATACAGGGTAACTCTTTTGCTAAACTATCTGTTCCACCTTGTATTTGGCTCTGAGTACCTTTCCCAGCCCTGAAGAAGAGTTCTTGGTAGCTTGAAGGCTTGTCGCTCTCACCAACAGAAATTGGTTCAATGAAAGATATGTCCTCCACCACCCTGACACTCTCATATCCTAGGACCAACACGGCAAAATCATAAAGTAACAGCTTTCAGTCTCTACTGGCCTGGGCTGGATCTGAACCAGTCAGCCAGATGCAACCTTTACAGTGCTGCCCATGACAATGCCATTGAGCATGGAGCCCTCCCCTGTCCACTTAGCTGTGCTGTGCTGAGAGAGACTGAGACCCATAGTTGTGGGCTGTTCACTCACTTCAGGGACAGCTGCTAAAGAGAAGGAACCAAAAATCAGGGCCAAGGTGAAACTCACTGCAGGGACATGAGCGTCTGGTTCTTTCTCATCGCCAGTGCAATGGCCTTGACACCTTCATCATGCAACAGATTCGCTGCTAGGCTAGAGGCAAAATATAGAGAAATGAGTTAAACACAGTGTGATGCATTACACCTACCTCTGGTGGCTTGAAGTGCAGTGAGACAAGTGCAAAGGGGGCAGGGGAGGGAAGAGACAATAGGATGACGTTAAAAGGCAATTAATGGGAAACAGATAAAATATACATGGTTTTTACATTGTAATGAGTGATTAGTCTGTGGAACTCACTGCTGCAGGACATGGAGGCAAATAGCTTCAAGGTTTCAAAATGGAACTAAACATTTTTAGGAACAAGAAGAGTGTCTGCACTAGTACTAGTCAGGATAACATTGCAAGGGCTTGCTCCATCCTCATAATTCAGGGCATCTGCTAATCATTAGCTGGAGTAAGGAAGATTTTACCCCTTCTTCCCCCACCCCCAGTGGCAGGATATTTCACACTGGCTTATGTCTTCTTCTCAAGAACCCATTGGTAACTTCACTAGATGAATCGCTGTCTTATCTGCCGAGGCAAAGTACTCCAGAGGGATCAGTCAGGTTCACTCTGGGTATTCTACGTTCTGCTTTCCACAGAACTCTACAAGTTATAAAATGGTTAAGCCAAGCACAACTTCTTTTGGCCTGCTTACATACTTGAACCACAGGCTCCTCAGACCAGATCATGCCTAGTGAGAAACCCCAGGAGCTTAAACTAACAGAGCTCCTGGAGTGTCATGTGAGTGGGGATTGTCACTGGAAAACCCCAACCCTCCCCCGTGCTCCCCAGCCTCCTGCCCCTCATGGCCTGCTCACCTGTGTTTGGGCCCAAACAAACCCTCCAGAAGGACCTGCCAGGGCAGACCTGGAGTCTGCAGAAGCTGATGCTGGCACTGGAGGGGGGATGGTGCTGTGGAGAGCAGCTGTCTTGCCCCGACTCCTCCCCACCCAAGTACAGCACCCCCAAAAGCAGCAGACATTGAGCCATGCAGCGTACAGATGGAGGAACGTCTGCAGAGCTGGAGGGAGGCGGGAGGATGCTGGTTTGGGGCAAATCCCTTCACTCAAAGGGAAAACAATGGAGGTGATGATATGGCTCCAGAGATTGGACCTAGAAAGGGCCAATCCACCCCACCCCTGATGAGCCATCACAGCGCTGCCCCTTGTCATGCCTTCTCCTTGGCCAGACTCACCTGATCCCCAGCCTGAGTGTTCCCCATTACCCCAAGGACACACCCTTGGCCATGAGTGTTCCACAGCCGCGTACCAACCTGTCCTCCCGCACAAGAGCGACTCCCCTGCAACCTGCCTGAGGGCAGTACGGCTGCCGAGCACACAGCGTAAGCTGGGGCAGAGGATTTGGACTTCGAAAGCCGGCTGACTTACTCTAGGTTCCTCAGCGTGCGGTTAGTGCACAGAGCGTTGGCTATCTCCGGCGCCCCCTCTTGGCCAATGGAATTCTCCCGAAGGCTAGGAAAAGACAAGAGGTCACTGGGATTCCCTCCTTCCAGGGCAAGGAGTGGGAACAGTTCAGGACATTTCTCATTCTCTTCCGGGCACTCTTTGCATTTTAGGGCAAACAAGACAAACCACCTGGTAGTTGGGCCAGCAGGGGGCGGTAGCCTGTAGGCGAGGGCTCTCTGGGGCAGATGGGGGAGGGCAAGACCGCCTGGCACGGGCAGGTGAACGTTCAATGCCTGAGCAACTGCTGCAGTCACTGAGGCCCTGAACAATGCCCTCGCTCTCCCTTCACCCCCGCACAGCCTCCCTACGCCAGGCCCTGCGCTTTGTAGGCCGGCAAAAATCCCCGTTAGGGGAGGAAGCAAAAAAACAGATTGGAATGATCACCGATGAACTACTAGCCCAGCCCAGGTTTTCCTCTTGCGCTGCTCCCATGGCCCTCCCCAGGCCACGTGGCTGCTCCCCCCGTTTATTGCCTGCTCCCCAAGTCAGAGGGGGTTACAATTTCCATCTCACTTTGGGAATGACTCACAGACTCCCTGCCCCGTGCCTTGGACACGGCATGTTCCTCCAGTGCCATTGTATTATCCTCTAGGTGGGGAGCAGCCGCAAAGGAGCGGCTGAGTTTGGGCTGGGCTATTCAGCAGAAGGATATTTTCGTTTTTCCCCACCTCTCCCAAATATACACCATACTCATTGCCACGGGGTTTCTGCTGGGCACAGAGATTGCGCAGCACAGGGCCAGATGTTTCCTATATCTGCGTGGGGCTACAAAGTGGCAGTGGGAAGGATGCAGGGAGTGGACAGAGTCCCTGGAGAGTAATGAAAGCAGGCTCAGAGGTGCTGTACCCCGTAAAGGGGAAGTGGCTGGGTGAGATGGGTCATGGCCAGGGGTAACAATCACTGCATCTCCAAAACAGGAGCCATGGTACATGCACCAATGTGTGCTGCCCAGTGCCGCTCTGGGATCTCTGCCGATCTCGCAGACAAAACCCCTCCAGCAACTGCTGCTCAGGCAGTATCCTTCGACAGGAAGCTGCAGTGCAGCTCTGCCTTTCAAAGCCACGGTAGTCCCCATAAAGGAGCTTAGCACATCTGTTGCGGCACCCAAGTGGCCTGAAATATTCTGGAGAACACCCATGCGCCAAAGCCATCGGGAGCAGTCTGCAAAGGCTCTCAGCCTTGGCTCACTTCTGCTAGAACTTTTCATTCATTCTCATTTTGTTTGTATTCTTGTAATTTAAAATGGAATGCATTGTAAAAAAAAACCTCTGGTAATGGCCTTTGTATTCAGTGGAAGCAATCAGCCACGCCTGCTAGGAACGGACCTGGGAACAATGCAATGGGGAAAAAATGGCAGCATTTCTGGTATTTGTGATCTACTGGAAGAGGCTTAGTGGGTCTTCATCTGTTATTAAGCATCCCCTGCAGGCTTTACTGTCCTTTCTATGGCAATATCAGTGAACAATTTTAAAGATCTGTGTCTCCATTGGTGTCTGATCTGTGCAGGAAAATCTACCTTAGAAAAAGCACCTTTGTGATTTAGCCTATTTTATTTGTTTCTATAAGCAGGGAAGAAATGTATTGTGATCAGCATTGCAGCAGGAAATAAATATCCCAAGTTTCAGTCTGGCACATTGTACTTTCTAAATGTAACAATAGAAACATGTAACTCCACTTTGGACATTTGCCCCTGTTGCCTGCATTGCTCACAGATGTTTTACTTCAAACTCACAGAGTTTGGCAACACAGTCCAGTGCTCCTTGTTGGGGATTCTGAAAAAACTCCCACCCTAATTTTGTTAAATCTCTCTCTCTCTCTCTTTTGTAAGTGAGTTTAGCATTGGACTGACAGCCTGTATTTATCCGTAGAACAGGAGCAGGGCAAGCGCCCCACCTATCCCTGCTACCAGTGCACATCACCTCTGAGCCACCCCCTGCAGCTGTTCATGCCCTGCAGAAACTAGAGGTCCATTAGCAACAATAGTGGCCCTGGTTTTTGTCTAATCTTCATAGACTCCAAGGCCAGCAGGACCATTGTGAGCAGCTAGTCCGACCTCCTGTGAACGCAGGCCAGAGAACGGCCCCAAATAATGCCTAGAGCAGAGCTCTTAGACAAACATCCAATGAAACGGACTAAGACCCAGCAAACGTATTTCCCTGACTAGCCATCAGGGAGCAGGCTGGGCTGGACTGGAACTGACCTACAGATGGAAGCTACTAAATCATCCCCAGTCCCCTGAGCTGTCCAGCTCCTCAGTTGCACGAGGGTGTTTTGGAAAATGTTAAGTGTATTGGCCAAGGGAGGATTACTGTAAGTCTGGGTTTCCCCAGACATTGCCTCTCTTTTGATCCTCTGCCCTCTGTTCAGGGGGATTTTTCAAATCAGAGGCAACGTCCGGGAGTTTTCAAGCAGATGTTGCAGCTCAGAAAGAGCTGGCTCCACATCCGATTGGTCCCTTCCTTGCAATTGCAGCTGATTGGTCCCTTCCCTGTAGCGGGAGCTGCCAGATCCCACCCACCCAGGCCCCAGATCCCAGCCCTGGGGTGGGGGAGAACCCCACAGGAAGGTGCTGATGGACAGGCTGGCACTGTGTCCTGGGTCTGCACCAGCCACCCTGCCACCATGACAGGGAGCGACAGTGCCCTCCCAACTCAAGAGTGAGGCCACAGGTACCCCCTCCAAAAAACCCCAAATACTCCCTCTCCAGCACGCCCTAAATGCCTTCTCCTGTCCCAATAGACATATACCCCTCCAGCACCCCACAAGTACCTTCTCACAGTACAAACACACATTCTTCCAGCACCCCCCAAATGCCCCCTCCCATCCCAGTACACACACACACCCCTCTGGCACCCCCAAATACTCCCTCCAGCACCCCCCAAATACCCTCTCCTGTCCCAATACACACACACACACACACACACCCCTCCGGCACCCCCCAAATACCTCCCATACAGCCCCTCTAGCTCTCCCCAACACCCGGCAGTGTCCTCTTTTTGGGAACCTGAAATATGGTAACCCTAGGCCAAGGAGACTTCCCCTTCCCCCCCCCCCCATTGACCTTCTTTGGCTTGCAATGGTTTCGCTGCTAGCAGCAGGATTAGAAAAAGCACAGCTAAGCTGATACATTTCACAAGGAAAAAAACGAACCAAGTTAGAAGAGAAGCTCAGCTGCATGAAGAGGTGATACCCACCAAATTGGGATCCAGACCAATTAGCTGGGTGCAAACCTGTTGCCCCCCTGGGCCTCCCCTCACTCTCCCCTCCCCCCCACCGCCGGATACTGGTCCCATTCACCCAGGAGCTGCAGGGCGGGGGCCCATGCTTCAGTAGCAAGGAACGCATGCTGTAGCTAGTGCAAAAAACAAGATTACTGCCAGAGAGACCTGGAAGGTTCTGCGCCGAATGACACAATTCTTGTGGTGACAACATGTGGCAGCTCTGGCCAGATGGCCAGCCAGTGTATGTGTTCGTGATCTGAGTGGGGCAGTGTTGGGAAGAGGGGAGAGCTGAGACCAAGACTTACTTGAGGCTGATGAGGCCCCGGTTGGAGCACAGTGCTCCTATCAGCGCCGTGACCCCCGCGTTACTGATCGAATTGCTCTGGAGGCTAAAACACAAAGAGATACAGCAGAGTGTCACCACAGGAACGATGCGGTGGGCCTTCGTACCAGCCCAGCACTGGATGAGTTCACCTTGTGTGGCTACGAGTGAATTCACCATGGCAAAACATGCCAGCCTTGGAAATCCTGGACAGGTCGGCAAAGCCCACCAAAGCAAAAGCCCTGTCCCCACCAATGGAGGAGGGGCCACAGAGCCAGCAATCACTTAAGCAGTGGGGACACCAAATGATAAAGCAGGAGCAGGAGTGAAGGTCACAGGTTCAGAATGAGGCGGCTGAGGACACCAAGCAGAGAGCCCCAGACAACGCCCCCAGCTCCCCAAAGGAGTCCCAAAAGCCAGTGGATGCCACCCAGAGGAGCTCTGCTTGGAGACAGGAGGTAGGTAGAGGCCAAAAAATAGGTGCAAGGCACATGTCTGTCCAGCTTCCTCTTCTGGGACTGACAGACACCCCTCAAGAGACAGCTGGCTAGGAGGCCCCTGGACTGGTGGGGCCACACATGGGGAGCACAAAAAGGAAAAGAGGTGGGGAAAGTTCAGCCAGAGCCCCAGCAGGCAGTCCTGGGAGAGCTGGGAGAGGGGGTGCCCCCTGCTGCACTGGAGAGAGGGGCACGCTGAGGTCCCCCTCTTGGCACAGAAGGGGCACCTGCTCCCGGTGAAAGGTGCCAGACTGAGAAGACAAAAGTCTTCCATTTGCCCCCAGAACAGGGACAGTACGGGCAAGAGCAGCAGGCGCTCTGCCCATGGTGCCAGGTTACCCGGCCCCAGTCCTGAGCAGGAAGGAGCGCGTCTGTCAGGGCAGAGGGCTGCTTGGTTTCTAAGGCGAGTCTGCGGCCCCTCTGCTGAGACTCCTAACCAGGGTGGAGAAGTTTTGTGATGGAGCCCACGAGGAAGCAGACAGTGGACAGCAACTCATTTCCCACAGGCCACAAAACCTCTTGCAGGGAAATAACTCTGGACACAACAGACGAGGGCTGGTTGCAACGGGGAAAGCCAAGGCTCCTTATGCCACCCCCAGTCCTCCTGTCTTCTTTGCTGAATCTTCCTGCTACTACCCTCTGAAGATACCAAGACTTCCTGGGAGACCCCCTGGAACTGATCCCCCATAGAAAATGCATAAGGCCATCACGCCCCTAACCATTCCCCTCCGCCCTGCAGATCATCAACGGGAAATTTTCCCAAAGGAACCTACCAGCCCCTTCCCCACAAAGGCCCCTTCTGCTTTCCATGGACATGAGTTGGGGGAACAGACAAGGATGGGGTAGGAGGCCACCCTAGATCACTCTGGATCACATGACGCTGCCCTTGGGAAAGCTGAGCAGTGGAGCATTAACAAGCACCCCTTGGCAGCGAAGAACAATGCATCAGGGGTGCTGCAGGCACTCGAGTGGCAAGGGACTTACTCAAGGGTTGTGAGACTGTGATTCACTCTTAGAGCTTCGGCCAAGGCTACAGAGCCCATGTCCCCCACACAGTTACTGGAGAGGCTGCGAGAAAGGAAAGGAAGATCAGCCATTAGCAGCTGTGAAATTGCAGTCAGAGCCCAGAGGCAGGGGATCCCAATCAGCCTGAGAAAAGCCAGCAGGTGCCCCCACCTTGGCCCCCTAGTGAGGGGGTGGCTTGGTTTCCTCACGGCTTCCAAGTCTCACAACAGGAAAAGTGAGTGTTCCGCAGTGACGTGCCAAGGCTGAGTCCCCAGCAAGCCAGTTACATTCCAGGAAAGGAGGAGCTAGGTGGGTGACAAGGCCCAGCACTTTAGCAGCAATACGAACACCTCCATCTGGATTCTGCATCTGATCACCCCATCCCAACATAGGACAAAATGACAGTAGAAAACTGACCTGGTAAAGGAACAGCCACAGGCACCAACTACATTTACAATGCAAGCCAGAGCGATGGAGACCTCGCCCATCCTCAGAGAACGGCTGTGTCTGCTCAAGCTCAAAGATCAATTGCCCATTCAGTGACACTGTGTCCCTGTTAGCCTGTGGCGTGTGGTGATCCCATCCCGTACTGGTGGGGTGTGTGGAATGTTTGCTCTGTGAGCCCTCGCCCCCTACTCAGGGGAACTTGGGGCACTCTTCTGATTTATATTGTGCCCATTGCTGCGTTACCTGGGCGTGGCTGAGAGATTAAAGTGAATCGATGCTAACTGCTGGCATAAATCAGCAGCTGTTCCTTCTGCACCCTGACCCACTGGCAGGGCTGCAGGCCCACATAAAAAGAAGGCAGAGCAAATGAACGCCTCTTGCTTCCTAAACTGTTTCCACACTTGCATCTTGGCAGAATGTCGGATGAAGTTCATTTCAAAGCTGAAAGCACTCCAAAGACAACACCCTTCTGCCCATCCCCGGGAGATCAGCCCTTTTAAGAGAATCAGAGAAATCACAGAATCTCAGGGTTGGAAGGGACCTAAGGAGATCATCTGGTCCAACCCCCTTCTCAAAGCAGGACCAATCCCCAATTTTTGCCCCAGATCTCTAAATGGCCCCCTCAAGGATTGAACTCACAACCCTGGGTTTAGAAGGCCAATGCTCAAACCACTGAGCTATCCCTCCCCCCTGTAGGGAAGTCCCTCAAGAGGTCATCAAGTCCAGCCCCTTGTGCAGAGGCAGGACCAAGTAAACCTACACCCTCCTGACAGGTGTCTGTCCAACCTGTTCTGAAAAACCTCCAGTGATAGGGTTCCACAACCTCCCTCGGAAGCCTGTTCCAGAGCTTAACTATCCTTATGGCTAGAAAGTTTTTCCTACTAACTAACCTAAATCTCCCTTGCTGCCAATTAAGCCCATTACATCTGGTCCTACCTTCAGTGGACACGGAGAACAATTGATCACTGGCCTCTTTAGAACAGACCTCATCATATTTGAAGACTGTTATCAGATCTCCCCATAGATTTTTTTCTCAAGACTAAACCTTTCCTCATAGGTCAGGAAAAACCTTGTGGCATTTTTGTTGCTCGCCTCTGGACTCTCTCCAATTTATCCACATCTTTCCTAAAGTGAGGCATCCAGGACTAGACACAGTATCCAGCTGAGGCCTCACCAGTGCTGAGTAGAGTGGGGTAATTACCTCTGCATCTTATACAAGACATTCCTGGTAATGCGCCTAGAATAATATTAGCCTTCTGCAACTGCATCACTTTGTTTACTCATTCTATTTGTGATCCACTATAACCCCGAGATCCTTTTCAGCAGTACTCCCGCCAAGTCAGTTATTCCCCATTTTGTACTTCTGCCATTGATTTTTGCTTCTGAAGTGTAGAATTTTGCACTTGTTATTATTAAATTTCACTTTGTTGATTTCAAACCCATTCTCTGATTTGTCAAGGTTGTTTTGAATTCTAATCCTGGCCTCCAAAGTGCTTGCAACCCCTCCCAGCTTGGTGTCATCTGCAAATTTGATAAGCATAATCTCCACTCTATCATTAATTTGAATATTGAATAGCACCAGACCCATGACTGATCCCTGCAGGACCGCACTAGATATGCCCTCCCAATTGCACAGTGAACCACAGATAATTAGACTCTGAGTACCATCTTTCAACCAGTTGTGCTCCCACCTTATAGTAAATTCATCTAGAACACATTTCCCCGGTTTGTTATGAGACTGTCATGAGGGACCGTATCCAAAAGTCTTACTAAAAATCAGGGTATATCACATCTACTACTTCTCCGCATCCACTAGTCCACAAGTAACCCTATTGAAGGAAATTAGGCTGGTCTGGTATAATTTTTTCTTGTTTAATAATTTGCTCTAGTATCTTTCCAGGTAATGATTTCAGGTTGTCTGGTCTATAAATCCCTGGATCCTCTTCAGCGTTCCCTCTCATTTTCCCCACCCATGTGTGGAATGAATTTTGTTATGTGCACCAATATGGAGATGATGTGTGACACATCACCTTCATATTGGTGCACATAACAAAATTCATGTGGTGGGGGTGGGGCCGAGGGGTTTGGAGTGGTGGGGAGCTCAGAGCTGGGCCAGAGGGTTGGGATGCAGGGGTGTGAGGGCTCTGGCTGGGGGTGCAGGCTCTGGGGTGGGGCTGGGGATGAGGGGCTCAGAGCTGGGGCAGAGGGTTGGGGTGCATAGGGTGAGGGCTCCAGCTGGGGGTTTGGGGCTGGGGATGAGGTGTTTGGGGTGCAGGAGGGTGCTCTGGGGCAATGGTGGGGAGAGAGGACTCCCCCTAGCTCTCTCTCCCTGCAACAGAACCTGGGGTGGAGGTGGGAAGCGGCGCCTCTCCCCCATCTGCAGCAGGTTCATGCCGGGGCTGGGTTGGGGGTGGGGGAAGGGTGTCCCCATAAGCACCGACTACATGGGTCTCCAGGGCTGGAGCACTCACAGAGAAAAATTAGCTACTGGCAGCCAAGCTCCCCCTCCCTCCCAGTGCCTCCTGCCCGCTGTGAACAGCTGTTTTGCAGCATGTAGGAAGCTCCAGGAGGGGAAGGAAGAGCGGGGATGGGGCACGCTTGGGGGAGGAGGCGGGGCAGAGGAGGGACAGGGCAGGAAGAGGTGGGGTGGGGCGGGGATTAAGCACCCCCTGGCTGAAGGGGAAGTCAGCGCCTCTGGGCACCCTTCCCCCAGCCGCAGAAGGTTGGGGCCAGGCTAGGTTGGGGCTGGGGAAGGGGCGCCCCTACCCCGGCCACGGCAGGTCCCAGCTGGGCAGGTTCCCTGAGCGCCTGCCCAGCCTGCATGGCCAGCAGCTTATTTAGCTTACAGGAAACTTAGGTCCTCTTTGTCCCCCTTTCTAAAGACCAGTACTGTGTTTGCCCTTCTCCAGTCCTCTGGGACCTCACCCATCCTCCATGAGTTCTCCAATATAATCTCTAACAATTCCAAGATTGCTTCAGCTAGTTCCTTAAGCACCCTAAGATGAATTTCACCAGGCCCTGCCAACTTTAATACAGCTGATCAATCTGAACATTCTTTAACCTGTTCCTTTCCTAGTTTGGCTTTTCATAGAAATGCTCTCGGAAGGGAAGCTTTCCAGGGAGTTGCAAAGCGCGACCCCAGACATGTGTTTAGCTCTAGTGCTTGTCTGATTTGTGTTCCCTGACTACGGCGGTTCGTATTTCTGGGGGCACAGCTGCTGAACTTCCAGCAATGGGTGTGTCCAGGCCCTCTCCAGGGTATGTTATTAACATAAGAACAAGTGTGGCCAGACCGTATCCTTCTGATCGGCATGCAGAGGGTCCCCTTCAAACAGATCTCTCCCTCCCCGTGCTGGAAAAGGGGCCATGGAGGTGTAGCTCTTCCCAATGAGGCATGCTGGGGGGATAGGGCAGGCAGTGGGTACACTGGAGTAAGGTAGCCACTCACCCGTTTCCAGAATACCAGACATCCTGGTACATCCAGAAACAGCATCACCCCACCCCCGCCAACATGATCCTGCCCCTGCCGGCAGGACAGTAGATGTGAGGTCACACTGCTCGAGCAGAAGCCATTTTTAAGAGCCACAGGGTGCTGAGCAGCGTCCCCCATCCTACATTGGAGAAAACCACATCTGGTTTTGTCCCACTACTGCACAGGGACAAACCTCTCAAAAAGGGGCCTGTCTAGTTTGGTATCTACACTGGAGGAAGGAGTGAGAAATGCATCTCTTCCCCCCGGACACCCAATAGAGATTCCTCTAGAGATATAATACAGCCAGCTGCACCCTCCACAGTGGGAGCCCCTCTCCCCTTTACGGGAATCCTGCCAACACGGCTGCCACGCGGCCGGGCAGTCAGGAAGCAAGACTAAAGCTGCTGAGTGCCTGAGCTGCTGCAGAGCCCCAGATGGGCTGCGTGGATGGTCTTGTGCCCATAGAGAGCCCAGATATCCCTTCCAGTCTCAAGGTGTCCACAGGGTTTGGGGGCCACATGCTTGCTGCAGGAGGGCACTCGACAGTGAGCAGGGGATGAGCAGAGGTCAAACCTGGCCTCCCATAGAAGAATGCACAGGAAACCCTGCCAGGGGAGTCTGGTGGGATTTCCTGTCCCTGACTGGCTGTTACCACACACTACCTTCCTGCCCCATTCCTGTCCCTGTGGTAACTGCCACACATCCATCTGCACTCATGAAGCTGTATATAGGCTGCAGTGCTATCACTATGTCAGTGTCTCTATAAGATCCCTGCTGATCTACTACAAGATACATCACAAGGAAACTGGTGAGTATAAACATTCCTTCCATGCTTATGAAATGACTCCCTGACCTCCCACCCTATGCACATAAAGCAACCTTTGAGCCCAATGCACTTCGGGCCAGATTCTGCCATTCTGAGCCACAATGAACAGTCAGTCCATTCCTCCATGAGAAATCCCCCTGATTTCAATGGGACCACCCATGAAATAGGGGTGGCAATACCTGGCCTTTCTTGTACACCATGTCATAATAGGTTGGGACAGATCCTAAGGGGACTCAGAAGTTAGTGTCACCCTCAATCATTGTTCATCTCTCTATTAACTTGTAACCTCTCTGTCAATCCTTACATCAGTTCCCTGAGATTCCCGTTCTGCTTCAGTGCTTCTGCTATTTTCTTTGCACCTTGGGGCCCAATGGAGTTCTTCTGAAGGCTGTGAAGAAGACAGAATCACCATAAACTTCACAAAGAGGGAGTCAGCTCTCCATCAATAATGCACTTTAACTTCCTTCTTCTCACTTGAGCTCTCCCATTTCTGGCTGAGGCACTTCTGCCTCTGTATATTTTGTACTCCCCTAATGCACACAGGTACTTTGGTGCACACTCTTTTGCTATTTATACCTTCATCCTTCATGTTCTAGTAGACCTAGATCCTCAAATTCTCTCTGGATAGCTGCCCCAGGTAAGCTGGTGGGTGGACTTTTCCAACAGAGTGGAGGATGGCAGACTAGCTGGCCTGGTCACATCAAGTAACAGCCATGATCATGTTGTTATCAGCCATTACCATATTGACAGACATCATCATCATCAAGGCAAATCCTTGCCAATCTAGCATCACACTTGACATCACACTCTGTTACATGCCCTATTCGATCTGACCTAAAATCAAAGCAAGGTAGGGCTGGTAGGGACCTTGAGAGGTCATCTAGTCCAGCCCCTGCGCTATGGCAGGACCGAGTAAACCTAGACTATCCCTGACAGGTGTTTGTCCAACCTGTTCTGAAAAACCTCCAGTGATGGAGATTCCACAACCTCCCTTGGAAGCCTGTTCCAGTGCTTAACTGTCCTTATAGTCAGGATGTTTTCCCCAATATCTAACCTAAATCTCCCTTGCTACCAATTAAGCACATTAGTTCTTGTCCTGCCTTCAGTGGACATGGAGAACAATTCATCATAGTCCTGTTTATAACAGCTCCTCATTTATTGGAAGACTATTATCAGGTCCCCCCTCTGTCTTTTCTCAAGACTAAACTTGTCCAGATTTTTTAAAACTTTCCTCATAGGTCAGGTTTTCTACGCCTTTTATCCTTTTGG
Organism: Dermochelys coriacea; assembly: GCF_009764565.3. NCBI lineage: Eukaryota > Metazoa > Chordata > Testudines > Dermochelyidae > Dermochelys > Dermochelys coriacea. The sequence continues at coordinate 34,588,917 of NC_050077.1, read as the reverse complement.
TTGCTCTCCTCTGGACTCTCTCCAGTTTGTCCACATCTTTCATAAAATGAGGCAACCAGAACTGGACACAGTATCCAGCTGAGGCCTCACCAGTGCTGAGTACAGCAGGACAGTTACCTCCCATGTCTTACATATAACATTCCTGTATGTATCCCAGAATTATATGAGCATTTTTTTGCATTTGCATCACATTGTTGACTCACATTCAATTTGTGATCTACTCTAACCCCCAGATCCTTTTCAGCAGTACTACCACCTCGTCAGTATTCCCCATTTTGTAGCTGTGCATTTCATTTTTGCTTCCTAATTGTTCACTTAGCTTTATCTTCTTGGTTAGAATAAATAAGACAGACTGGGTATGAACCAGGCAAACAAGCCAGGCACCATCTTCCTCAGGGTACACCCCACCATCTATCATGTTTCCTTCAGATCGGCTCTGTCCTGCCCCCTCCTGCTCCTTGAACAGAAGAGCATCTCTGTCCACACATGGCCTCTGCCCACTTTTGGGCAAAGCAATTGCAGTAGATTTAGCGCATTGTAGGCGAATGGGTTTGCAGGAATGTGGTTCCTGTAAGATGGAAACCAGCTTTGATGTGAGCAGTGCAGGCTTCCTTGTGTGAAATGGTGGCACCCTTGCGACTAGAGACTGGGCACAACCTACCAATGGAGGAGGAACCATGTTTAGTGGAGTGCAAAGACATGATTAAGTGTCTGAGTAGAGACATGGAAAATGGTCAGATTGTGGGGCCGAGGACAATGGCTCATCTGCTTATGCTTTCAGATGGCCCTGATCAGGAGACCAAGCCAAAAAGGGGAATTAGCAGCAGGCTGCTGTGACCGCAGCGCTGACCTTGCAGATGGCCGCGGAAAGGAGCAGACAGCAAACCATAAGGGAGCTTGGGTGTTAGAATCACTCACTGCAAAGTTGTCAGCTTGTGGTTGGTTAAAAGGGCCTCAGCCAGGAATTTAGCACCTTCTTCCTTGATCTCATTATTCTGGAGGCTGCAGAGATAAAATAACACAATTATTGCGGAAAAACTGGGAATTAGAGCAGAATGCAGCCACAGACTGTCCCAGCCTGTCTCATATTAGCCATGCTGTCTCCTGAGGCCAGAGGCAATGGTATAAAAGAATGAACCCCCCCCCATGTGCCTGAACTTCCTGTGCTGTTCTTTTCCTAGTGCACCTTCTGAGTATTGCCCCCAGCCCCTGCCTTTTGGGACTGCCTCCTGCCCCTTAGCAGCCTACCTCTTCCGGACATCTCTTGCCCTTTCTCCTCTCCCTCCCTTGTGTTTAAGGTGCTAGGGTTGAGTCACACATTCCTTCACACCACACCACACGCACCTTCACACCACACCACTCCACCACATCACACCACACGGTAAAGAGTCCTTAAAGTGGCTGTAGATTACACAGACATCCACTTTACACATCTGCCTGCACCTGATGGCCCTCACACTGCCAGAGCGGGGTAAAGCAGCCTGAGGGCAACTGAGACATCGGGCCCTTCGTTTTTTATATTGTCTTATAGGTCACTTCTATCCCTCCATTTCCTCCTTTGCCTAGTCTTCCTTCTGCCTAGCTTCCTGCTCTTCCCCACCCCTCGGTGCAGTCAGGAGAACATAAAAGAACATAAGAACAGCCATATTGGGTCAGACCAGTATCCTGTCTTCTGACAGTAGATGGTACAAGGTGCATCAGAGGGAATGAGGAGAGCAGGGCAATCATCACGTGATCCATCCTCTGTCATCCAGTCCCGGCTTCTGGCAGTCAGAGGCTTAGGACACCCAGAACATTGGGTTGTGTCTCTTATCATTCTTGGCTAATAGCCAAGAGAGGGGGAAGGGATAGCTCAGTGAGTTTGAGCATTGGCCTGCTAAACCCAGGATTGTGAGTTCAATCCTCAAGGGGGCCATTTAGGGATCTTCAGCAAAAATTGGGGATTGGTCCTGCTTTGAGCAGGGGGTTGGACTAGATGACCTCCTGAGGTCCCTTCCAACCCTGATATTCTATAACCTGTCATCCAGGAACTTATCTACTTCTTTTTTGAACCCAGTTATACTTTTGGCCTTCACAACATCCCCTGGCAATGAGTTCCACAGGTTGACTGTGCATTGTGTGAAGAAATACTTCCTTTTCTTTGTTTTAAAACTTGCTGCCTATTTTTTTTACATAATCATGATTTTTAAATAGCAGTTGAATCTCAATATGGAGAATAATTCAATAAATATAAACAAGACAGTAAGTCAATAGATATTGTACTCAATAATAAGACTTTGGGGCACATACGCCCCAACCAGATCCACCCCAATCCCTCAGTCCATGTACTAAGTTATGCCCTATGACTTCTACAAAGAGAATGGGAGAGGAGGGAGAATTCAAAGTAGTTCTGGATAGTTGGTTCAGGGCAAGAAGATATAAGTAGACTGGGCTGGAGCCAGAACTCCTCAGTTTGACTCCATCACACCTCATACTGGGGAAGCGGGTATTCAAAATCCAAATCTCAGTTTTGTGGTTTGAGCCAATACCTAGATCTATTGGGATTGATTCTGATCTTGCCTTGGTTTCTCAATGGCATAAGTTTATTGACTTCCTATTCCTGATTTATGCCAGCATCTCTGAGAAGAGCACCAGGCCCACTGGATCCGTAACTTATGAAGTACAAAACTCAACAGATTCAGTTGCTAGGGAATCATGTGAACAATTCCTTTGATTTCCGTTCACATGGGCCCAAAAGTCCAACAACTCCAAAACCTCAGAGTGCAACTCAGCCAAAACCACTGAGTTTCTCCTTGTTCCACAGCCAAAGTGCAAATGTTACTTACAAGTATGCAGTACTTTTATACGTACAGACAATTTGCCCTGGATCTAACCTCATCTTATTAAAGAAAAGCAGACAAAATCCAAGAACACATCACAGATGTTGCTGTGTCCCTCACAGCAGGGAAGCCTAGAATTAGCACACGGCAATGACAATTAGAGACCTCTGCCACTCTGACGCACCTTTCAACCCAACGCCATATGCAATGTTTCTAATGCCTGGACAGCCCTTTTGACACGACACCATAAAGCACAGCATCATTGCAAAGAGCTAGCAGCTTCAGTGAGCGCATCCCCCACACATCTGGGCATCTGGAGAGAACTAAGAAGCATCTCCAAGGTTGCTTCTCCTGGGTCCCCTGTAAAGTTAAGATGGACTCTCAGGAGTTGTCTGCTTCTGCCAAAGCCTTGTCAGGAAAGGATTGCTCCTGGACATTGCAAGTGAGACGTTATTTCTATGGCTACCGCACTTGTGACAACCACCTGCTGCAAGCTGACTGTACTTATACTGGGATGAAGGCAGCTGTTTACTACCCACAATCTTTCTAGTCTAGTCATTTGAACATCTGATAGCCAGTGAGATGAAGACTGTTCACACCCATACAGCGGTCTCTCACACGTACATTTATGTCTATTAGGAATTAGCTTTCAGAAGAAGCCAAGGAAAGAAAACCAACAGTACTTACTTCAGGGAGAGTAGGACTTGGTTTATTTTCAGTGCATCAGCCAGTGCTTTTGCCCCTGTGGGTCCGATGGCGTTACTGCGAAGGCTGGGGAGAAGGCGGAACGAGGATAAAGAGAGACAGAAAAGCTAAAGTTAGACAAGAACAAAACTGGTATGACAAGGGAGAGTTAAGGGTGGACATTCAGTTTAAACCTTGATCTTTTCAGCCACTGGGACTTAGCCTCTGGAACTCAGGGCATCTTTAGTGCAGTTTAACAGATCGCCATGGGAGGAGTCAAGAATCAACTGTCCATCATTACATAGATTCACAGCTAAGGCCAAATGGGCCCATTGCAATCATCTAGTCTGACCTCCTGTAGGATACAGGCCAGAGGTCTTCCCTGAATTACTGTAGTTCCTGTCTGAACTAGAGCAGAGCTTTTAGAAAACCATCCAGTCTTGATTGAAAACTTGCCAGTGATGGAGAATCCACCATAACCCTTGGTATGTTCCACTGGTTAATTACCTTCATTGTTAAAATTTGTACCTTATTTCCAATCTTAAATTTGTCTAGCTTCAACTTCCAGCCATTGGACCTTGTTAGATCTTTGTCTGCTTGACTGAAGAGCCTATTGTCAATTCTTTGTTCCCCATGTAGGTATTTACAGATTGTGATCAAGTCACCCCTTTACCTTCTCTTTGTTAAGCTAATTAAACTCAAGGAGCTCAGTCTGTCACTGTCACTTTAATCATCTTTGAAGCTCTTCTCTGTACCTTCTCCAAGTTATCAACATCCTTCTTGAACTGGGGACACTAGAACTGGACACAGGATTCCAGCAGTGGTTGCATCAGTGCCAAACAGATGTACTATAACCTCCCTGCTCCTACTCTAGGTTCCCCTGTTTATATGTTCAAGGATCACATTAGCTCTTTTCGGCACAGCGTCACACTGAGAGCTCATCGTCAGCTAATTACACACCATGCCCCCCAAATCTCTTTCAGAGTCACTGATTTCCAGGGTAGAGTCCCCCATCCCATAAGTACGGCCTACGTTCTTTGTTCCTAGATGTACTCAACTTTTCGATGTAAAGTTATACATTTCACACAAATTTGGTGTCCCCCGACTATTATTATTGAAAATCATTGACATCACAAATAAATAACTGTGAAACTGAGGCTGTAGAGAGAGTTTTTCACACCAAGGATGGAATCATACAGCGCCTTACATTTCCTGAATGAATAACTTTTTGGGGTTCCTCATTTTGAATCTTTGTCACAATGTCTACAATGCTCGTTCATTCTGAATGTGGAGGGAGCAGGGAAGGGATTTTAACCTTTGATTTTTTCCACAAGAGGGCATCGCATGAGCTTTCTTACTGGATTTCAGCTGTTCAAGCTGCTTTGAGGGTGGAATCTTTGGTATTTGGTGACAACTGATTTCAGAAAGAGAAAACAAGCTTGGCAGCTGACATTTCTCTCATTAGTCACCAGTCTAGAATACAACAACAACAACATTCATCTCTTCTGGGAACTGATTACGGTGGGCAGGAGCCATCCTCCAATGTGGAGAAAATTAAGGTCAGCTGACGTCACCCATTCTATTTAAATCAATTTTCATGAAGGAAACGGCTGACGGTACGCAAGTGCACTGCAGGCACCCCTGTTTGCCCACAGCATGGACGACATCAACTAGGAAACATACAAAACTTACTCAAGTACCGTCAGGCTCCTGTTGACCATCAGAGATCTGGCAAGGGCTTTGGCCCCTTTGTTACTGATCTGGTTTTCTGCCAAGCTGTCCGGGAAAAGAAACTGGAGTTAGCATCTAGTCTAAGGAGAACAAATACAGCTCCTAGCCCATTACATCCTTCCAAGCCCGCTGCCGGCCGCAGAAACTGCCAAGGACACAGCTGAGGAATTTGCATGGAAGACGAATACTGTTATAACATGGAGGTGACCATATTATGTTTGACAAATACAATTCCATTGGTTCATTATAAGATCATGTTAACCCTTTGGAAATCAGTTGATCCCTGGGTATATGTCATTTGGGTACTGAGGGCAATGGCAGGTGCAGGGAGAGGTGCTGGCTGTTGACAGACCTAGCTGGACTGGAATTCATTCCTGCAATGAGTCCCATGGCCCCAGCAAGCCATCCCTATCCTTGGCTGTGCTCTGCGGCTGTGACTGACAGTTCTCCCTGGCTGGGTCCCAGGAGGGCAGTGGGAAGGTGCTGCACCACACTGGGGCAGGCAATGACTCACGTGGAAATGAGAGGGAGTCTGGGCAGGGGCATAGAGCTGGAGGAAGGAAGAGGTAAGTGGGGAAAGGCAGACTCTGCTTGCTGGGGGCCCGGTGCTCCCAGAGAGGGGAGGGTCTCCTGCTCTAAGGGGGCAGAAGAACAAGGAGCCACAAACTCATCCTCAGGAGCAGTGCAGAGTGCTAAGCAGAACACTATACTCAGCCTCGGTGTCCTACAGGGCTAGCCATTTGCCCCACAGTTTTCAGTCTTGGGCCACTAACCACACCCGACTTTATCATTCCAAATAACTTGCAGACTCTGAGATCTGGGCCAGAAGGGACCATCATGAGCCCCTAGTCTGACCTCCTACACATCACAGACCACAGAACCTCCCCCACTCTCTCCTGTAACAGACCCCTCATCTTGGGCTGTGTCACCCAGGTCCTCAAACCTCGCCTGAGAGACTCCGGTAACCTGCCAGCTTAAGGTACCGGGGAATTATCTGCACCGCTGACTTTGAAGGCATTAGCACTGCTTGTGGCCTGGCTACTTTATGAATGCCTTTTCTCAGAAGAGCTCAGATAGAGCCTCCACCAGCATTGCAAAGCACACTGTCTGCACCGGCACTTTAGTGTCTGAGCCCACAGGAACTATTCCTTGTTAATTCCACATTTCAGATCCCCCCGGCCCAAGAGAGCTGGAAACTGCAATTTGGGGAGCAAAACTCCAGTAAAACTTAGTACAAATCACAGTCCTCACTTCCCTGCCTTCGGCCACAATTTGCCGCTCAAGCAGCAGGTTTCGGAAAGAGACAGAGGCTGATATCTAGCTGAAAGTTACTGGTCTAGGTGGCACTGATCACAAATTTTGAGAGTCAAAGTCTGCCCATGAACTGCAATTAACTGTGTAGAGAGACAGTGTGGCAATGGGAGACCTGCCCTGCTCACCTACCCCTCTTGACAAACGTGTGCTCCCAGAGCTACCACCCTGACTGTCATTACAATAAACATCCATCCTCATACCAGCAAATGACATCATCACCATTTGGTCAATTAGCATGGCCCAGCAGGGGAGCCTCCACCCTGGAAGTCCCCCTGTTAGAGGAGGTGTGTGCTGGTCAGTTAAGATGGGATTGAGCACCAGTTCAGGAGGCAGGTTGGTTACCCAAACTTCTTGGGGGTTAGGCAGTTACATGTATGCATTGAACTAACAGAAGATATCTCACTGGACACTACAGCAATATTAAGAGAGACAAAAAGGTCAATTTTAGCGAGGAGAAGATGACTAGTTAGTTGCTAGGGCTTGCAAGTCAAAAATAAGAATGGCCATACTGGACCCATGTAGATCGATGGTCCATCTAGCCCAGTATCCTGTCTCTGACAGCAGTCAGTGCCAGATACTTCTGGCAGTCAAGAGGCCTAGAGACATCCAGACCATGGGTTGCATCTGTGACCATCTTGGCTAATAGCCATTGATGGACTTGTCCTCCTTGAACTTATCTAATTCTTTTTTTAACCCAGTTATACTTTTAGCCTTCACAACATCCCCTGGCAACAAGTTCCACAGGCTAACTGTGCGTTGTGTGAAGAAATACTTCCTTTTCTTTGTTGTAAACCTTCTGCCTATTAATTTCATTGGGTGGCCCCTGGTGCTTCTGTTATGAGGAGGAGTAAAGAACATTTCCTTATGCACTTTCTCCACACTTCTCATGCTTTTGTAGACCTCTATCACATCCCCCCACATTAGTCGTCTCTTTTCCATGATGAAAAGTCCCAGTCTTATTAATCTCTCCTCATATGGAAGCTGTTCCATACCCTAATCATTTTTATTGCCCTTCTCTGCACCTTTTCCAATTCTAATGTATCTTTTTTGAAATGAGGCAACCAGAACTGCCCACAGTATTCAAGGTGTGGGCATACCATGGATTTATATAGTGGCATTATGATTATTTTCTGTTTTATTCTCTCTCCCTTTCCTAATGGTCTCTGTTCTGCTCTCTTTGTTGACTGCTGCTGCACCCTGAGTGGATGACCATGCGGAGACACATGGTGCAATGCTGTGTTGAGAGCACATCTCACAACACAGCTTAGATCATGTGAATGTTTAGAGTGTTCATGAACCTTTAGCTCAAATGGCCACTGCAGTGACACCCCAAAATATTTTATGAACGCTAGCCAGTACCTCATCTTTTGAATCTGACAATCCTTCACGCTCAGCACGCTCCCCAACAGCTCCATCACATTGTCCTTAAACTTGTTGTTGTCCAGCCTGGCCAACAAAGCAAAACAGAAGAGACAGCTGAGAACAAAGCATTTTGATAATACAAGGAGGAGGAGCAAATGTCCATTATGAGCTGCTGAGAGTGAGAGCTCTCCGAAAAAATGAAGAGATCCTGATCTGTGCAGCTTCCATGCTCAAGAGTTCACAGAGCGACCCCCGTCAGAGGTAGCATGTTCCTTGAGATGCTGCCTTTCGCCGTGAAGCTGACCTCCCCCACCATCTCCCAGCAAGGAGCCGAGAGCCTGTATGCTGCTGATCCTCATGACTAGAGAATGTTCCATAGGCACAGCACCAGAAGAGTCCATTCTCTCTAGGATAATGCAGTCACACTTACCAGCATCCCAGGATAACTCTAGGAGGCCCTATTCTTCCACAGAGAATGTCCTCTAAAAACTTGGAGATGCTTCACTTATGCAAAAATCACATTTAAGTTCTTTGGGTTCCTCCAATGAAAGATATGGCAAGAGTGTAAAGCCTATTCCAACATAGTGATACAGGACTCTGCACTGCCCAGGGGCCTCTCTTTATAAGTCTTGTAAGATGGCACTAGATTGTAGCTGCCACAGGTCATGTCATTACCATTAAATACATGCTGTAGGCATGCACAACACTAAAATGCACTGTGTTGAAGCCAGTGCCGGTCCTTGTCACCTGGTCTTACTTTGTCTACTTGTCGCTAAGTCTGATATTAGGAACAGCTGACTTTTGGGGATGTCTATCCAATGGGTGTGCTAAACCAGCCTCAAATGGTATAAAGATCCAATAGACTCCTGGATTGCTATGGGGACTGTGAGTGAAATGTAAAGTCTTTTGTCTGTGAGATGCTGATTCTCATCCCTCCAGGCCAGCAATAACTAAAGGTCTTTTAAGGGCTATCCATTGGCCAGTGTGAAACGAGTTGGGGATCTGAGTCCAATTCCTAGTGGAGAAGTGCCCATGTCATTCCTCACCCAATTAAATCAACACCTATTATTGTAACCTCAGCAGAGAGGCCAAGTACTATAAAGTGAAAGCAACTGAATTAGCCTCTGCTCCTCAGAGGTGAAGGTACAATGTGAAAGTAGTTCAAGTAAAGACACCTGCCTCCTCTTAGTCTTGTTACCTCTACCAGCCTACAAAGCAAGAATCCCAATTCGAGACTCCGTGGTCTCCTAAGTGGCCTCTGTAATGCAATACTAGCAGCATCTCAGGATAGCTCATCAGCCATTGATACACACAGGTAATAACAAACACAGCACAATGTTTGGCATACTAGCATTGCCACTTCTGCAGCTCCTTTCACCCAAAGAACACATGGCATTTTGAATATATTAAACTAATAGACTTTAAAGCCAGAAGGGACCATCATGATCATCTAGTCTGACCTCCTGCACATTGTAGTCCACAGAACCTCACCCACTCCTGAAATGGACCCTGGATTAACCAAACCTCCCATCACCCCTGTGAAGTAGATATTATCCTCTTCCCTCTACAAGCGGAGAAATTGAAGAACGGAGCTGGACTGACTTGCCCAAGATCATACAGCAGGTCAGTGGCAGAGCCAAAAATAGAATAATAGAATCACAGGACTGGAAGAGACCTCAGGAGGTTTTCTACTCCAGTCCCCTCCACTAGAAGGACCCAAGAGCCTGGACTTTCAGCTCCCAGCTCTGAACATGACACATATTGCCTCTGTACCACATGCCCATACCATCCTCAGAGTATATTTCTGTTTGCAGGACAATAGTCTTGAATAAAATAATTGCCACATATCTTTTAAACAGCTGCTACTTTCTACCACATGTCACAAAAATGTAGAAATAGTCCCGATCCCTACAGGAAACCCAGATCTGACTTACCGGAGATTACTGCAGAAGAGGAGCTGGGAAAGCAGACTTTTGCAGATATTGTAGGTGAGGCAGTTGGAGAGGTTTGTCTCCTCCATGCACACCTCAGAGACCTGCAGGAGATAAGCCAGGGCAGAGCAATTCACTGGTGTTAACATCCCAGCCAAGCTCTCGTTTTTCATAGCTTCCTCCACTGTCTTGGCCAGTTCCATGTGCTGTACTTCATACAAGCACTGCATGATGTTCACGGTCCTGGAGGAGATGACATAGTCAGTGTTCAGGCAGCTCTGGAGAAAGCTGATCATGTGGCTTCGGAAGCTGTTATGTTCATCCTTCACCAAGAGCCAACCAGACAGCAATTTGTTCACCTGTGGGGAGAGAAGGCCAGAGAGAAAGCGCACAAAGATATCCAGCTGCCCATCCTCTGACTGCAGTGATCTCTGGACAGCGTTCTTAAAGTGATTGAGGAAACCAAACTTAGGCCAGGACATCCCGCTCTCAGTGAAGAGATCAAATATTGCTCGCTTTGCTGAAGCATAGTAATAAGTGGCTGCCAAAAACTCCTGGAGGGTTAAATGGGAGAAATAGTAGACAGTGGAGAACTGCATCTCTTCCTTGAGTAACATCCTACTGCACAAGCTGCCTTGTAGTGATGAGAGGTCTATGCCATAGGCTTTCATGTCTTGTTCGTAAAATACGTACTTTCTCTTGAGCAGACCATAAAATGCCAGCCGACCCAGGTTACCAATAATTTTCTTGCTGTTGTTTATAGCTTGTTCTATCCTGGGAGTCTCCTTCTGTTTTTCCTGCCAGTCACTACTCAGTGCCATTTTAAAGTAATAGGAGTAGATTTCTGATAAAGTCTTAGGAACAGTTGTCATTTCTTGGGATTGATCAGTGCTGTTCTTTAGGAAATAGCCCATTGAGGAGCCAGATACCCAGCAAAAGGCAGGAACCGTACACATTGTGTACAAAGATCTGTTAGCCTTGATCTGACCCAAGACTTGACTGGATAAGTCTTTGTTCTCAAGGAACATCTGATCCAAGAAGTCCTTGATCTCCACAGCTCCAAAACCTCGTATTTCTGTCATCCGGTCAACTAGGCCACCTGGGATTTGGCTGGCTGCTGTGGGCCGTGAAGTGACCCAAATGGAAGCTTCCTGGAACAGGTTGCCACGGATAATATTGGTGATCAGACTATCCACTTGAATCTCCTTTTTGGGATCCGTGCAAACGACTGTGTTGGAAAAATCTAAAGGAGTCTTAAACTCATCCAAGCCATCCAGAATCAGTAAAATCCGGGCTGTACCATTGGAGATAAAGCTGGATTCAGTGATGTGAGGGAAGGCTGACCGGATGAGCCTTTCAGCAGAGAGTTTCTCGTAAGTGTTCAGTTCCCGGAAGCTGAGAGGCAGCACCAATATGATGTCCTTATTGACCTCCCCTTTGGCCCACATACAGACAAACAGTTTCACCAAAGTGCTTTTGCCGATCCCAGCCACACCCACGGTCACAGAGATTCGAGGAGGAATGCTGACTTTAGACAGAGGAAGGAAGAGCTTCTCCAGGGGAATTTTCTTGGCAACATTTCTCATGCCTTTGGTGGCCTCAATCTGCATGACATCATGCTCTTTCTGCTGAATATCTGTCAAGCCTTCCACCAGCAGAAGATTAGTGAGTCTCTCCAGCTGGCCAAGTTCCACACCAGTTCCATAGCGGTTCTGGAGACTTTCCAAATGCTTTTGCACCATAGGGTCTGTGTAGAGAGAAGCAAAATAGGTCAAGAGGGAGACAGACAATGACCACAAGCATAAGCAATAGGCACAGCCTGACCTTTTCTCATTATTGCAGGGAAGAGAAGCCAGGTGGAGCTTCTGGAGGTCAGGAAAGCACGTTTGAAAACTTGCAACCAAGGGGGAGGGTTGTACCGGCTGTGGATGTGATTGTGATGGGGAGCACAGTTCTCATTACTCAGACACACTCACCAGCTGACCAAAAGGACGGGGCTGGAACTGCTTTGGCTGCTGGTTACCGCTACTTTATCGAGTAATGTGTAGACTGAATGTCAGGGCAGGAAACTACACCTATCACTGAATCACTGAAGTTAGAGACGGAGTCATCTACTCCAGCCCCCAAGCAAATGCACAACTTCCCTACTGTATGTGCTGTAGGACTTTGTTCAATCTAGTTTAAAATGTTTCATAAGGAAGTTTAAAAAGCCCGAAGTGGCAAATCTTTGACAACGATGGTCACAAATTCTCCCTGCTGTGATCCCACCAATCCCATCAATCTAGTTTCCAGGGGCAAAAGTAGCACTTGTGTTAAATTGCTTTGATAGAAAACATTGGTTCAAATAAAATGGAACCATTGATTTCTGGGGGAGAGCCTCTCTCGCAGTCTGAGATTTGAACTGGTGCTGAACCTGAGGCCTCATACAAAGGTTTCCCGACCCTTTTGTTTTCATGGTAATGGTTCCCGTAGCTGCGCTAGCGCCTCGCTGTGCCTGCCAATTAAGTCAATCACAGTTTCACAAGAAACCAAAGTGAGTTATGGTCCGAGTTCAGCACAAGTTCAGCTCCAAATCTCGAAGTGCAAGTTCCCCACTTGGAATGTCCTTCAGAGAAATAAGCAGTTCTGTGGCTTCCAAATGAACGTGCAATTCCACTGGCAGGTCAGTCAGAGGGTGGTGTATGCTGGAACACCTTACACTGTCTCCCACTTCCTTAGATGGAGTATTACGGAGTCTAAGAAAGGAAGGGTACACTGAAGTAAAGGGTAATTAACTTACAGTAACTCCTCACTTAATGTTGCAGTTACATTCCTGAAAAATGCACCTTTAAGTGAAATTATATTAAGCTAATCCAATTTCCCCATAAGAATGAATGTAAATGGGGGGGGGTTAGGTTCCAGGGAAACTTTTTTTTTGCCATACAGTACAGTACTATAGTTGGGAGGTGCCCCTGCCTTACCCCACACAGGCACAGCCCACTGGCACTGGAGACAATGAGGCAGGCAAGGAGGTGAAGGTGCTGTAGGCTAGGAGAAGCACATTGCACAGCGACAGCTTCCCCTACTCTGCAAGCACCAGGGGTGGGGGACTCAACCCTTCCCCCAAGTCCCCACCCTTAATCCGCCTCTTCTTCCCCCTACTCCTCACCCTTTACTCTGCACGCTGCATCCTTGCTCCTCCCCCTCCCTCCCCTGCCTCCTGCCCGCGGCAATCAGCTGGCTTGTGGTGTGCAGGAGGGAGGAGGGAGGAGCGAGGACACGGCGCGCAGGCTCCCCCTCCCTCCCCTGCCTACTGAATGCCGCAAGCCAGCTGATTGCCGCGGGCAGGAGGGGGAAGGCGCTGATCCGCGGGGTCTGCCAGCATGTGGAAGGCACTGTGGGGGGCGTAGGGGAGCTGATGGGGGGCTGCCAGCTGTGGACAAAGCAGGCAGCCAAACGCTGTTGTAGCAAAGCATTGCAGAACTTTAAATGGAGCATGTTCTGTAATTGAGCAGGGACGCAAGTTCGAAATAACATTAAGCGGGAGGACATTAAGTGAGGAGTTACTGTACATATTCATACACCTTCCCTCTTAGCTGCCTTTCTCTCTTGCTAGACTCTCTTGACCAAATTCAGAGCTGATATGTAAGGAGGAGATGCAAACAACACGGTAGTGAGTGGGTCAGTCAGTCAGTTGAAGGACTTGTGTACACAGGAAAGTTTTACCAGTTATACCAATATTGTTATTACCCATGTGGACACTCTTATTCCAGAATAAGAATGGCTTTTTTAGATTTAACTTCAACTCCTTCCCAAGCGAGAAAAGTGAAACTGACAAAAGCCATTCTTTTTCTGCAGTAGGAGTATTCACATTTGGATCGATACTGGTATAATGATAACAGTTTAAATTCACTTCTTAGATTATATTGAAAAAAATATTTTCTGTGTAGACAAGGCCTAAGGAAGCCTATCGAGTCTATGTTGATGGAATATGCACGTCAAGGGGCTGGAAGATCTGTTGCACCAGATAAGACTTTCCCAGACTCATTTAGACTCAGCTGTCAGTGACTCCATTTTGCCATAGCATGGCTTACAGCAGCAGTCCAATGTCTGTACTGTACATTCCATGCTGGATTTAGCTTGTAAAACCCCTGGAAGGGGGACTGTGGTGCTGAGTAAATCATCATCAGAACATGGCTGTTACGTTTTAAATATAGCACAAGACTTCTTGTTTGGAGGCTGCGTGATGCTGACACATGGAAACAAAACAGAACGAGACTTTAACTCGTGACCCCTTCACCATCATGTTATCGTTCGCTTTTCTGTGCAATTACTATCCAGACGGTAGAGCCCTTATTGAATTATTCAAACCTTCTCACTTGAAGTAGCATTTCAACGTCTAGGTGGCAAATTATTAAGCAACCTTATTTACACTGAACTACCACCTGAGGCAAAGAAATGAGAAGAGACACAAATTGGGTGTGTGGCTAGGAGGCTTTGATCAGCTCCCACAAGAGAGTCTGAGCTAGGTGGCTGCTCCTGAATGGTCCTGGGGGTGCAGCTCTGCATGCACAAAACTTCAGTCCTAGATTCCTTCCCCACACTATGCTGGGGAGCTTTTGGAAGCCCCTTCGCTCTGTCCAGGCGCTCTCACTGCCAGATCCCTGAGCACTAGGTTGTTGTAGTTAGCAGCAGCCCTATATTGAGGGCAGTGCACCCTTTCATTAACTGTATTTGTAATACACAATATGACCCAAGACATTTTCTAAGAGCCTGGCCATGCGCACTGAGCCCCAGTCCTGTCTTGGGGCCAGTGTGGAGCTGCACCACCCCAGGTGGGGCTCCTAAACCAGACATAATCCCTCCTATAGCTTCCAGCACACAGGTAGAACAAGCCTGCTCCTGAAGGGGATGCAGCATGCTCATTCTGTGCATCTAGACCGCTCTGCGGCCTCGGGACAGGGTCCAGGTCCTTCCATGGCCTCCTCCTCATCTCCACCTCCATCCATGGGTCATAGCACACCCGGGGGCAGTAGGAGAGAGCAGTCCTTTCCCATGGGGGAGTGTAGGGGCTGAGCTCAGGCACCACACTGGGAGTGCAGAGATACTCCCTGCAGCCTCCCCACTCCCACAGACCCATAACACACATATGGACAGACAGATCAAGCGGACCGCAGCCTGGCAGCCTTGCCTCCCGTGGTGAGGAATTACCAAGCTGGGGCATGTACACTCCAGTCTCTCCCCCTGCTTCCCAGAAACAATCATTTCAGCAACAACATTTTACCTAAGTTCTTTTTCCTTATTCTATCTTCTAAACCGTTCCCAGTCAGACAAGATGACCCCTCTCCCTCAAAGCCAGTTAAATAATTGGCTTTTAACTGCCAACGCTGCCAGCCCCACTTGGGACCCGAGTCGAGATGACTGACTGAGCTCTCTCTGTCTCCTACATCGCTATCAGCAATGGCTGCTGCTTCTCTTGATGCTGCTTGAGGCAGCAGAGGGTAATAACTTGTTCTGTGTAGCCACGTTGGCTCTAAGATGCTAAAGCTTGTTTTTCCAGTAAAATGGGCAGTTATGGTGTACCTTCCTGTAGCCCCATCCAGGATCCAGATGTGCTTTACAAACGTAACAAGCAAAACTATTGAGATCACCTTGCCATCCACTGAAATGCAGCTACCTCTTGAGTACAACACAGCCACAATTCATATATGAACAGGAAAAGGCGGTAAACAGTGAGGTGGCAAAATTTGCAGATGACACAAAACTACTCAAGAGAGTTAAATCCCAAGCTGACTGTGAAGAGTTACAAAGGGATCTCATAAAACTGGGTGACTGGGCAACTAAATGGCAGATGAAATTCAATGTTAATAATTGCAAAGTAATGCACATTGGACAACATAATCCCAACTAGACATACAAAATGATAGGGTCCAAGTTAGCTGTTACCACTCAAGAAAGAGATCTTGGGGGTCATTGTGGATAGTTCTCTGAAAACATCCACTCAATGTGCAGCAGCAGTCAAAAAAGCAAACAGAATGTTGGAAACCATTAGGGAAAGGATAGATAATAAGACAGAAGATATCATATTGCCTCTATATAAATCCATGGTACGCCCACATCTCGAATATTGTGTGCAGATCTGGTTGCCCCATCTCAAAAAAGATCTATTGGAACTGAAAAAGGTATAGAATGGGCAGGAGTGGTGTCCCTCGCCTCTGTTTGCCAGAAGCTGGAAATGGGCGACAGGGGATGGATCACTTGATGATTACCTGTTCTGTTCATTCCCTCTGGGGCACCTGGCATTGGCAACTGTCGGCAGACAGGATACTGGGCTAGATGGACCATTGGTCTGACCCAGTATGGCCCTTCTTATGTTCTAAGCCACTGCCGAAGAGCGCACAGCAGCATGACTTAGCAGTGACAGTTGGAAGTGAAGAAGATCCAATTGCAAATGCAGTGGTGGGCAGAAAGTAGTGGAATTGCACAGGTTGGAATCTGTTGCCAGGACTCCAGGACATGCAGGAAGCAGATATGCTACATGAGGTGCCATCTCGTAGAACTGTAACCTGCTCAGTGACTGTCTCCAACGTACGCCTCATCATCACAGAACACTAAGCCCCCATCACTAATCTTCCACTGACATTGTGTCGATGGCAGTGCCACTATCAGAAGAAAGGTTTCAGAGTAGCAGCCGTGTTAGTCTGTATTCACAAAAAGAAAAGGAGTACTTGTGGCACCTTAGAGACTAACACATTTATTAGAGCATAAGCTTTCATGAGCTACAGCTCACTTCATCGGATGCATTTGGTGGAAAAAACAGAGGGGAGATTGATATACACACACAGAGAACATGAAACAATGGGTTTATCATACACACTGTAAGGAGAGTGATCACTTAAGATAAGCCATCACCAGCAGCACGGTCGGGAAAGGAGGAAAACCTTTCATGGTGACAAGCAAGGTAGGCTATTTCCAGCAGTTAACAAGAATATCTGAGGAACAGTGGGGAGGGGGGGAGAAATAACATGGGGAAATAGTTTTACTTTGTGTAATGGCCATGCGGATACCCATCTGATCCCACTGAGAGTTACCAAAAGAAACTATAGCATTTGCTCAAGAAACTCCCTGAAAAAGCACAAGAACAAATCCGCACAGACACACCCCTAGAACCCCGACCTGGGGTATTCTATCTGCTACCCAAGATCCATAAACCTGGAAATCCTGGACGCCCCATCATCTCAGGCATTGGCACCCTGACAGCAGGATTGTCTGGCTATTGAGACTCCCTCCTCAGGCACTACATTACCAGCACTCCCAGCTATCTTCGAGACACCACTGACTTCCTGAGGAAACTACAGTCCATTGGTGATCTTCCTAAAAACACCATCCTAGCCACTATGGATGTAGAAGCCCTCTACACCAACATTCCACACAAAGATGGGCTACAAGCCGTCAGGAACAGTATCTCCGATAATGTCACGGCTAACCTGGTGGCTGAACTTTGTGACTTTGTCCTCACCCATAACTATTTCACATTTGGGGACAATGTATACCTTAAAATCAGCGGCACTGCGATGGGTACCCGCATGGCCCCACGGTATGCCAACATTTTTATGGCTGACTTAGAACAATGCTTCCTCAGCTCTCGTCTCCTAATGCCCCTACTCTATTTGCGCTACATTGATGACATCTTCATCATCTGGACCCATGGAAAAGAAGCTCTTGAGGAATTCCACCATGATTTCAACAATTTCCATCCCACCGTCAACCTCAGCCTGGACCAGTCCACACAAGAGATCCACTTCCTGGACACTACGGTGCTAATAAGCAATGGTCACATAAACACCACCCTATATCGGAAACCTACTGACCGCTATTCCTACCTACATGCCTCTAGCTTTCATCCAGATCATACCACACGATCCATTGTCTACAGCCAAGCTCTACGATATAACCGCATTTGCTCCAACCCCTCAGACAGAGACAAACACCTACAAGATCTCTATTATGCATTCCTACAACTACAATACCCACCTGCTGAAGTGAAGAAACAGATTGACAGAGCCAGAAGAGTACCCAGAAGTCACCTACTACAGGACAGGCCCAACAAAGAAAATAACAGAACGCCACTAGCCATCACCTTCAGCCCCCAACTAAAACCTCTCCAACGCATCATCAAGGATCTACAACCTATCCTAAAGGACAACCCATCACTCTCACAGATCTTGGGAGACAGGCCAGTCCTTGCTTACAGACAGCCCCGCAACCTGAAGCAAATACCAGCAACCACACACCACACAACAGAACCACCAACCCAGGAACCTATCCTTGCAACAAAGCCCATTGCCAACTCTGTCCACATATCTATTCAGGGGACACCATAATAGGGCCTAATCACATCAGCCACATTATCAGAGGCTCGTTCACCTGCGCATCTACCAATGTTATATGTGCCAGCAATGCCCCTCTGCCATGTACATTGGTCAAACTGGACAGTCTCTACGTAAAAGAGTGAATGGACACAAATCAGACGTCAAGAATTATAACATTCAAAAACCAGTTGGAGAACACTTCAATCTCTCTGGTCACTCGATTACAGACCTAAGAGTGGCTATCCTTCAACAAAAAAGCTTCAAAAACAGACTCCAACAAGAGACTGCTGAATTGGAATTAATTTGCAAACTGGATACAATTAATTTAGGCTTGAATAGAGACTGGGAATGGATGAGTCATTACACAAAGTAAAACTATTTCCCCATGTTATTTCTCCCCCCCACCCCACCCCACCCCACCCCCCACTGTTCCTCAGATATTCTTGTAAACTGCTGGAAATAGCCTACCTTGCTTGTCACCATGAAAGGTTTTCCTCCTTTCCCCCCCCTGCTGCTGGTGATGGCTTATCTTAAGTGATCACTCTCCTTACAGTGTGTATGATAAACCCATTGTTTCATGTTCTCTGTGTGTGTATATCAATCTCCCCTCTGTTTTTTCCACCAAATGCATCCGATGAAGTGAGCTGTGGCTCACGAAAGCTTATGCTCTAATAAATGTGTTAATCTCTAAGGTGCCACAAGTACTCCTTTTCTTTTATCAGAAGAAAGCGGCTGAAGGCAACAGATAAGCAGGTCTGGTCCTAATCAACAATGATTCTCTTTTCATGGAAATGTCCCTAGCCACTCACAAGGGTGCGAAATACAGAAAACACAGTCATTCCTCAGGGCAGGGCAGAGAAAGGAAGGGTCTCCCCTTGCAGCAGGACCCACAATTTTGGGTCCTGATTCCTCAGGTTGTTCCACCTTCTCCTCAACACACTATAGCCCCTGTCTTGGCTCTGCCATGCCAATGGTGGGGAGGGTGGATCAGAGAGCAGTGGCCCGTAGGGGGATGTGCCTAGAGTTGGTATGTGTGTTTTTCTCAGGAGGTTCAAGTTACCTGCACACAAGTCTGAGTCAGGACAAAGCAGCCTGTACCCCAAACCAGGAGCAATGTATGAAAAATTCCATTTGCGAGTACCTGGAGGATGAAGGGGTGATCACTAGCAGCCAGCATGGATTTACCACAAACAAATCCTGCCATACCAGCCCTCCTTTGACAAGGTAACTGGTTTGGTGGATAGTGGGAATGTGGTGGACATAATATATCTGGACTTCAGCAAGGCTTCTGCCACAGTCCCACATAATGTTCTCATAAGAAAGGTGGAGAAATGCAGGCTCAACTGAACTACCATTAAATGGATACAAAATTGGTTAAACAACAGCAAACAAAGAGTAACTATTCATGGACTGATGTCGGATTGGAGGGAGTTCTCATGTGGGGTTCCTCAGAGATCTGTTCTGGTCTGGTGTTATTTAACATCTTTATTAATGATCTAGATGTAGGAATAGAGAGCAGACTGATCAAGTTTGCCAATGACACAAGGCTGGGGAGGTTGCTAACACCTCGGAGGCTGGAGCTAAAATTCAAAGGGATGTTGTTAAGTTGGAGAATAGACGACAAAATGAAATTCAACAAAGACAAGTGTAAGGTGCTACACTTAAGGGAGAAAAACCAAATGCACAAATACAGAATGGGGGATAACTAGCTTGGCAGCAGCACTGCTGAGAAGGATCTGGGAGTTGTGGTGGATCCCAAACCCAACATGAGTCAGCAATGCGATGCTGTTGCAAAAAAAGCAAATGCAAGTTTAGGTTGGATTAGCAGAGGCATAGCATGAAAGTCACAGGAGGTGATAGTACCGCTCTACTCGGGGCTGACTGGGTCTCAGCTGGAGTACTGTGTCCAATTTTGGTCACCAGTGTATAAAAGGATGTGGTGAAACTGAAAAGGATCCAGAGGTAAGTGACAAAGATGATCAAAGGGATGGAACATAAGGCAAAGGCTGAAAGAACTGGGGATGTTTAGTTTGGAAAAGAGAAGATTAAGGGGTAAACATGATAGCAGTCTTCAAATACTAGAAAGGCTGCCATAAAAAAAGATGGAGAAAAGTTGTTCTCTCTTGCCACAAAAGGCAGGACAAGAGGCAATGGGTTCAAAGTACAGCACAGCAGATTTAGATTGAATCTCAGGAAAAACTTCCTAACTCTAAAAACATCAGGACAATGCAACAGACTGCCTGGGGAGGTTGTAGAAGCTGCTTCACTGGAGGTTTTCAAAAGGAGGCTAGATAGCCACCTGTCTGGGATGGGTTAGACACAACAAATCCTGCATCTTGGCAGGGGGTTAGACTAGATGACCCTTGTGGTCCCTTCTCACCCTATGGTTCTATGATTCTATGACTTCAGTATCTCAGCCAGAAGTTAGGGATCTTTTACAGGAGTGGGTGGGTTAGGTTCTGTGGCCTGCAACACAGGAGGTCAGACTAGATGATCATGATGGTCCCTTCTGACCTTAGAGTCTATGAGTGTCTCAGTGACAGTGTCCTTAGTTTGCTCTCTTAATCAACAGGGGTCAGACCCGGAGGTCCTTTTTTGTCCTTACTCAGGCAAAGTTCCCCAGGGTACACCTGGGTCTGAATGCTACAGGTACACACCTGCTAGCATACAATGTCGACCTGTGTGCGCACACGCACAGAGACTTTTATGACACACATGCACACAGACAGAAGACAACGAACAGCATCTCCTACCATAGACGGTGATGTAGAGATAGAGCTGGGAGTTGGTTGTCTCTATATAAGTCTGCAAGGACTGAGAGGCATAGCTGCCCTTCCCAGCCAGAAGATCCATGACCGCCTTCACCTGCTCCGACAGGGAGCTCACCTCCTGCACCTGGCCTGCCTCCTCAGCGCTGAGGAGATCCAGCTTCCTCATGTAGCAGATGATCTCTTCCAGGAACTGCGATGAGATGGACCTCACCAGCTGCTTCCGATAGCGGTTGATCCAAACCCCTGTGAGGAAGAGAAGGGGGGTGATGAGTGTGAGGAGTCACTGACAGTATCTGGATCTTCTATGTGCTGAGGATCCATTGCTCAGAGGTGACAGGAGATGGAAAGGTGATAAGCAGGTTTCTTGGAGATCACACGGCCGTGGCAAGGCGCTGTTTGGGCAAGGCGGTCTCTGTACAGACTCTGCACCATAATGAACAGAACATGCTGCCCAGAAACAAAATACATAGGGAGATAAAACTGAAACTGACTAGGTCTGTCCAAACAAGACAATAGGCTAAAGCCGTCGGGCGCCAGTGAGAGAATCCCAAACCAAGTCCAGCACCAGCTGAGCTAGCAAGTTTCTGCTCTATTATTTCTGCTTCATTCATTAGAAGAAATATTCCAAATACACATGCACTGATGACAATCAAACCTCTTTCTGAAAGGGAGAAAGGTTTAGTGGACAATCTTGAGAAATACAGATGCTGCCCAACAGGGCTGTGCAAATCAATTTCAGTCAATGTGAGCTTTCACCAAACACTCACATCAAACTCAAACGATTTCTGGGCATTTCTGCATAGCCTGGATTGGGCCAAAAGCCAAAGTACTGGTGCTTAATTTGTGCCAGGGCTGAGCCCCAGTGCCCCTAGGCTTAGCAGTTCATAGCCCCGGCACCTCTGGGCTTGCTGTATCAGTTATGAAAGTAAAAAAATTGCTTGAGCCCAGGCACCTCTTTCATTACAAATTAAGCACCGCAAAATACCATAAGAAAGATCATTCTGGGAAGATTTCATCCCTAGTGAAAAAGTGAAGCACCAGAAATCATACCAGAAAGTCTTATCTTCCTGGGATTTCCATCTCCATTTAAAAACTCGGATCAACTTGAGATATGCCTCCCAGTCTGAATGACACCTCCATAAATGTGGAGATTGTTCTTCCTTGCTTTACAATTCCTATGGCTGTTGTAAAGATAAGGAGGGTGAGGCAATATCTTTTATTGGACTGACTTCTGTTGGTGAGAGAGACCATTCGAGTTACACCAAGCTCTTCTTCATGGAAGGGCTTCAGGGAAAGGTACGACATTGCAAACACGGCTATTGTCACATTTCTGATTGGTTAAGCTGGACAGTCACATGTATTCACCTCTCTGGCCACGTTCTGAACATCTCCTTCTTATTTAAACTGGACTTGGTGTTAGGGAACACAGGGCTTATTTGGGTATTTGGTTACGTTAGGAGAGAAAATGACACCTAAGCTAAATGACAGGAACCAGCCTATTAGAGAGGGGCTCTGCAGGTGCCAGCTTCAACATCAGAAGATTTTATAGCAACCTCCTTGGGTCCTTTTGTGGTCATTAATTCCCACACCCCTTCCTATGCACTGCATGATACATTGCAGGCCAGCTATACTGAATGGAACAAAGGCTGCGAGAGAATGTATCCCATATATCCCAGCACAATATTGGGAACTCTGGTCCCAGTCTTTGAGGAGTTAAAAATCGTGTGGCTTACTTTTCAAAAGACAAGCTAGGAAGGATTCGTCTGCACTTAAAACACTACAGTGGCACAGCTGTGCTTCAGTGTATACACTACTTACACCAACGAGAAGGGGTCTCCAGTCACTGTAGTTAATCCACCTCCCTGAGAGGAGGTAACTAGGTCAACAGAAGAATTCTGCCATCAGCCTAGCACTGTCTACATGGGGACTTCGGTCGGCTTAACACCACCACTCAGCGGTGTGGATTTTTCACACCCTGACCGACATAGTTAAACCAACCTAATTTTTTAGTGTAGACCAGGCTGGAGACCCTTCCCGTCACTGCCTCGTCTTTTCCTCTTGCTGTATGGAACACAAACAGGTCATCGTTGTAAATGGCCCCTTCACACCAAGGAAATCTCGTCAAAGAAAGCTCCCCATCTTTTCCCAGGAGTCAGAAAGCAAGGTTACCTTTTGGCTCAAAGGCAACCCCTGGTAGCTGCCACCAGTGACAACCCGAAGACGAACTACCGCTGAGAGAGAGCCCCAATCATTATGCACACTCACATTTCACGCCCCTGCCTACCTTCCATCAGGGGGTTCCGGTGGCATTAGAAGCCTTCTTTTCGATTGCAGTGTGACAACTGGCAGACAGACCCCACTGCCTTCCCATTGACTCTGCCCGTTGTCCTCTCAGGCCAGGGCCCCAGCGAGGGCACACCATTTACGGCTCACTCTGCGACCGTTAGCCTTTTTCCATGTTTCTGAGAGAGGGAGAAGAAAAGCATCAGTAGCAGGGTGGGAGCCAGCACCACTCAAACCCTGACCCATAGTTGCATTTCCTCGCAGCCTGTTGAGAAAACATGAGGGGAGGAACCTTTAATGACAGGAAAGGTTACCCTGCCATGGTGACATGAGCAGCTTCCGGCTGAAACAAGCTTATGCAGCTACCAGGAGAACGTCCTGCACTAGAGCCAGTGAGGCTGCTGACTGAAAGTGCGGTACTCTACTGAAAGCTTATAATGGAAGCCCTTCCCAGAGCGATTGCTGGAGACTGAGCAGGCTGCAAGCCACTGAGATTCTCACTCACAGTCACGTCACAGCTTGGGGCCCCAGTCCCACACCCATGCCAGGATGCTGCTGCCCAGATCCATGATGCTAACACCTAGGGTGACCAGATGTCCCGATTTTATAGGGACAGTCCCGAATGTTGGGTCTTTTTCTTATATAAGCTCCTATTACCCTCTACCCCCTGTCAATGTTCCCTCTAATTTTTGACAGGCCGTGTGTGCAAAAGATTTCTTCTGTGCAAATTTTTGTGCTTCTGTGCAAATTTTTGTGTGTGTGGTGCTTTGCCGTGTGCGCGCACACACGCGCACAGCTTAGAGGCAACAGTGCCCCCTGTCCCGATTTTTCACACTTGCTGTCTGGTCATCCTACTATCACCTGATCCCCACAATTCTAAGAACTAAATATCAATCTGTCCATGCGCCACTAGGATCAATGCTCCTTGTGTTATGGAGCTGGCATCCTGAAACATTATGCCAGGATGCTAGTACATCACGGTCTGAATGCACAGACTGGCTATGTCAGCTTTCAGTGCCTATGTCATAGCACCAGTGCCAAGACTACTTTGCCAACACCTTTCTTGGCTAGACCTTGTGCAAAGATTCTAATTTTCTGTGCAGTGATGCCAGTTCTCAATGCATTCCACAGAGTGCCCCCCAAGTGTCTGAGTGAAAATCTAAGCCTAGCCCCTTAGGGACTGCTGGGTGGGGATTTGAATCTGGTTTGGAAAGAAAGATGCAAAGCCAAAAAAATAAAACACCCTGTTGCAAGGGGCCTCGTTCAGTTTTGAGCAGGTCTAATCAGAGCCCAGAACCTCTGCCCCAGCTTTGTTAATTAGCAGCAACTTCAGAGCTCTGTACTTGCTCTGTTTTCAACTACACAAATGAATCATGCTCCAAGTATGCTAACGAGCACCCACCTACTCCTTCTCATTTTGGTGCTACAGTATCACCCCCTAATTGCTTTGCTTTGTGAAAATAGCCACTGAATTCAGTAACTTCCTGCACCGTGAGCAGTGGGAGTGAAGGATTGCTTAGAAGAGGAAAATGTCTGGTTTGAGAAGCCAAAGAAAACCAGTCCCCTTTTGATCCATGTCTGGAGGGAGTCTCTGTGCATCCATCTCCCCATCCCCAGATGGAAACTGGCGCCGGGGGGGGGTCAACTGCCTTCAGAGCTATGTTCTCCTGTCTGCTGGGCTTGCTTGCAGGCAGGCTGGGAGCAGAGGTGTTAAAACCAGAGACTGCATTGCATTTGCACACATCCTTCTCCCTAGGGGGGTTCCTGGAGGCCAGCAGACCCAAGGGAGTCCTTCGCAGAGCAGTTCCATATGGCACAGCCTTGCCAAGGAGCAGGGCTAAATCTTCCTCTCTTCTGGTGGGTGGCAAACCCAACCCTTCCCATGGAGGCATGCAAAAGAAACTCTGTGAAGGGAACTTGTGGAGAGTCATGGTCCCATGTGGCTAAGATTTGGCCCTTTGTGAGGCTGCCTTTGCAAACATTGCTACTAGTTCTTGTGCCAGGGGCTGAGAGACAGGGTTGTTCCACCAGGAACAGCAGAGGGTTCAGCCTCCCAAACTAGTGCCCGCTTTCCCCGCCCCCCTCCAGGAGCTGTGCAGATGTTGGGAAAGCTGCAGAGGCCAGGGACACCCATCCAAAAGCCTTGTCCCTGTACAATGGCTTCCAGTCCCTCTCTGTGCCCTGAGGCCTTCATCCGCATGCTGGAAGGGTCTCTCCTGTGGGCTTTGGCCCCAGAGCATCTCCAGAAGGTCACATGTGCAGCAAATTCCCTTCAGGTTGGTGAGGGGACAATGCCTCCTCCAGAGACAACCCTGAGCACATACCATCCTGCACCCCAGAGAGCCACTGCAAAGGGGCTTCCATTGAGCCAGGAGAAGGAGTGAAAGGTTCTTCTGGAGGTGCCGCCTTGAGGTTGGGATTAACTGGATCGCCATTCCCTCTGCACACAGAAGGGAAAGGTACAATATAGCACAACAGCAACATTAAATAAGCACCGTACGTAGGAAGCATCCCCACCCCATTGCTCGGAGCACGGCACAACAGAACAAACCCAAACACAACACAGTCAAATGCCAGTGCCGGAAGGAGTGCTGCATTGAGCACCCAGGCCCGGCTTCTCAGCTCCACCTGGGTCAGGGAAGCACAGAGCTCAGTTGCTCACCCGAACCGAACAAAAAACAAGTTGAAATCAGCAAGAAATGTTTCCATTTTATCAACACGCAAGGTTTCAATCAACCTCCACTGTGACAGGGTCCCACCGCGCCCACCCTTTATGTGCAGCCTCTCAGAGACCTTCCCTGCCATTTGTTTGCAGGGCTTCACTTGCCTGCCTTTCATACACGAGTGCTATCAGAGCACTCCCTTTTGTCAGGCCCTGTTAGCCTTTTCTTTTCTCTCTCTCCTGCATCCTCCCCCTCCCCCACACTTCCTCCCTGTGCTCTTTTATCCAGGCTCCGTGTTACTGAGCTCATTAGCTACTCCCACCCCAATCTGATCCCATAATCAGGAATTCCTCTCCTTAACCAGGCCCTCCCCGGGGGAACTCATGGGTTAAACAGTGACCAGAGTGCTGTATCAGTGGCTGATTCCCAGCACTCTGTCACCACCAACCCTCCTCCCACCCCCACACAAGTCAGAATTTTGTTTCACAGGAGATTTGTAACATTTCTGGTTTTGTTCCAATTTTGAACAAAAAAATGGGTTGAAATCGCAGACTTTTCCCTGAAACAGAAAATCCAGTTCCCCCCAGCTCTCCTCTCGCCCTTTTGCTCTATTGTGGTTCTCTCTGTTTAGGGGTTTACAGTGGTTTGAATTTGGCCCCATGCTTTGGACGTGTTCTGAGGGTATGCACCATCGCCTCTTCAAGGAGTTTTATTGGTGGCCTAAGAATTAATCATTTTTTTCTCAGTGGCTGCTGAGTTGTCTCATCTGATATTTCTTTTTGTCCTCGAGCCATTGACTTGTGCAATTAGAATACATGATCAAATTAAGGACAGTCCAGCAAGTCAGCCGTTCTCAGGCTAAATCGTCACTCCTTGCGGCTGTCCTCTTAGATCTAACCAGGCTGCAAAGCTCAATTCAATCTCTGCTTGAAGTAATCACTGGGTTTTCCTTCTTCTCTGGGTAGACGCTAACCAGGCTACAATCAGAAGCTCCTCTACTTCATGCAATGCTTTTGCCTCATCTCTCTTTATCTAAATGGATTCAGTCCTGCCACTGATTGTGGATGACTGACTGATATCACAGATTATTTACTCACATGCCATGCTGCAATTTCCCAGACCTGGTGCTATTCTAAAAATGTAATATTCTCTCTGCGAAAACTATCAGCCTCACATTAGCAGAAATAAATGAATTTCACCTGGAGGGGTGGGAGGAAATAAACAACATCAGACATTTTTTCTAATTCCACTACAGCCCTGGGATATTCTGTTGGATGTTGGGATATTCTAGGTTGCAGTCCTCTAATGGCAGTAAGGTAAATTGTTCCACTGGTTAATTACTCTCGCTGTTAAAAATGTACACTTTATTTCCTGTCTGAATTTCTCTAGCTTCAACTTCCCGCCATTGGATCATGTTAGACCTTTCTCTGAAAGATTCAAGAGCCCATTATTAAATATTTGTTCCCCATGTAGTTGCGTATAGACTGTGATCAAGTCACCCCTGAACCTTCTCTTTATTAAGCTAACTACATTGAGCTCCTTGAGTCTATCTCTAGAAAGCAGCTTTTCTAATCCTTCAATCTTCTCGTGGCTCTTCTCTGAACCTTCTTTGATTTATGAACATCCTTCTTGAACTGTGGACATCAGAACTGGACACAAGATTCCAGCAGTGGTCGCACCAGCGCCAAACTCAGAGGTGAAATAACCTCTCTCCTCGTACTTAAGATTCCCATTTATGCATCCCAGGATCATAGTAACCCTTTTGGCCATAGCATCTTACTGTGAGCTGATTATCCACCACGACCCCCAAATCTGTTTCAGAGTCACTGCTTCCTAGAATAGTCCCCCATCCTGTAAGTGCGGCCTGCATTCTTTGTTCCTAGATGTATACACTGACATTTAGCCATATTAAAATGAATATTGTTTGCTTGTGTCCAGTTTACCAAGTGATCCAGATTGCTCTGTAGTGATGACCTGTCCTCTTCATTATTTACCATTCTCTCCATTTTTGTGTTATCTGGAAACTTTGGGTGATGATTTTATGTTTTCTTCTCGGTCATTAATAAAAATGTTAACTAGCTTAGGGCCAAGAACAATCCCTGCAGGTCCTCAATAGACACATGCATTCAATGATGATTCCCCATTTACAGTTATATTTGGACACCTATCAGTTAGCCATCTTTTAATCCAGTTAACATGTAACAATTTTATATCTTTCTAATCTTTTAATCAAATGTAATTTGGTACTGAGTCAAACATCTTACAGAAGTCTAAGTATATTACATCAACATTATTATCATTATCAATTAAACTTATAATCTCTTCAAAAAAGGCATCATGTTAGTTTCACAAGAGCTGTTTTCCATAAATCCATGTTGATTGACATTAATTATATTACCAGCTTTTAGTCCTTATTAACTGATTCCTGTATCAGCCACTCCATTATCTACCTCAGGATTGATGTCAGACTGACAGGGCTGTAATTCCCAGGTCATACCATTTACCCTTTTTAAATACCAGCACAACATTCGCTTTCTTCCAGTTCTCTGTAACATCCCCCGGTTTCCAAGAAAACCAGCATTAATGGCCCAACAAGCTCAGCCAGCTCTTTTAAAATTCTCGGATGCAAGTTACCTGGACCTCCTGATTTTAAAATGTCTAACTTCAACAGCTGCTGTTTAACATCCTCTTGAGATATCAGAGGAATGGAAAGAGTGTTGTCATATGATATGACATCATCTGTTTTTTCCAAATACAGAACAGAAATATTTGTTGAACACGTCTGTCTTTTCTTCATTGTTATTGATAATTTTACCATTTTCGTCTAGTAATGGACCAATTCCATTGTTTGGATTTTTTTGGTCCTAATATACTTTTTTAAAAAAACTCCTTTTACTGTCTTTAACTCTGCTGGCCATGGTTTTCTCTTTGTGTCACTTTGCTTCCCTTCTCAATTTTCTACAATATCTAATATCTGATTTATATTCATTACTATCAATTTCCCCTTTCTTTATTTGTTATACATTATTATTTTTATTTTTCATAGCTGCCTTCACTTCCCCTCTAAACCAGGTCTGTTTTTTAACCAGTACAGCCTTCTTCCTTGTGGAGCTATGCCTTTTGGGGCATCTAATAAGGTGTTCTTAAACAATTCCCATTTATCATTCACATTTTTCTGATTAAATTCTTCCTCCCAGCTGATCTGGCTCATAACTATTTTCATGTTTGTGAAAATGGCCCTTTTAAAACACCATGTACATCACTCGTCTGGACTTTATTCTGTTCACACATTATAAATGTGATCAAGTCATGATCACTTGTACCTAAGTGGCAGCTCCCTGATGAGGGGCACAAGAGGAAAGCAAAAGGTCCTTGCACAGTCTTCCCCGACATTCTCACCCAACCAGGACTGACCACTTTGGAGTCCTCTGATTTCCCCATTAATCCGCTTTTAGGTTTGGGCACGGTACGGAGATGGCTCTGGTTTTATTGGGCGATGATCATTAAGCACTTTACTAGGGCAGGGAAGTGCCCAGGCAGAGCATACAAGGTTAAGTAAGAGGTTAAGGTGAGTCGATGAGGGAGTTCGGAAGAAAACTCAGATTTCCAGAGATCACAGTGCATTGCCAGAGCAAGCTGTTAGAGCCAGGAAAGTGCAGCCCCAAAGTATTCATGAATATTCATCCAACTACAATCTACCAGTTTGCTTTCTTGGTATTTGCAGGTGGTGTTAGTTATTAAGCCAACATCAACTCCACTGGGATGTGCTGTCTACACGATGTTCTGTTATTCTCTTCATGTCACAGAAGACAGGAAAAGGTAGACAAGACAGATGCAGCTCTTAACTAAGTTGCTTCCTCTATGGATGCATTCCTTCGGATGCCTACTAGAACTGAGCAGGAATTGTGTGAAAAATTCCAATTTTTGTTGTTGTTGTTCCATAATGGAAGAAAAAAATCTTGGAATTTTTCACTGAATGGCTGCGTGACTCCCAAGCTGCCTGGCCAACAACCTGCCCATCCATCTTCCAGGAGTGAAGCCCAGGCAGAGAACCAGCTGCCCAGCTCCCTGACAAGTCAGCAGCCCTGGAGAGCCCCAGATCTGGGAAAAGTTTTCCTGGTGGGCTGCTCTGTAGCTAGGGACCTTGGGAGCTGAGGCTGAGGATCTGGGCAGGCAAACTGGGATTTGACATTACATTTTGACAAGTCCACCCTTTCCAACGATAAAGTGTTCCCTCCAAAATTTCCCACTGACTGAAATCCAATACCTGAACAGAGCTTTGACTCTACGTCACAATTAAATAAATACCAATCAACAGAGTGTCATTAATGAGATGATTTGAACATTTCTAGTTATCGAAGTTAAACCTCACAGGGCTACTTTGGCATTCCAGTGCTTCAGTTGAGAGACTGGCCCCATCCACAATACTGGATTCAAAACCCATCCATGACAATACATACTCATGGGCACACATCCACGGATGCAAATATCCATGCACCTTTTTCCCTTTGGGAATATCAAATTCAGATCCTGTTCACAATCCACACATCAGGACTTGGATCAGAACATCCTGACCTGAAGGAAATGCAGATTTGGATCCAATTCCAGATCCAAACTTTGCCATTGGAGCCCATTTCGACTTAAATTATATAAATGTGCCAGCCTGATCATAAAATAAACACTTTGGGAGCATCTAAACATGAGGAATAGTTCCGGTGCAGTTTGGTGCTAGAGCAGACATGTAATTGTCCTGTAATACTCTAGCTCTCATTTTTGTACCACAGTGATCCTCCCCAGAAAGGACTCATTTTTCTTTCTTACTGAGTGGTTGATGGCGTGTGATGCACGGCCTGAAGGCTCTTCCTGCACCCAGACTGCAGCATCAGTGCAGCATGCAATTGTTTGTGCAGGCCACCCGCCCAAGAACTGAAAAAAGACGCACAGTCAACCCAGCACTTGGAGCGGCACAGAGCATTTATTGGTCTATGGCAGGGGTGGCTAAACTGTGGCTTGTGAGCCACATGCGGCTCTTTTACAATTAAAGTGCAGCTCGCAGAGCCCCCTACGCCTCCCTCATTCTCCACCTACCAGACTGGGGAGGCTGGGGGAGCTTGGGACCTCTGCCTTGAAGCAGGGTGGTGCACTAGGGGCTTCTGCCCAGCGGGAATGGGGGTCTTGGGGCTTCAGCCCCGTGGGTCGCACCTGCCAGGGCTCATCAGTGCTGAAGCCCTGAGCCCCGTCAGGTGCCTCCCGCAGGGTCCAGCATGCCCTGCTCTGTTTTGAACTTTGACGTATATGTTGCCAAGGTTTTCAGAAAAGACAGACCATTATTTTCTCTCTCTTCTGAGTCAGGAGTTCCTGCAAATACCACAGACACAGAATGGTATTGCTCAGCTCCAAAACCAAATACAATGGGTAGATTATCAAACAGCTTGGGCACGCAACTGCACTGTTATCGTAATTGCACACTTAAACTGGGCAGCTGTATGCACCAACAGCTAATTAGATGCATTTGTACAAATCATAAGCTATTGAGCATGCACAGTAATTATGTACTTAGTTTCAGTGCATAGTTGGATGCTACCAATGTCTGGAAATCTGGCCTGCTTTCCTGTTTTAGAGTTAACGTTTGTCTACTTAAAGCTACACAATGTAGATTTTTTTAAAGCCAAATATAAGTCAGAAGTCACAAGACAGGAAAGAAATAGCCACTGAAATGTAGTTTCTCCCCCAGAAGCACGTGGGAATAATCCCACCAACCCTCCAAGCCTGCTTGTAACTTGGGTTTGGGGTGCCTGTGTCACTCATTGCGACAAGCTTCTCCAAAGCCCCCCAGTTAGGAGCACTTCGCTGCGGCATCTCCAGAAGCACAGTATCCTCTCTCACCATCCTGGGGCATTGGTTCAATAGAAGGGCGTACCCACGTTTGGGCATGAGTGGGCTGTGGCCCACCCAATCAGCACCCAAGCCTACTCAAATCAGAGCCTCTGTGAATGCCAAGTTTAAGTCAATTTATTAATGTGCAAAAGAAATGATTTGCTGTGGGGTCAGACCTGTAGTCAGTGCCTGCCCACTGTTAAGCTGAGGCCCAGCACATTTCCATTCCTAGTTAAGCCACTGGTTCAACAGCTGCTCAGAGGGAAGCATGAGGGCCTACAAAGCCCTAGGTTTCCCCTGACAACTCTCAGATCCAGCCTGATCTGGCCTGACCTTATTTAAGTTGTGAGATGGGATGAAATAGCAGTTGGAAGCAGTTTGACTGGAAGCTGAGGTGGGAAGAGCTCCAGAACGTTGGGGAATCCTGCTGCGGGTCCATCATCAAAGGCAGATGGGGACTGCTGATAATCTGCTGGTGCGCAGCACTGAATATCAGTGCTCACTACGGGAAGTGAAGTTGCTGCTGAGTGTGTTGGCTCCTCCCTGCCACTGGACACACACACTGCAGCGGTGGCTGCCTTTCGACCACCCTTTGGCTGGCCAGGGAAAAACACTGTCTCTGCTCAGACGCAGACCCACACGTTCACCTCCTCCAGAGAGCATTACTACAGCTGTTGCCGAGGACGTATGTAACTGCACAGGGGCAGCAGAAGCATATGCAGCAAGTACTGGACAAGTATGACCCATGTTCAGGCCTACATGCACGACATTCCTCTTCGATGACTCGCTCAGCCAGTAGAGACATCGTCCCAGGACTAACCCACAGTGATGGAGACTGAAAGCAAAGTAGAAGAAAAGAAGCAGGAAGGAAAAAAACTACAAACACCTTGACATGTACATAGGGAACAGCAGAAGCTATAATAATATTACCGTGTAGGGCACTGTCAGCGCTATTGTATGTTGTTGTAGAGGGCTTAGATACCACAGTGACACACAACTTGAATACTGTGTGCTCCAAAAAGATCTATCAGAATTGGAAGAGGTACAGAGAAGGGCAACAAAAATGATTAGGCGGATGGAACAGCTTCTATACGAGGAGAGATTAACAAAAGTTGGATGGTTCAGCTTGGAAAAGAGATGACAAAGGGGGGATATGATAGAGGTCTATAAAATCGTGAGTGGTGTAGAGAAAGTGAATAGGGAAGTGTTATTTACTCCTTCTCATAACGCAAGCACCAGGGATCACCAATGAAATTAACAGTTAGCAGGTTTAAAACAAACAAAAGGAAGTACTTTTTTACACAACACACAGTCAACCTGTGGAACTCATTGCTAGGGGATGTTGTGAAAGTCAAAAGTATAACTGTATTCAAAAAAAGAACTGGATAAGTTAATTGAGGACAGGTTGGTCAAGGGCTATTAGCCAAGATGTGCAGGGATACAACCCTATGCTCTGGGTGTCCTAAGCCTCTAACTGCCAGAAGCTGAGACTGGACGACAGGGGATGGATCATTCGATAATTGTCCTGTTCTGTTCATTCCCTTTGAAACATCTGGCATTGGCCACTGTTAGAAGACAAAAAGAAAAGGAGTACTTGTGGCACCTTAGAGACGAACAAATTTATTTGAGCGTACGAAAGCTTATGCTCAAATAAATTTGTTAGTCTCTAAAGTGCCACAAGTACTCCTTTTCTTTTTGCAAATACAGACTAACACGGCTGCTACTCTGAAACCTGTTAGAAGACAGGACACTGGGCTAGATGGACCATTGGTCTGATTCAGTATGGCCGTTCTTATTTTCTTAAGCAGTGATAGAAAAAGATAGAAACTTTGTTGGTACAGCATGCATTTTTCCCCTTCTATAACCAGTAACATCTGGTCGACTGGCTACTGGATAAAAGCTGATTAGGAGATGGAAAGTGTCTTAAAAACCAGGTCACAGTTAATGCAGAGTTCCAGGGGAGCCCAGAGCTGTGTCATGCATCAGGCAAAACAAGTGATGGATTTCAGGTTTTTTAACGGCCCCCCCCCCAAGCAAACTCTATCAGCTCCACCAAGGAGACATTGTTCACTTTATGCCCTGCAGCCATCCAACACTTCAAAAGGAAGACAGCGTTACGCACAAGAAGTGAGGCTAAAGATAGCGACATCATTAATCATCAGGACGTCTCTGGCATCCTTCCAAGAAAGGCAGACGCATAACCAGGTACAACTCAAGAGCTGTACATCTCCAGTTGCAGTTCTCCACTGGTGCCAGGAGGTCATACGCCTTAGCAAGCCGCCTACCTGTATCTCTTGGACTTAGGCCAATTCCACACTAGAAAATTAGGTCAGCATAACAACGTTGCTCAGGAATGTGAAAAATCCACACCCCAGAGGTCAATTTAACTACGCTGCTAAGTCCCTGTGTAGACAGTGCTAAGTCGACGGAAGAATTCTTCCATCAACCTAGCTATCACTTCTCGGGGAGGTGGATTAACTACAACAATGGGAGAACCCTTCCCATCAGCACATGTAGTGTCTACAATGAGACACTACATGCCGCTGTAGCACTTCACATGTAGACAAGCCCTTAGATCGTCAATCCTAAGAGCTCAATTCTGCCACCCTTACTCAAGTGGAATCCTTCCGAGCCAAGGAGCCCCAGTGAAATCAATATTCATGCTCAGTAAGGATGGCAGAATTGACTCCAGAGACGTTTGTAAAGGAATACACAGTAACAATTCAGATGAAGATAACCATGGAATACAAAGGTCACCAATGAGGGTTTAACGTACACTATAACCAGGACTTGTCCTCTGGTGTCCGTGCCTTGTCATGGAGGGACAGATTGCATGCTCTAACAATCCCCAGAGTCTATGTAGGTGGGGGCTTTTTGCTCTTGGTAGGTTAAACCATGCCGGATTGGTCTGTGGGGGAGGGGCCAGACAAAACAGACATCCTCGTCCTCCCGGTTTGGGGTCAGGCTCAGGGCTAACAACCCTGTCCCGTAAAAAACAAAATATGTTACGGAAACAGCGACGGAGAAATCGACCATTACTGTGTGTGATAGCCTTCAGGAGTCAATGACCCATATGACTGCCAGTGGTGAAAGCTGAAAGGAAGCCACTGGCATGAAGACTGAAGTGCTCAACACCAAGACAAAAACCAAACTTCGTTTTTGGAATGTACGGACAATGTACAAAACAGGGAAGCTAGCTCAGGTCACAGAGCAGACAAATGGCATTATATTAATAATCTGGCAACACAAGCAGAGGATGCAACTGCTCATGGTGAACAAGGAACTGTCTAGAAAATGATGCGACTTATCAGTGGTAAACAGCAGACACCAACACACACTCTCATCAGGAACAAACAAGGCCACCTACTAACAACTGAAAAAGAACAAGAAATGCACTGGACAGAGCATTTCAAAGAATTGCTGAACAGGGAGCCACCTAAGAGGAAGCAAACATCCAGGAGGCAGAAGATGATCTTGATATCAACACAGACACCCCAACTAAGGAAGAGATCATTCAAGCCATCAAATCCTTAAAAAATGGGAAAGCTCCTGGCAAGGATAACTTGAATGCAGAATTGTTCAAAGTAAATCCTAAATTAGCAGCATCTATCCTGGCCCCTCTATTTACATCAGTCTGGAAAGGGAAAAGATGATTGGACCAATGGGGTTATAGTGAAGATACCAAAGAAAGGAATTCTCAGTGATTGTAATAACAGACGTGGTATCACTTTTATCTGTGCCAAACAAAGTATTATCATAGTCCAGCATATATCAGAGGCAGTTGATAGCATTCTCAGAAAAGAGCAAGCTTACTTTCAAAAAGGGCGGGGATGCACAGACCATATCTTCATTCTACGAAACATAATAGAACAGTGCTTAGAATGGCAATGGCAACTCTACATAAATTTAATTTAATAACTTTGAGAAGGCTTTTGATAGCATTCACAGGGCCAGCCTATGGCGCATTCTGCAGGTATATGGAATTCCTTTCTGTATAATCAACGTCATCAAAAGCTTCAATTTCAACTTTAGTTGCAGTGTTGATCACAGCGAGCTCAGTTTTGAAGTCAAAACAGGAGTACGTCAGGGATGTGTGATGTCTGCAATCCTCTTCAACACTGCCATCGACTGGGTAATGTGGCATACAACAGAAGACATGTCAAGGGGAATTAAATGGACACCCTTCTCATCCTTGAAGACCTGGACTTTGCAGATGTTGCTCTCCTATCACATACCCAACACCATATACAAGAAGAAACAACTCGACTCAACGCATTCAGCCAGCAAATTCGACTGAAATCAACCACAGTAAGACAGACATCATGACCTTTAATATTGCCTCAACATCACCAGTACGGATAGAGGATTATGTTCTCACCAACATAGAAACATTCACATACTTGGGCAGCACCATCAGCCAGGACAGTGGAATAAGCCAGGACATCCAGAACAAAATCAATAAAGCCAGGAACACCTTCAGGAGCTTAAATACAGTCTGGAAATCATCAAAATACAACACCAAAACAAACTCAAGATTTATCAGAGCTGGGTACTTTCAACACTACTTTATAGTGCAGAATGCTGGGGAATGAGAAAGTATGACATGTCCAAACTGTCTTCATTCCATACAACCTGCCTCAGAAAAATCCTCTGTATCTTTTGGCCCAGAACAATCTCAGACCAAGATCTATTGACACAGTGCAGCCAAGAGGATCTGAGCACCATCATTGCAAGGAGGTGTTGGAGATGGATCGGTCATGTGCTTCGGATGGAAACTGATTCCATCACCAGAGTAGCAATAAGATGAAGCACCTGAAGGCAAGCGAAAACAAGGCTGCCCAAAAACATCATGGCGAAGAGCTGTGGAAGCCAAACTGAAAAACCTGGGGGACAGTTGGGAAACTATTGAAAGACTTCCAGAAACAAACAGGAGTGGAGGAGCTTCATCACTGCCCTAAATGTCACAGGCATAATAGGAACATGATGATAACCAGGATATTTCCATTTCCAATGTTTTCTCACTATCAATCAGCATCCAAGTGCCTGGGCTGCTCTCAGAGCACCAGTGCGAGGAGCTGAGTTTTGTGCCTCCTGGTTGAACAATGCACCATACATTTTTACCAGGAGTTCTCTCTTTCAAAACACAAGATAACACAATTTACCTTCTTTGCATGCACTCTGTTCACAAGATGGGAACACTACACTACCTTACAGTATAGGAAGCCATTCCCTGCGCCATTCCAATGGAAGCATTTGGATTGGAACAAAGCTCTAGTGGGTGTCAATACAGCCTGGAGTTTTCTAGATAAGCCACGGCAACTGTGTTTTCCATGTGTGACATAAAACTGAAGACTTGACCACTTGTAAGTGTTACATTCTCATAGCTCTTCCTTCCAGTACAGACATTGAAGTTAATGTCCTGGCCAAAGACCAGTTCAGGTAAATACATTTTGTTCCTTTAAGTCAGGAGCACAGGAATTTCTAAATCCGATCAGACCAGTAGACTATATAGCCCAGAACCTTATCTCTGACATGGGCCAGTCAGAGAAGAACAGGCAGGAAACCCCATGATGGAATATAACCTTCGTTTAGGGGAAGCTTCTTCCTAACCTCCATCAGTTAGTTGTTAGCTTATGACCTGGAGAATGAAGGTTTATTTACAGTATGCTCCCGATTATCCAAATAGCAGGGGGGGATGTGGATTTTATTCAGATAATTGGGAGCTCAGATAATCAAGAGGGCAGGAGCTGTTCAGCAGTGGGCTCCTCCTCCTGGGGTCTCTGCTTCATTATCCAAACCTCCGCATTGTCCAAATCCCTTCCTTGTCCCCCAGCACGAGACATGCCCTGTGCTTCATGTAGCTCATGCTGGGGGACAAGGAAGGGATTTGGACAATGTGGCGGTTTGGGGAACAGGGTTTTGGGATGAATAGGAGTATTCTGTATATATGTGAAAAATATTTACCTTAATGTAATTCAGTGTTTTCCATAGTTTTTATATTATAGTGAATATTAGATTATATTAGCATATAATATAATGCCCACATAAAGGTCTAATTCTTGCCCTCTAAATCCTATTAATAGGAGTCAGATGAACACCATTCTTCAATTCCTGCCCTACGCTGTTGTACTGTAAAATGGTTAGTACCTTCTGCTCCAGGGGCAGCATTTCCGTAATGAAAAGGGGATTCCAACTGAAGTTTGTAGAGCACTATGGGATCTTTAACTGGAAGGCGTGGATAAATGTCAGCCATTAATAACATTTGTCCAGTCATGGATGTCAAAACCCAGCTCATCTCTAGCTATCCCATCTCTGGGGTAGGGGGGAGTTGATTTCTGTTGTAGGACCTTATCAAAGCGAGAGCTAAGAGCTGGCATTTTAGCTCCTCTGAGCTCCAGCCTAGCAATCTGTTTTAGGGGACTCAGGGCCAGACTATGGCTGGACCCCTGGGGCTCAGCCAGGGTGCAGCAGGCAGATGGAAGAAGTCTACTTCGTAGGGGCCCACGCTGCAGGGACAATCGCAATTGCAGCTCTGTGCTCTCTGGTCATAAATGGGAGCAGAGTAGAAAGGGTGTCCCAGAGCTTCAGAAGGCATTGTCTGTCTCTCACAGCTGCCGCCTGGGTAATAGCATTTCACAAAGCCTTCAGCACAGGGCCTTAGTTTAATGCCACACTCTAGACTGACTCTATAGACAGGACATCAAAGGGTTTTATAGTGATCATCTCTCAATGATTCCCCAGCGCCATATCCAAGTGCTGACATCAGCAGGGACCTAGGAACAAAATTGTCCTGTGTTTGTTGCTCTCACCACTACAGTCTGAGCCAAATTCTCCACTCAGCTACAACTTGCAACTTCGCTCACTTCCCCCTGGGATCTGAAGCCAACCTGAGTTCTTTTGCTTCACAAATAAGTTAGCGATTTGAGGCATAAGCCAGGCTAGAGTCTAGCTTCTTGTCCCAGAGCCACGTTGGCTCTCCAAAGCGAACTGGAGTGAAAGGGTCTGTCTACACCAGAAAAAAAATGCATTCTTAACTCAGGTTAGCTAACTCGGGTTAAAACAGCAGTGAAGACACAGCAATTCAGCTTTTAACTCGGGTTTGTAGCTCATTCAAGCCTATAGGGAAGCCAAGCTGCTATGCCTTCACTGCTATTTTAACCTGTGTTATTAACTTGAGTTAGGTTTCAGAGTAGCAGCCGTGTTAGTCTGTATTCGCAAAAAGAAAAGGAGTACTTGTGGCACCTTAGAGACTAACAAATTTATTAGAGCATAAGCTTTCGTGAGCTACAGCTCACTTCATCGGATGCATTTCTTGAGTTAGCTAACACATCCTTTTTTTGTGGTGTAGACATACCCCAAAGCAGTACACACTTATTTTTGCCGCTAAAGTCAGTAGATCTGACTCTGAATATACAGAGGGTCTGCTTCTGACCTCACATTGCTGTGAAGTGCTGCATGCTGGAGCACAGAGGATTGAAATCGTCATTGTAGATACATTATTGGACAAAATTTGCCCTTTTTCCTCCTTACAAATCATTTGAGAATTAATAGTCACTGAATTGCTTATGAAAACAAATTTCCTTCCCACTAAGTGTTCACAGACTGGTTTGCTTAGACTGTCCTGAATTCATGGTTCGGGCTGCCACCTTTTGGCAAAAAAATAGGGATACATTCACTGTAACATGAACATTTTATGCAAATTATTTAATGAGTTTGCTTGTATATTTGCAAATAATCAGCATAGAACCCTAAACTTTAGCTTTAAAATTATTGTATGGGTTTAGTGCTGGTGAAAAGTGTTGCACTGGTGACTAAAGCCCTCTGTTTATCTACAAGACAGCCACATGGCCAGCCAACACACATTGCCTGCCAGCATGCCTCAGTCCTGATTGGGGGCAGGGCTTTCTCTAGGGTTGACAGAAGTAGTTCAGTCTCTATGGTCCATGCAGTAGTTGACCTCTGATGAGTCTGCCAATTAGTCATGGGTGGTGCATGAACCCCCCCGTTCAGGGAGGCTAGCCTCCTGCCCCACCCCTTCCGTCTGAGGTCCTGCTCCTACTCTGTCCCCCCACTCTCACCCACTGGGGCCAAAGGAGCCTTTAACCTCCCATCACAGCCCGGGGTGGGGAGCATTAGCGTAGGTTTGGGGAGGCTTAGCCTCCCGCAGCCTCCTTCATGCACCATCCATGCAATTAGTACAAAGTCTCATAGCCAGATTGTAATGTGGGAGCTTGAACGGAGAGCCACGAAACCCATCTCAGAGAGAGGACACCAAACATCCATCAGATGGGAACAACTTGCAATTGGATTAGAGTCCAACTGGTGGCCTGCACATGAAAAGCTCTGCAGCCCATTAGCAACACTCAGGGCCTGGATGTCTCAGGATAAGTGCTAACTTACGGGGGGTTCAACAGCTATATATTACATATCAAAAAATCTGCCTATGTTTAAAAAAAATAAAGCTGCAAAGTCAAGTACTAACAACATTTAGGCAAGGGCAAAATTAAGTTTGTCCATGCAACCATAACTCTTCTCCCTTGTGTGTCAGTGCATTAGGAAACAGCCTTTCATTGCATGAGCCATATTAGCTTTTTCCGCATTTTTTCAGCCAAGTTTGATCCCAAGCCCTGGAGATTCACAGCACAGACCTCAACCACTTGAGCAAAAGGAGTAAACCCACAATAAAAGAAGGCCGTTACCGTATACATGCCCTTAGACAGGGGCACACAACTTGTCAGTGGGTCTCACAGCTATTTGTAAGAGAGTGGGAAAGTGCTTAGTGTCAGGAGCCATAAGCGCTCTCCCTGACTCTGGAAAGGGAGGGCGTGCTAGCAATGGTTAGAGCAATGGTTCCAGAGAGAAACCCCAGGCACATAGATCGGGCACCTCAAACCTGAAAGGTTGTGTGTCTAATTGGATGAGATTTAGGCCCATCATAGCAGAGACCAGGCCTCTAGTCCCACCTCTGCTAGAAATTACCATGTGCAACCTTACAGTTGACTTACATGTAAAACACAGGACTGGTTTTTGCCTGCCTCCTAAAGCAGCAGGGTTGTGGGATTACATGAAAACCTGTCAGTAGAAGAGGTGAGACCAGGATTATTGGTGTCCTAGCTTTCAGCCCAAGGCACCTTCTCCTAGATCAAAAGAAGTGTGAGGCACATGCATGCATGCATGAATTTTGACAGTCCCATTTTGCAGATCTGAGGAACATGAGACAGCCCTTTGGATTTAGGGACTGTCCTGTGAAAAGAGGGAAGAGTTGCAACCCTATACCAGGTGTATGATTAGTCACTGAAGTCACGTGGTATTGTTTCTGTGCCATAATTGGATGTTGAAAACTTTTTAAGCAGGAACATAATGAATGGCAATGAATGAACCGGTCAGGAATAGTCTTGTTCACATGAAGCTATGGCTATTTGCACAAAGAGCTGCCAAACCCCAAACACTCCTGAAAACAAATGATTACTTGCATGAATGTTCTTGAATACTCAATGGAATTGAGGGGCAGGAACATTTTTGCACCAAGCAGCCATTCCAGACTTGGTGCTCGCAGACATTCATTTGTGCAGGGTTGGACCAGCAATAATAATGAATAATTTCATTCTTGTGATTATGCCACAACATTAAGGCACAAAGACATGGCATAACAATCCCCATGAAATGTATTCACTCACATTACCAGCTTATTGCTACATTGCAACTACACGGTGGTGGAAACCTACCCCATCATGCTGTCAGAGGAGTTGAATCTGTAGCAGCACTGACAGCCTCAGAGAATGAGTGAAATCTCATTCCCAGTCCCACATCTAGTGGCCTTTTCTAGCACTATTAATGTTTTATACTGACCATGCACTTCAAAGGCATCTTGCATCCAGAATTGTCAAATCACTGTACATACATTCATTT
Organism: Dermochelys coriacea; assembly: GCF_009764565.3. Classification (NCBI taxonomy): domain Eukaryota; kingdom Metazoa; phylum Chordata; order Testudines; family Dermochelyidae; genus Dermochelys; species Dermochelys coriacea. The sequence continues at coordinate 34,547,222 of NC_050077.1, read as the reverse complement.
ATGACCCTGTGAGGTGGGCCAATGGGGAAACTGAGTCCCAGAGAGCTGACGTGACTTGTTCAATGTCAGGTAGAGTGGCAGAGTTAGGAATTGAACACAAGCATCTTGACTCCTAGTTCCCTTCTTCTCTAGCCTTCCTTCCTAAATCCAAATGGGAAAGCCAATCTAAGTTGCAGAAGCACATCACAGCATCCTAAATTATGTTAATATATTTAACTTTCATGTAAAATATAACTAAGAAAAATTGATCTTTCCAAATCTTTGCATACTTATTTATTCCTAGTTTAACAATTGTCGGGAATTCTCTTCCTTGACATTACTGTGGGAGTAAATGAAGTCAGAAAAGCCCCATATGCTATCAGTGGATAGAAGGGATGCTTAGCCTGCATAGACCAGCTGGGATCAGATTTGTGCCAGGGATAGGTACTAATGATCCCACAGTAAAACCAGCTCGCTGTCAGTGACCAGAATCACATGCTAAATTCTATTCTAACAAGCCATCTGGGACTTTGGTTGTCACCATGCTACACCATGGCCCCTTGGGATTTCAAGGTAACAGCGGGGATATAACTCTGATCCATGTGCTCCAAAATGCACAAGCTTCTACCACTGGAGATAAAGAAGAATCTCCTCCATTGGCAATCCAGAGCCTCGCACACCCAGCTGAGCTGCTCTAATTCCATTCAGCAGAGCAAGGGAGTGGTACATATTCACTGTGTTACTACTGTGCTACCAACTACTGCCAGTCGGGCCCGCCGACGGGGCGGGACAAAGGGGACAACTGCCCAGGGGGCCAGGCCACAGGAGAGATTCAAGTGCTGCTCAGCTGATTAGCAGAGCGTGTATAGCTGGCAGCATGTGTTCAGGTGCCCTTGCTGCAGCCACACCCAGGACCCTCCTGCTGGCTGTGCAGAGTGTGGGATCAGGGGGGTGCTGATGTCAGGGTGTCCAGTGCCGGGCTTACAATGGCTCCAGTGACTCCATGGAGCCTGGCCCATGCTGAGGGGGGCCCCAGCCTGCTCCGCTTGCACTGCGCCCCGAGACCCTGCTGGCTCCCTCAGCCCACCACTTGCTCCTCTTGGCCTGCCCACCAGTTGGCCGAGGTCTCCTCTGCCCCCTGGCTGGACCCCAGGCACCTCTGGCTCTGGGCAGTCTCTGCTTCCCACCACCTGCGGGGCTCCACCTGTCTCCCCGGAGCCGAGCCGCTTGGGACTGGTGCAGAAGCCTGGCCAGCCTCAGCCAGGTCGGGGGGGAAGACAGTGTCTGCGGCTTGGCTGGGCCCCTCCAGGCAAATGCGTCTTGAGAGACCCCGGCCAGGGCAGGTCCTCCGATTCCCGGCCCTGGGACCAGCCCTGGCAGTTGTGGGCAAGGGTGGTGTTGTGCATGGTGCTGCGTATTTGTAGGTGGGTCCGGGGGGCCTCTGGCCACAGGGAGTCGGGGGGTGTTGGGCAGGGGGCGCTGCATGGTACAACATGGGCCCGTCCCTGAGGGGAAGGGGCACGCTGGCAGCACAGGGCCAGGCAGGCCTGTGTGTGTCTGGCAACTGCCGGTTTGTAAATAGTGCCCTCGCATTGGGCGGAGCAGGGCCGCCCCAGCCATGCCATGCCCCATTGCCTCTGGCTTTCCCCTCGCTCTGGGGACTGACTTCCCCATGCCATGCCCCATTGCCTCCATGGGGGCCCACAAATATGTTTGGCGCTGGCCCACAAAAGGTTAATCTGGCCCTGAGAGTGTCCCCCTCCCCCGGTACCCTATCTCTGTGGAGCCAGGGAGAGGGGGGACAGAGGGGACACAGCCTGGCTCAGGAGGACTCGGAGGTGCTGAGGTCTGAACAGTGAGTGTGCGACTGAGTGCCTTTCTTAAAGATACAGTGCACTGTTTGTGAGATTTCCCCAGCAGCCAGCTCACACACACTGTCTCTCTCACACTCACACACACTCTCTCCCCCCACCCCTCACCCTGCCCATGTACCCCATCTGTGCAAAGCCGTGGAGGGGAGACAACAGGGCTCAGGAACAGAGCAGGAGAGCTTTTAGCGAGTGTCTTAAAGAGACAGTGCAGGCATCTCTCAGAAACTTCCCCAGCAGCCAGCATGCACCCTGTCTCTGTGTCACACACACTCTGTCACACACACACATACACTGTCCTGTCTGTTCTCACACACACAGTCTCTTTCACACTCAGCTCCCAACACATACATGTAGTATTGTTGTTACTTCTTGGTACTTCCTGCAATGCACATATATTCTCTGTAATTTTATTCTGTCAAAGTGTGTTATTTTAGTGTTTTGACTGGTCTATGCATTTTATAATTTTTATTTCTCTTACACTTAAATTTAATTATTTGAGTGGTGAGTTCTAAAATGCCTAACCTGTCCTGGCTGGAGTAATTATCCCTATGGTAACTTTTTAAATATATATATTATATCTAGATTTTTTGTTTCTACCGGTGGTGCACATCCACATATACCTCAGAGCACATAACAAAAATTATTGCTCACATGGATGGAAAAAATTAGAGGAAACATGCCAGCAGCACAGCCAGCAGCACCACCCAAATGTCAGGTGGACTGCGTGGTAGGGGGCCCATTGACTGTTCTGTCCTGGGACCCGGAATTGTTGTCAGTGGGTCTGGTGCCAGTGTGTCCCTTGGAGCCCTTACAAGGGTCCTCAGTTTCTGGGACAATCCACACTTAAGACATCCTGCCCTCCTGCCAGGAGCAAGGCCATACTGCAGTATGGGAATTTTGCTGCCCCACACTGCAGGTCCAGTCCTAGATCAGCCCGAGCGACAGTTTCCCAGAAAGCAGGGAGAGGAGTGCTGATCGTAGGTACTGAAACAGACCTGGTGGGAGCAGAATGGGCAACGTCCCCAAAAGGAAGGGATCCTGTGACAGGGTGCTGAGTGAGAAGCACTTAATCAGACCCTACCACTCCAGCCCCAATCAAGGGAAATAGATTGGGGCTGGCTGCATAGACCTGTGTCTGCCTGGTAACTGGCAGCACCTGCCAGGGCTATAAAGGCTGGGAGGAAGCCAAAGAGAAAAGAGGAATGGGGGGGAAGAGAAAGGCTAGGCACAGGGGAAGGTGGGAGCCGGGAGCCTTCTGGTCTGTTGCTGGCCAGGCCTGCACTTGGGAAAGTTGGCTGCAAAACCTGTACATAGGTGAAAAGTGGCAGCAGGAAAACAACTGTAAATAAAGAACACTGGTGTTGCATCAAGCTGAGGCGTTCCTGACTGATTGGAGAGGGCAACAAGGGCCAAAACCAGAGGGACCCAGCGTGAGCCTTGCTACAGACCCAATTCAGCAGGGAGAGAAACCAAGCTTGAAAGGAGAAGGCTGTTAGGATGGAGAAGAGAGAGAGAGGCAGGAGTAGGGGAACAGGGAAGGACCATAGTGTTGTAGGTGAATCTCAGAGGGGAAAGGCAGAAAACCACTCCGTATGGGGAGAAGCCAGTCCCTCAGAGGAGGAACAGTCCCCTTTCAGCAAACATTACCACACATTTGTTTCCATTAATGAACAGGGGAGCCTATTGTTTCCTATGGCCCTTTTTGTACACCCTCCATCTCGGAATACTCTACAAAGCAGTGCGTAGAGCTGGCTGAACAATGGAAATACAGATATACACATGTATGGGAGGAGCTCTGCTGCTATTTGTACATTCATATTATCCTCATTCATGAGGATTCAGACACTAGCGGGGTACTGGGGAAAATGTTCGTGATTCCAAGTTTCACAAAACTTTACAGGGATGATTATTCATCCAGAACATGTGCTTCAAAGTGCATTGATTGCTACTCCCATTTCAGTCATCCAGTCAGTGAGCAGAAACCTCATCATTTGATTTAGGTGACCAGTTGTGAGTAATAAATAGCAAATACTGGAAGAGAACAGTTCACAAACAACCTGTAGGCTGAAAATTTTTCATCCAAACAACAAACCTACTCAGCGAAATCAGAATCTAGTTTATGGATCATTCCAGACAGAAAAAAAAGGCAAACCTCACAGAGAAAAGTACCAGCTTCTGCATTTACAGCACAGGTAATCTTCAGAGTTCGAATTATATATTTACTGAATTAGCTGCTGCTGCCCCTAGGACAGAGCTCTGCAAAAAGCATTTAATTTAGTGGCAAATCCACTTTCTGTCTTTGCAGTCCGCATTTCTCTCCAGCAGATTAGTTGGAGGCAAACCCTGCTGAATGTTCCACATGCAACTAGAGTCATCATTGTCTGTTAGCCACATCACAGTTGTCTGCTGCCCTGGAAATGATTTGGGGCTTATTAGTACTGAACTGTCATGGCACCCAGCCAGGCTGCTCATGGTAATGGCCTGTTGGCAACTCCTTTGCAGGCATTTAAATTAGCAAGAACCTGTTTGAAGCCACAGCAGTTGAAGCTCAGCAGGCCAATTCAACTTCTCAGGAAGGAAATTTGTCAGGCAGCTTCTTAGGAGATATACACTTGTCCTTGTGCTGGGAGCTCAGTGGATTCCCACAAGGGAAGCAGGTTTAGAACTGGTTAGTTCTTGCTCAGGACACTGGAATACTGAGGTGATGCAACAAGTAGGGTTGGCGTTTCAGTAGGTGTCACTAACGAATCAATGCCCTCTCACCCCCATGGCACAAGGAAGCAGTGGTCACTTGTAATCATTAAAGACTCTACGACGCTCTCAGTGAGAGTGGGACAGACCCGGATGTCCTAGATAAACTCCAGCCCGAGTAACTTTATACCTCAATTCCCCGTGTGGTTTTAACTGGGTTCAGCACTGGCGTCACATCCTCAACTGCTGTGATGCATTGTTGGGACATGTTAAATACTTGCTATGTTCCTCTCTAGTATTCTCTGCATTTCTTGACCCGAGTCCTGTGGGTTGTGAAGTGGTTTGGGACCCTGTAGGGTGAAAGCCCCCATCACAGCACAGGACAGCGTTTATTTCTGTTTTAAAGAGTTCCTTGCCTCTGGGGCTGCAGCACAGGAAAGAGTTTTGGACTTTTTTTTTTTTAAAGGAAGTCCACCTGCAGCTTATAAGGCGTCAATATGTCAAACCATGGAAGGGTTCCAAACTCTGCTGCTCTTTATGGTGGTGAGAGCGCCTCATTCGGGGCAGTCATCTTGTGACTTGGCTTGAGTTTTGCACCATAGACAGTACACCCTCTCTGCAGCACATACTGGTGTGGAGCTTAGTTTCCTTCCTTTTTATTTGGGTTTCACCTAACTGATAAGACAGACAGGATGAAACGTTTACAAGGTCTTTATCATATGGGACCTGTATGGCTAAATCTTAGAAACTTAGTGGTGATTTTGAAAATGTAGGGGCAGGAAGCTCACATAAAGCCATGCAAGCAAAGACATTCAGACTTCAGGTTGCCTCTCCATCTTTAACACATCCCATCTCTACGCAGACATGATGCAGCACAAGAAGGGCTGAGTGACACTTGGGGCTGTTCAGAGCGTGTCCAGGAGAATCAGTGCTCTCTCAGATCTTTCCCTCTCTGTTCAGTTACTGACTGTAATATGGACACTGAAATCTAAGAAGTTAAACAAAATTCAAAGGTCAGTGGGGCTGTAACATTCCAAGGCAGCTCCATCAATTCTAGGCCAGCCAGAGCAACTCTTTCATGCCTGTACAGATCTCAAACCTGAGCCGTTCTTGCATACCAGATGGACTTCCTTATGCTAACTCACATCAGCTTGTCTCTCCTCGACCGTTACGTTCATCCCATGCGCGGGCAGATTACCCCAGGGCAATACAGTTATCCCATGCCAGGTTTTCCATGACAGTCCACACTGACCACCAGGGTAACAATGCTGGCAGCCCGCGGCACTTCTCCTATCCCTAGCACAGTGCCAGAGCTTTCCCCTCTTTCTGTTAGCACCATCCACAAGAAGAAAAATGATCCAAGGGATGCCTCCAAAACTTACCTCAGTTTACTGCAGCCTCCCTCAAGTCCAACAGCCACCTCAATACCCAAGCTTGTCCATCAGCTCTGAGGTTCTTTTTAAGCCAAGCCCAGGGATTTTGAGACCATTTGCTCTAGGCAGCTGGAACTCCTTTGCCGAGACGTCCAAGTTCACAAAGGAAAATGCAAGAGGCTTGAGGGAGCTTCCTCCCCACCTGAGAGGCCTCAAGAGAGTTTTTCAGAGGACTCAGAAGACTGTACAGAAAGCAGGAATCTTCTTAGACTGAAGTGATGCAGAAGGAGAATTCACCCTCCACCATGCACTATTACAAATCTCCCTTCCTCACCTCGCTCTTGCAGTTCCAGCTGAGTAGCTTTCTTTCAGTTTTGCTCCTCACCTCTTCCTGTGCTGTGGGTCTTACTTGGTCTTCCTTCCTGTCAATTTCAAAAGCTGCCAGACTGAAGTATATGCAAATGGATGCCAGCGTCTACTGAGAAAACCTGTGTCCCAGAATCAGTATATAGCCACACGAGTCCTTTTCCAACTCAGAGACAGCCACCCCCTGGGTCCTTCTCCATGAGCAAAGTGGTGGTGATGCTGTGCTGCAAGTGATGCTTTGCTGCATGTCCTCTCATCACAGCATATTCTCCCTCACAAATGTACACATTCAATCTGAACAGTTTTCAAACCAGAGCAAATGTTCCTTCACTGAGCAACAGCACTTGGCAGCTCATGCTGGAATCTGAAAGTCAAGCTGTGTTCTTTCTGCTGCGTACGTCATCACAAACAAGATTTCAGAACTTAGCTTAAAATGGAGTGGAAATCTCAGGAAATGAGTCCACTCTTCTGCGAGTATGTTGGCTCTGTGGTAGCTACAGAAGTAAACCCATACAGTATTTTTATCAGAAAATTAAACAATTATGTCTTCAAGACACAGAGACCTGAAAGGATCAGAAACAAAGTGTGATTTTCCCACAGTCACTTTTCTGGCTATGATGAGTGTTACTCCAGCATTATCCATTTGCCTTTGAACCAGTTTCAGAGATGCTCATCAACATATACTGTCCTCACAAATCTAGGATTCAGAGACTCTACCATCAGTGGTTCTGATCTGCCTGGTCACAGCACCGTGGTGGTCGCTCGAAGTTGGCTGGAGGAGTAGGTTGCATGAGCAAGCTGCTATCTTTTCTCTCTGCTCTTTCAGATAAATGGTTTTGATCAGCCTCTTGTAGTCAGGTCCAGTTTATTTTCTTTGCTTTAGAAAGAAGTTTAACTTGCAGATCTCAGGATAACTGTACAGGGCTGGCACTTTGGACAATCTTTTTGCATGAAAATGGAGCAAATTTGATCAAGAGTTAAGGAGAAATAATAATCAAGGAGTTCCACAGTATTTTTCCTGAGCAACTTTAAACACTATCATTAAAGGTCACAAATGCTCCATTTGAATGAATTCAGATGCAGAGATGTGGCCATAATGTAAAGTATCGTTCATACATTTCATTTAAACAGTGCAATGTTCTATGAGATGGTTACCTGCAGTGAAAGGATGCAGATTGCTACTACATCTGTTTTCTTTCCAATTGCTCAGTCTCATTCCACTGTAACAAAATTAATAAAACAAACACACTGCAAGTTTCTCTAGCAGGAGGGGCTCTGAAGGAAGCAGTATAAACAAGCAAATAAGGTGAAAGCAAATGAAAATAGCACATCCTGTTCGACATCTGCTTCTTGGGATGAGTTTGAATGTAGCCGTTGCCATAATGAAGCAGCATCTACTATATAACTCTCAGTTTCTGTTACAAAACCTGACAATAACCCATCAGGCCCTATATTCTGGGGAGATAAAGTTACTTTTTTAAACAAAGAACAAGTTTGTCATTATTTTCTATACAATGTCTAATTACATCATGTATGTGGTTTTGTTTTAGACTGGCATCAAGGATCTTACACCATTTTGAGTATAAATAATCCTGGATTTTAAGGCCTTTGGAACTTTTACTTGTGCTCTGCAGATCCAAGCTACCAGCTAATCAAAATTACCAGCATCTTGCCCTATCCAGTCCACTGCAGATAGAGTCCTCCTCATAAATAATGGGTGAATTTATTACCTTTCAGGAGACAGCCTGCAATGAAGCAACAACCCCTGCAAAGGTTGCACTCAAGCCTCAGTCACGTCAGTTTCATGAGCAGAATCATGCAAAGGACAGGGGTGTTGGTACCCAGGGATTCCTTATTTTCAGTTCGGATTGAAACTTGGGTCAAGTTCACTTCCAGTCGTTGGATTTTGTTACAAACTTTTTTGGCAACATCTGTTGAAAAGATCTCTCTTTATTTTAGGCAGCCATGCAGGAACCTCAGTAGGATCACAGTTTAGATTTAGAGGAGAACCCAAATGTTGAGAGGTTGATCTGGTACGCACCCACATCTGAGCCTGAAAAGCGGCCTGGAAATCTCCTGAGAACAAGCTTAGTTCTGGTACTCCCTGCTTTCAAATGGGCTAGAAACACTGGGACTACAGTGTGGACAGGTGCCACCACACAGCATTCCCTCATGGCCTCCAGTGCCCAGCAGGCACCCTGCCCTCCGTTCCTTTTCAGTTCTTTACAATTTACACTCATGTAAATACCTTGCAATGCCGGCTACAAAAGTGCCATGAGAACGCCTGTTCTCACTTTCAGGTGACATTGTGAATAAGAAGCTGGTAGCAGTATCTCCTGTAAATGTAAACAAACTTGTTTGTCTTAGCAAGTGGCTGAAAAAGAAGTAGGCCTGAGTGGACTTGTAGGCTCTAAAGTTTTACACTGGGGATTTTTGAGTGCAGTTATGTAACAATAAAAATCTACATTTGTAAATTGCACTTTCATGATCAAGAGATTGCATTATGGTACTTGTATAAGGTGAATTGAAAAATACTATTTCTTTCACTTATCATTTTTACAGCGCAAATATTTGTAATAAAAAATAATAATATAAAGTGAGCACTGTATACTTTGTGTTCTGTGATGTAATTTAAATCAATATTTGAAAATGTATAAAAACATCCAAAAATAGTTAATAAATTTCAATTGGTATTCTATTGTTTAACAGTGAGATTAAAACTGTGATTAATCTCGATTAATTTTTCTGAGTTAATCGTGTAAATTAACGGCAATTAATCAACAGCCCTAATTTCTGCTTGACTTCTAAGATGTGTCACATTCAATAGCATCCAGCAGCAGCGAGATTATGTTAAAGTAGATCCTACTCCAGCTAGTCAGCTTGGTTTCATTCTTTTAACCGTGCCAGAAAACTTCTCATATTTCTTCCTGAGCTTCCTCCACTATTTCAAATAAAGGAATGTAAAAACCCAGATTCTTTTCTCAAACTTTCCTTCTGAAACATGAGCCTTTCTTCCATGAAGAAATTGCTGCTACTGAGCAGTACAATTGGTACTGGTAGGTCTAAGCACTTCTAAGCCCTGTCCTTCATTTCTACTTTAGCTCTTTGCTTTTCCAACTCTGTAAATCCAGCCCTGGACATAGGGTTTTCTTGCTCTCCAATAGCTCTGAAATTAGATTGTGCCTTAAAGACCTGGAGGGCTGGACAAAGTATGCTAGCCCCCATGGGAGCTCAGAGAGGAACTGAGCTCAGTCATTTTAGAAAGTATTTAATTAACCTATTCTGAGTGTTACTATTACTTATTACTTGTAAAGTGCTAACAGCTAGATAGGTGTTTAATAGGTATGAAGACGAGGTCCCTACTCTGGAGTCCTTACAATCTAATTGGCTGGTTTGAGTGATACAGCTCTTCAGCTAAAAGAAAAGGAGTACTTGTGGCACCTTAGAGACTAACAAATTTATTAGAGCATAAGCTTTCGTGAGCTACAGCTCACTTCATCGGATGCATCCGATGAAGTGAGCTGTAGCTCATGAAAGCTTATGCTCTAATAAATTTGTTAGTCTCTAAGGTGCCACAAGTACTCCTTTTCTTTTTGCGAATACAGACTAACACGGCTGCTACTCTGAAACCAGCTCTTCAGCTGTATTGTAAAATGTTGTTAGATCTGGATAATTGTTTAATATGTATTATTTGTATTTCACATGCATGTGATCAGATGCATCAAACAAGGGTCTATGTCTTTTCTTCTCCACGTGGGTAGTAGATGACTCCCGAGAAGAATGCACAGTCAAAGGGCAAGTCTACACTACAAAATCAAGTTGACCTAAGTTACGTCAACACACAGCCACCAGTCATTAAATTGCTTTTGCATGTCCACAGTGTGCTCAGCAGGAGCGCTTGTGCCGATTGAACTGTCAGTGTGGGGCACTGTGGGATGGTGTCTGAAAGGCAGCAGCTGTTGATGTAAGTGACGCAGCATCTACATTGACAGTGCATTGACGTAACTACATCAACCTCAGTGCTATACCTCTCGCGGAGGCGAAGTTAAGTCAGTGTGGTGGGTGAGTTACGTCAGTGGAAGATACACTTTAGCGTAGACGCTTACAGAGTTAGGCTGATGGAAGGCAGGCCACATCTAATTCTGTAGTGTAGACCAGGCAAAGAGAGACAACAATTATCACCAAAAGGATGCACAGAGACTAAATGCAAAGTTATGCTGATGCTGTTCTCCAGGCCAGCCCCTCCACTTGCACCATCTGGGTTTCCCTTCCCCTCGCTCTCCAAATCAGCTCAGTTTAATTCTCAGAGGCTCACTGGGGTGAGCTGCATTGTTGCTGCTTGCTCAGAGCAGCTTGCACAGCCTGGCCAATCAGATCTGGGGGCTCGTTATACACAATGCGTCCATCTGCAGGAGATGTTTATCAAAAACTCAATGACAAAAGGCCAGTGCGGTTTGTGTTCTTTTTCTGAGCAGGTCCAAGAGACTCGGAAAGGACTTTTATCCCCAAACTAAAAGTTTCTCCACTGGGCACTACCAAACCTGCTAATGATTTTTTGCCCTTCGCTGATGCCTTTCATCAGAGGATCTCAAAGAGCTTTGCAAACATGACCTAATGAAGCCTCACGCCACTCCTGTGACATAAATAAGAATTATTGTGCCATTTTATTGATGAGCAATTGAGGCACAGAGAGATTAAGCGATTTGCCTAAGTTTACACATCAAGTTTTGTGTGGTGGAGCTAAGAATAAAAAATTAGGGTTCTGACTATCAATCCCCTCTCTTACCACTAGGGTGTGGTATACGCAATACACCTGACTAGGAAAATCTAGCTCTGTGATGTTGCTACATGGCTGATTTCTAAGGTATTAAACTCTGCTCTTTCTCAGCGAGTCTCAAGGCCCTTAAAAGTTTTTAACGCTGCCCTGTTATTATGATGCTAAGATCTAAAGGAAATGGCATTTGCGTCATTATTCAATATCCTTCTTAAGCTGCAACCGACGATGTCACACGCAGAAAATAAACCCGGTTCTATGACACCATTCCTATCATATAGACCTAGTCTCCACTAGCACAGGAGTTTAATGGGCACTTAACTACTGTGCCCAGAATTATTCATTTAACTTAGTTAATATATTTGAATTATTGATTTGTAGGTGTATTTAGTGTGGCAAGGTGGGCTCACTTGAACATGTTTTCACACAGCCAAATGCAAGGTCGCAGCTAGAAACAAAGAATGCAGGTCGCACTTAAGTGTATCCTGGAAAGGAATTACTTGGAGAAGCACTTAGAGGTCATAGTAGATAACCAGTTGAACAGGAGCTCCCAACGTGATGCTGTAGCTACAAGGACAGAAGCAAGCCTTGGATGTATAAGCAGGAGAATATGAAGTGGCAGTAGGGAAGTAGTATTACCTTTGTATCTAGAACTATAGGCTTAGAAGGGACCACAGAGGTCATCTCATCTAACCCCTTGATGCAGGACTTGTGGTGGCTCAAATATGGCCATCACTGGAATGCTGGGTCCAGTTTGGGTGCCCACCCATCAAAAAGAATGTTTAAAAACTGGAAAGGGTTCAGAAGAGAGCTACCAGAATGATCTGAGGTCTAGCCAGCCCTCCATTAAAGACTAAAGAAACTCAATCCATGTAGTTATCCCAAGAGAAGGTTCTGAGTTGATGTGATCACAATGTACAGGTTCCTCGGTGGGGAAGAGGTTTCTAGCAGACAGCTCGAAGGCACAGAACAAGATCCAGTAGCTGGACATTGAAACTAGACAAGCTAGAAATAAGGCTATTTTGTTTAACTATGAGAGTAGTTAACCACTGGAGCGGCTTACTTAGGGATGTGGTCAGAGGCTGCTCTAGGCAGAAGCAAACTGATTTGGGGCAGCAGATTTTGGGACCTCTCTCAGTCCCTTTCAGGCAGTGGGGCATGATGCTGGTGGGACTGCTCAGAGAGGGGCAAGGAAGTGTTTCTGCCCTCTCCCCAGGGGCCCCAAAGAGCAGGAAGCAGCTTCCAGCCAGCTGCCAGGGACATGCTCCTGCCCTCTCCCCAGAAGCTTCCCCCCCCTCCCCACTACCCCCTGGCATGGGTAAGATGGTGGCCGTGGGGCTCGGGACTGTTCCTGGTGATGCCACCAGCACTGCCAGGCCTTTCAGCACAAGCGGAGCAACCCATCCGACTCCATGCCCACCCCAAAGCATCTGCTCCATGCTTAGCTCCCACTGGCCTTGCTGCCTGGGCTGCCCCCGGGTGGGGCCCAACCACCACCCTCACTTTGCACCATGGCCACCTGGCACTATGAGCCCAACTGCAAGGAGCTCAGCTGGGAAGGGGAGGGGAGAGGATTGTGGGGGAGGTGGAGCAGGGGCAGGTGGGGGTTGTGGGCCGGGGGTGCAGAGTGCAGGAGGCTGGGCCAGACATACACAGGTCCCATTGTGGTGGAACTGAGCAGCTCCAGGGCAAAGCTTGTGGGATGCCCACCAGTCCTAGGGGGTGGGGAGTGGGACCTTGGCTACGGGGCAGTGGAAAAGGCTGAGGAAACAGGTCCCTGCTGCAATCTCTTTAAACTGAGGCTGGGTACTGTGTTAAAAGCTATGCCATGGCTCAAAGAGAAGTGATGGGCTTTGTACAGAAATAACTTTGGCCTGCGCTATCAGGAGGTCAGACTCTCTGAGAACAGCTCCTTGTGGGCTTAAAATCAATAAACTTATGTGTGCCTCAGTTTCCTTATCCTTAGTTCCAAATTACCTCCCAGAAGGGTTGTGAAGATGAACTCAGTGTTAATTAAGTGATTGGAGAGCCTTGGATGGAAAGTGCTAGCTGGCATAAAGCATCTTCATTATTATTATTATTCACCCCCAAAAATGGCTTCCTTGTCTTTTCTTTTAGTGCCGATGACATTCGCAGACTGCCTCATGAGATCACAGGTCCCCAAAACAGATTGCACACAGGATGCAGGAAACCACATGTCTCTGGGGCAGGAGTACTCAGTGTCACTTACTATAAAAGGAGAGGCAGAAAGATACCTAAATCTGCCATCCGATAAAGTGAGCTGTAGCTCATGAAAGCTTATGCTCAAATAAATTTGTTAGTCTCTAAGGTGCCACAAGTACTCCTTTTCTTCTTGTAAATCTGCCAGTGTATGTTTTTCAAGTGGTTCAAATGCACCAGCCCTCCCCTGTCATGCTGAAAGAACACAAGAGAGTTTCTTAAGGAGGCAACGAGGCCAGATTCACCCGGTCACTGCTCTGAGCAACCCACAATATCTCCTGTGCGTAAGGAGGGGGAGCAATCTTCCACGTGCAATCAAGCGTCTGGAGGGGGAGCAATCTTCCACGTGCAATCAAGATATGGCCAGAGATTGAATTTTTGGGGCAGTGAGGAACCCGGTCTATGTTCCGCTCGTATCCTCGCTGTTGCCCACACATTGCTTTTCAAAAGCTGGGGCACAGGTGCCTGGCTTCCACAATCACCACCATCTGCAGTGGTCATTAAATGCCATGCTCATGCTTGTAGTCCCAATACACCCTACAGACAAGAACATGTGGAAGTAAGGATCTATGTTCATTATGACAGGTTTCAGAGTAGCAGCCGTGTTCGTCTGTATTCGCAAAAAGAAAAGGAGTACTTGTGGCACCTTAGAGACTAACAAATTTATTTGAGCATAAGCTTTCGTGAGCTACAGCTCCGATAAAGTGAGCTGTAGCTCACGAAAGCTTATGCTCAAATAAATTTGTTAGTCTCTAAGGTGCCACAAGTACTCCTTTTCTTTATGTCCATTATGCTGAACATACAAGAATAATAAGAGAAAGTACAAGAGACATTGAGCTCTAGAAAGGACAGTTTGCTCTGGGAGCTACAGAACTAATTCTGTTAGCTCCGGCAGCAAAGGGAACTGACACACACTTCATCAATCCAGAACCTGAAGGGTTAAGTGTGTTGAGCCTATTGCATATGGCTTAGCTAGACTACCAGGTGGCAAAGAGATAATTTTAGGGCATTCGAAAGACCACGCTTCCCCACCAGCTGGCTAGATTCACACAGACTGCCGCTCTGGAGAGAGTGAGTTACGGCAGACACAACAAAGGGGAAATTAATTGGAAAACATATGAAAACAATGTATGGACTTTAATGATGGCTCAGGGATGAATGTATAAAAGCATGTGACACAACTCCAGCTCTTGGGTAAATTGCTCGGTAACCAAGGCTTCAGCCCAAATTCTGTACTGCGCCTCTCAAGAGAGGGGAAACAGAGGGGGTGGCTTTCACAGCACCCTAATACTGGGCTGCTCAAAGGGGGGAGCAGCATAAATTGACGCAATCTCAGGATCTGCTCAGATTTAGACCAGCCTCACGTGGCTGTTGCAATGCAGAATAAACAGAGACCTTTGTGCTCCTCCCTCAAAACATCCTCTCCTGCTTCTGGCCCCAGCCCAGCCTGTCCCATCCCACCCAGTTGGCAGCACACAGGGGGCCCTTAGGTGCTCCAGCAGTAACACTCAATAAGTATTCCCCAGAAGGCTGCTTCAGCCTTTCCTAATGCTGCGGGGACAGAATGTGCCCCATCATCTTGAAATAGGTTTCCCTCTTTCTGCTGTGTGTTCTGAGCTGCTTTGGTTTGGTTTTGCACACTTTGCTAGTTAGGGCTAGTCAGGGCCCTGGTTAATCTCCGTCAATCCTTGCAAACATTTTTTCCACCCATCAAATCACAGGTTAAGGAAATCCAAGACGTTCAGTTGTGCAACTCTTCAGCGACTCCACTTACCCTTCTAGATCCCCTAGGCCATGGTTGGCCTGGCCGATTCCATTGCAGCGCGACACCCTAGCTCTGCCTCGTGTGGAGAACAGCACCTGCCCCCCGCAGCACGGGAAAGGGGAGGGATTGCAACGTGTTTGTTAATACTGGTATTTTATACCTTGAGATCATAGCTGTAGCCCCCGCCACACCCCGTAGCACAGGGGCCATGCCCCAAGGGGAGAGACACCCTCTCTGGGCCCCATGGCAGAGCCTTACACTGGTGACTTCCGCAGCAGCAGGGGAGGGGGATGCAACACCACAGTCACATTGGTGACCCTTCTCCTTCAATCCATCAGAGGGCAGGGGACAGCCAGGCAGATGGAAGCAGTGTCTGATCAGTGCAAAGCCCAGGAAAGGAGGAGGGGGGCTGTGAATGGCCCAGCATTCCCTGGGCTCTGCCCGCAGCTGGCCAGCACTGCACTGCCAAGCCCACAACTGGCCTGTCTATAACCCCAGCCTGCAGGAAAGCCTCAGCAGGGGACAACCCACTCCTCCTGCCACCAGCCTGCCAGCACCAGGAGAAAACAGCCCACCCCCCTGCCATCACCTGCAGCAGCCCACCACAGATCCAGAGATTTGGATCCGGAGACCAGGCCTCTTTGCAACTGTCAGCACTGTTCCAAAATGGGGCGGGCAGTTAGTCCTTCTCCCATGCTCCCCTGGGAAAGCCGCGGGCCTGCACCAGGCTCCTGACAGCTCAGCAAGAAACAGACCCTGCGGGGGAACCCTGTGTTACAGTTATGCCGGTTGCTCGGGGTCAGTCATGCACCATTAAGGTACTTTGCATCTGCGACAGGCCTTTCCTCTACCTGCTTCATCAAAACCTGCCAATTCCCTGTACGATAACGTGTGTTTCTAACAGGGTCTCCTCGCTGGCCTGCAACACGTCCCTCCACACGTACAGCAGCCAAGTACCTGAGATGTGGAGGTCAGAGCACTGGAACCTTTGTAGAAGTGTGCAGGGGAGGGGGGGGGACATGGGCACTGGAACCAGGGGGCCAGGAACTATGCCCCCCACTTTTTAACATGGGCAGAGTTTGGGGGGCAGGGGGCAAGCCTTAAGCAGGCATAGATCACCTCCCCTGTTGCAAAGTGCAGCCCCTGCCTGTGCCTGCCGGAGGCTTGCTGTTTGGGGTAGGGGGGCAACGCTGCCACCTGCCCCCAAACTACACGTTAAAAAGTGGGGGCCCTGGCCTCCCAGCACCATTGTTTGGGGATAGAGACACACTAGGTCAGGTGACCACACGCTCCCCCAGTATTCCTGAACAAAAGCATCTGCTAACATAGCTTTTAGTCATTAAGATGCATTATTAATATCACCCATCCTTTTATTCATTTAATAATTTTACTGCCTATTTGTCTGTAACCACACCCTCACATCCAGTTTATAGTTGTTCTTTAAGTGGTTTGCTTGGGGGAGTTTGAATTATTTGGGTGTTCTGGGGGTAGCCCCAGTCTTCGCATGGTTCCCCCCTTCTCTCACTTGAAGCAGCTTTATTCTTTAGCATAGCAGGAGGAGGAGTTGAGCATCTAACCAGCAGCCCCCTGAAACAAGTCCCGGTGACCCAACCCTTGGAACTGTCCAGAGAGTGAGGTACCCCTCTCCTGTGTAACAGGGTGCTCCACCCACCACCGCATGCTGTCTCCTCCTGGCTGTTCTGCCAGGCCAGTGCCCCTTCTAGCCAGCACATTCCCCACTCTCGCTCCAGGAACTGCAGCGCCCTCTCCATGACTCAGCCCTCCAGCCAGATCACTGAGTGGTTTCCCCTTTCAAGGGGTGTGTATCAAAGTCCCTGCTCCCCCATAACCTCAGCCAGTCCTCCCCTTTAGTGCCCCAGGGCCATCCCCTCAACAGCTGGCAGGGGAACCCAGACCCACCTGCACTCTGGGTTCCAGCTCAGGGACCCTCCAAAGAGCAACCAAGCTGTGGTTCCCTCCTTCACCTTGCCCCCTTTCCCTGAGCTTCTTCCTTAGTACTAGACCTGGACCAGCCCACCTCAGTCCCCTGGGTCCACCAGCCTCTTAGCTCCCTCAGGCTGCAGTACGCCCTAGCAGATCTCCTTGCAGTCCCTCTGCTTCCAATTTCCTGCCTTTCTACGAGCACCACCTGTTTCACACATTTGAGTTTCCCCTAATCAGGATTTTCCACCCAGGCTTAATCCTCCCAGATTGCCACCTAATTGGCTGATTGGACCCACTTGGCCCAATTCAGCTCCTGCAGGGCCAGCGTGGGGAGCACACCCCATCATAGCAGTATACAGGCTCTAAGTCAGTGCCGAAACGGGGGTTATGCAGCCAGGACACACTTGTGTCCTTCTGGGTTTACAGTGGACCCTTTAAACACTCATGAAAAACCCAGGGTTATCCATCATGATTACAGTTTACAACAGGTTTCAGAGTAGCAGCTGTGTTCGTCTGCATTCGCAAAAAGAAAAGGAGTACTTGTGGCACCTTAGAGACTAACAAATTTATTTGAGCATAAGCTTTCGTGAGCTACAGCTCACTTCATCGGATGCATTTGGTGGAAAATACAGTGGGGAGATTTATACACACACACAGAGAACATGAAACAATGGGTTTTATCATATACACTGTAAGGAGAGTGATCACTTAAGATGAGCCATCACCAGCAGCAAGGGGGGGAAAGGAGGAAAAACCTTTCATGGGGACAAGCAAGGTAGGCTATTTCCAGCAGTTAACAAGAACATCTGAGGAACGGTGGCGGGGAGAAATAACATGGAGAAATAGTTTTACTTTGTGTAATGACTCATCCATTCCCAGTCTCTATTCAAGCCTAAGTTAATTGTATCCTGTTTGCAAATTAATTCCAATTCAGCAGTCTCTCGTTGGAGTCTGTTTTTTGAAATTTTTTTGTTGAAGGATAGCCACCCTCAGGTCTGTAATTGAGTGACCAGAGAGATTGAAGTGTTCTCCGACTGGTTTTTGAATGTTATAATTCTTGATGTCTGATTTGTGTCCATTTATTCTTTTACGTAGAGACTGTCCAGTTTGACCAATGTACATGGCAGAGGGGCATTGCTGGCACATGATGGCATATATCACATTGGTAGATGCGCAGGTGAACGAGCCTCTGATAGTATGGCTGATGTGATTAGGCCCTATGATAGTGTCCCCTGAATAGATATGTGGACACAGTTGGCAACGGGCTTTGTTGCAAGGATAGGTTCCTGGGTTAGTGGTTCTGTTGTGTGGTGTGTGGTTGCTGGTGAGTATTTGCTTCAGGTTGGGGGGCTGTCTGTAAGCAAGGACTGGCCTGTCTCCCAAGATCTGTGAGAGTGATAGGTCGTCCTTCGGGATAGGTTGTAGATCCTTGATGATGCGTTGGAGAGGTTTTAGTTGGGGGCTGAAGGTGATGGCTAGTGGAGTTCTGTTATTTTCTTTGTTGGGCCTGTCCTGTAGTAGGTGACTTCTGGGTCACCTACTACAGACTCCAACGAGAGACTGCTGAATTGGAATTAATTTGCAAACTGGATACAATTAACTTAGGCTTGAATAGAGACTGGGAATGGATGAGTCATTACACAAAGTAAAACTATTTCCCCATGTTATTTCTCCTCCCCACCCCCCACTGTTCCTCAGATGTTCTTGTTAACTGCTGGAAATAGCCTACCTTGCTTGTCACCATGAAAGGTTTTCCTCCTTTCCCCCCGCTGCTGCTGGTTATAGCTCATCTTAAGTGATCACTCTCCTTACAGTGTGTATGATAAAACCCATTGTTTCATGTTCTCTGTGTGTATATATAAATCTCCCCACTGTATTTTCCACCAAATGCATCCGATGAAGTGAGCTGTAGCTCACGAAAGCTTATGCTCAAATAAATTTGTTAGTCTCTAAGGTGCCACAAGTCCTCCTTTTCAGTTTACAACAGCAAACTTTCAGGCTAGGAAACAAGTGCCATTACCTTTTTTTTCTTTCAGCGTGAAAGTCTTTGATGCTTGCAGTTTTCTGAATCTCTGGAGGGCCTTTCTTCGTTTTCCTGAGCCGCGTCATGCAGTCTCTTTCGTCTTTTTTCTTCCACGCAGGTAAAAAAGCTTTGAGACAATTTCCAGACTGAGGATGTAGGCTGAGATCAGGGCTGAGCAGAAGCATAGGAACTTTCTACAGTTACATTAAAAATGGCTCAAAGGCAAATTGAGGCACTTGATATTTTAATATGGTTTTAGACTAATTGCTCATGAAGGCTACCTTATTAATGCAGCTATGGCATAAGAGAAGAAGTCTGGCCAATTGAGCTTTACGTGAGCTCACAGGCTCATTAGGTTGTAATGAGTTTGTCAGGTCTTAGATGAGAGGTGTTTATAGTGGACAGGGGCCCTTTGCCAAGGGGCCACAGCAGTGCCTGTGTTGGTGGGGAGGGCCCAGAAGCTGAGGAGGAGACAGGAGGAGTTGCAGGGGCCCTGGACCTTCCCCCACTGGCCACCCACCACCTTTTCAGGACAGGTTTATGAGCTGGGAGGGGGTGGGAAGAAGTGGGGACAGGAGAGCACTGGTGATACTTCTGGCACTGGGCTTTGGCCCCAAGCACCTACTTATGCCCCAGAGACCCCCAAACTCCAGATTTCAGAGTGGTAGCCGTGTTAGTCTATATCAGCAAAAAAAACGAGGAGTCCTTGTGGCACCTTAGAGACTAACACATTTATTTGGGGATAAGCTTTCGTGGGCTAGAACACAATTCATTAGATGCATGGAGTGGAAAATACAGGAGCAGGTATAAATACATGAAAAGATGTCAATTGCCTTACCAAATGTGAGGTTAGTCTAATGAGACAATTCAATTGAGAGCAGGATACCAAGAGGGAAAAATAACTTTTGAAGTGGTAATGAGTGTGGCCCATTTCAGACAGTTGACAAGAAGATGTGAATAACAGTAGGGGGAAATTAGTATTGGGGAAATTAGGTTTAGGTTTTATAATGACCCAACCACTCCCAGGCTTTATTCAGGCCTAATCTGATGGTGTCCAGTTTGCAAATTATTTCCAGTTCTGCTGTTTCACGTTAGAGTCTGTTTTTGAAGTTTTGTTGTTGAAGAATTGCCACTTTTAGGTCTGTGACCAGGGAGATTGAAGTGTTCTCCTACTGGTTTTTGAATCATGATTCCTGATGTCAGATTTGTGTCCATTTATTCTTTTGCGTAGAGACTGTCCGGTTTGGCCAATGTACGTGGCAGACAGGCACTGATGGCATATATCACATTGGTACATGTGCAGGTGAACGAGCCCCTGAAGGTGTGGCTGATGTGGTTAGGTCCTATGATGGTGTCCCTTGAATAGATATGTGAACTGAGTTGAGACCGGGGTTTGTTGCAGGGTTTTGTTCCTGGGTTGGTGTTTTTGTTGTGTGTAGTTGCTGGTGGGTATTTGCTTCAGTATTTGCCCCAGAGAAAACCCTCTGAAACTTGCTGCAGCCCCAGATCCCTGCGAAGTCCACAGTCCCCTGTAATCTGAGACACCCTCCCTGACACACCCCCAGCCCCATTGAATCTCACTAAACTTCAGACTCACAGGATATATTTTATGTTATTGATTTGGGTGAGCCCTTTTGCCTTATTTAAAAACAATAACAGCACATGGGCATAAATAGTTTCATGAGCTAAAATCTGAATGCCATGATGATGCCATACACGTGTACAGAAGTGGCAAAGGGTCTGTAAAGTGCATGACCATTTATTTCAGCTGGGTTTATGGGAGAACCCCCCAACTTTTTTCAGATACTTTAAGCCTTGCTAAGAGGCTCTCCTCTGATCTCTCAGAGATGGGGAAGGGAAGTGAGCCACTAGGCTGATCTGGGCTTTGCTTATAGGAGAGTAATGGTCTCGCCTCTGCCCTTGGAAGGAAGGTAGGAAGCCCCCCGCCACCTCTGTGGCAGACTGGAGCAGAGACGGGCATAGGGGGTTAATCTGGGGGATGCCAGGGGGCATTGGTTCCCCTCCACCCCCTCAAGCTTTGTTCTCTAGTCAGACAAATCTCCTACAGCCCCGCGGGGAACCATGCAGATGCAAAGGAACTTGCTGTTGTGTGCCAGGGTCTGAGCACCACGCACTGCACTGGCTGACAAGAAGGACGTATTAACCCTCGCTGTAAACATGGCTCCAATCCGTGCATATGGGGCTTGCTGTCTTTCCTCTCATTCCCCTGGGTCTTTCTCTCCACTGGCCCTGGATGTGTGCAAAGAGGCACATGCATTTCCAGTGCTCTCAGCACCCCAGTGGTGTCCCTGCAGACCACTGGGGTAACACAATCAGGAAGGTGCAGGCAGGAGTCTCTGAACAGATCCAGTTTACTGCACAATTTCCATCCCGTGCAGCTTTACCAGCAGGAGAGGCTCCCCTGGACGGGATGGCTGCTGCTCATCTGGGGCATACAGTGGTTCACTGCAGAGGAATATGCAGGCAAAGACATTGGGCTCAGCACCTGCAAGCTCACTGTAGAAGAGTACGTGGCCACATTGTCTAAGCACATTAGGAAGACCGGGAAAGCTGCCAAGGTGGGAAACTCCCTTCGTTATTTTGGTCTCCTTTCTGTGTCGGAAACTGAGATTTGGGATGCTTGAGACCACTTTAAAGGGCCAGGGGCTCAGGGCTTCCTGAGAATCTGGCTCATTTAAGGATTGTTGGTTTGGGGACCCAAAGTGACCAATCCCTCTTGCAGATTTTGGCTCCCGTGTTTCCTTGCTGTCAGGACTGATCCTGGATGGGTGGAGGCTGTCTATCTGTCTGTCTGTCCATCCGACCATCTATGTGGCATGTGGCCAGAGACAGCAGATCACGCCTCTCAAGTTTCTTGTCAGAAAGCGGTCTGAGCACCGCAGTGAAGATGGCTTACCTGTCTTGCAGGGCTGTGAAGGGTTAATCGCTGACTGTCTGTGAAGTGGGAGGCACATCTGGTGCGGTACAACACATGGATCTGCCCCAGAGAGTTTGCAGCTTAGAAGTTAGCTGTGGAAAGAGCTAATGCCCCCAAAAAGCTGGAGTGTGTGGGATTACCTTAAACATTTCACATATAGATGGAGCAATTACTCCGTATACATGGTACAGGCAGCCAACGCCCTATTTTACAGACAGGAGAAAGTGAGGCATGGAGTTGCAGCTAATATTTTCAGACATGGACTCTGATTTCGGATGCCTCAGGCAGTCATAGGAGCTGGGGCTGCTCTTGTCTAAAGACCAGACCCCAGGCATCTGAACCTGCCCCTCTTGGAACAACATCTGCACGTGACTTGTGCAAGGTTGCACAGGCAGCCCCTCAGAGCTGGGACTAGAATCCAGGAATCCTAACGCCCAGTTACGTGCCTCACCCACTGGAGGGATCTCCCTCTCCCTTTCCTAGAGTACTACATATATATCACACTTGTATTTCACGCTGCCTGTCATCTTGTCCTGGGTGCCTCTGCTTGGCAAACTGTAACTAACACTTGTTTGGCTGTGGTGCCCCCTACTTGTGAATGGGCAAAAAGCAGTGTCATGGTTAAGGATTATTCCCTTAGAACGGGTGTTACATGTGACTCGAGGTATGTCTACACTACAAAGTTAGGTTGATTTTTATGGAAGTTGACATTGAGCCTCTGATTTAAGCAAGTTGATCTTGCGTGTCCCCACCATTGTGTCAGCGGAGTGCATCTTCACTTGCAGGGCTTGCATCGACACATGGAGCGCTGCACTGTGGGTAGCTATCCCACAGTGCATGGAGCCAAGTGGAACGTTGGGTTGGGTTTGCAATGCCTCATGGGACCAAAACATTGGTGTGGGTGGTTATGGGAACATGGCATTAGCCTCCCATGATGCAAATACCTCCCTCCCTCCCTCCCTCTCAGAAATCAACAGCAAAGAAACCAAGCCTTTTTTCGTGCCTTTTTTCCTAAACCTGGGTTACCCGCATAGATGCCATAGCACGATAACTATGGATCCCACTCAGCTGCACAATGTTGTTGTGAGCATTACAAACACCTCGCACCTTATCCTGCAGTATTTATTCAGCCAAAGCAGGAGCCACCACACGGAACAATGTGATGCCACACAAGCAGCCCTGCTGGAAGCCATGGACAGGAGCAATTCACGGATGCTGGTGACGGTTGTGCATCACCTTGACACGGTGAAGCGCTGCTTCTGGGCCCGAGAAACAAGCACTGACTGATATACCACATTATTTATGCAGCTATGGGATGACAAGCAGAGGCTGCAGAACTTTCATGGAACTGTGGGAAGAGCTTTCCCCACCCGTGAAGCGCAGCAATACTAAAATGAAAGCTGCTCTGACAGTTGAGAAGCAAGTGGCGATAGTGCTGTGGAAGCGTGCAACGCCAGATTGCCAGTGGAGCATCAATTTGGAGTGGGTAAATCTACCATGGGGTCTGCTGTAATCCAAGTTGCCAAGGCAATCGAAGATTTCTGCTAAGAAGGGTAGTGACTCTGGGCAACGTGCAGGACATAGTGGATGGTTTTGCTTTTGCCACGATGGGGTTCCCTAACTGCGGTGGGGCTATAGACGGAACACTTATCCCTATCGTGGCACCAGACCACCTTGCCAAAGAGTACATAAATCGAAAGCAGAACTTCTGAATGGTGTTGCAAGTGCTGGTGGATTACAAGGGACACTTCACCGACATCAGCATGGGATGGTCGGGAAGGGGCATGATGTGTGCGTCTTTAGGAACTCTGGTCTGTTCAGAAAGTTGCAAGCAGAGATTTTCTTTCCACACTGCAAAATAACCATTGGTGATGTTGAAATGCCAGTTGCGATCCTAGGAGACCCAGCCTAGTCCTTGCTCCTATGGCTCATGAAGCCATACACAGGCAGCCTGGACAGCAGTAAGTACCAGTTCAACCGTAGGCTGAGCAAATACAGAATTGTGGTGGAACGTGCCTTTGGACATTTAAAAGGCCACTGGTGTTGTTTGCTTATTAGGTTAGACCTCAGTGGAAACAATATTCCCGTTGTTGTTGCTGCCTGCTGTGTGCACCATAATATCTGTGAAACAAAGGGAGAAAAGTTTCCCGTGGGGTGGAGGGTTGAGGCAGATTGGCTGCCAGGCAATTGCCTGGCAGCCAGACACTAGGGCAATAAGAGCACATTGAGGGGTTCTGCATCTCTGTGAGGCTTTGAAAACTAGTTTCAGCAATGACCCACAGTAAAGTTACACTTATGTGTGTTGTTCCTTACCAAGCTGTCCCCGTCATTGAATTTTCTCCCCTGTAAATTCTACCTCCCACTAACTACAGTGTGCTGAATGAATAAAGAGCTTTTTCTCCTCAATCCATTGTTTTATTATGCTCACAACACCTAATCCATTGTCTACAGCCAAGCGCTACGATATAACCGCATTTGCTCCAACCCCTCAGACAGAGACAAACACCTACAAGATCTCTATCATGCATTCCTACAACTGCAATACCCACCTGCTGAAGTGAAGAAACAGATTGACAGAGCCAGAAGAGTACCCAGAAGTCACCTACTACAGGACAGGCCCAACAAAGAAAACAACAGAACGCCACTAGCCATCACCTTCAGCCCCCAACTAAAACCTCTCCAACGCATCATCAAGGATCTACAACCTATCCTGAAGGACGAGCCATCGCTCTCTCAGATCTTGGGAGATAGACCAGTCCTTGCTTACAGACAGCCCCCCAATCTGAAGCAAATACTCACCAGCAACCACACACCACACAACAGAACCACTAACCCAGGAACCTATCCTTGCAACAAAGCCCGTTGCCAACTCTGTCCACATATCTATTCAGGGGATACCATCATAGGGCCTAATCACATCAGCCACACTATCAGAGGCTCGTTCACCTGCGCATCTACCAATGTGATATATGCCATCATGTGCCAGCAATGCCCCTCTGCCATGTACATTGGTCAAACTGGACAGTCTCTACGTAAAAGAATGAATGGACACAAATCAGACGTCAAGAATTATAACATTCAAAAACCAGTTGGAGAACACTTCAATCTCTCTGGTCACTCGATCACAGACCTAAGAGTGGCTATACTTCAACAAAAAAGCTTCAAAAACAGACTCCAACGAGAGACTGCTGAATTGGAATTAATTTGCAAACTGGATACAATTAACTTAGGCTTGAATAGAGACTGGGAATGGATGAGTCATTACACAAAGTAAAACTATTTCCCCATGGTATTTCTCCCCCCCACCCCACCCCCCACTGTTCCTCTGATATTCTTGTTAACTGCTGGAATTAGCCTACCTTGCTTGTCACCATGGAAGGTTTTCCTCCTTTCCCCCCCCTGCTGCTGGTGATGGCTTATCTTAAGTGATCACTCTCCTTACAGTGTGTATGATAAACCCATTGTTTCATGTTCTCTGTGTGTGTGTATATAAATCTCTCCTCTGTTTTTTCCACCAAATGTATCCGATGAAGTGAGCTGTAGCTCACGAAAGCTTATGCTCTAATAAATTTGTTAGTCTCTAAGGTGCCACAAGTACTCCTTTTCTTTTTGCGAATACAGACTAGCACGGCTGCTACTCTGAAACACCTAATAGACAGCAAAGAAAAGTAAGATACCCTGGGGCAAAAGGGCTGATAACACTGGGGGTGGGGCGGGGAAAGAAACAAGGAAAGATTGTTTACAATTGCACTACAATAACAATTAAAGGTGTGGGAATGGGCACCTTCTGGTCCTTGTACCCTCCCCTGGAGTTGAGTGCAAGGGATACCAGACTTTCCCCCTCCTCCCCACATCCTTGGACATTTGGGGGATGATGGCAGCAGGTTCAGCATAGGCTGCAGAGGGACTCTCGCATCTAGCTGCCTTTCTTGAGCCTCAACCAGATGCCTCAACCTGTCTGTTTGCTCCCTCATAATCCGCACCATCTCATCCTGCATGTCACACTCACGTTCCCTGCATGCTCTCCTGTCCTCGCTATCTTTGCACAGGCTGTTGGAGAGTGCAATATTCCATGTGCTGAGCTCCATCTTGTCACTCTCTGAGGCATGCATTAACTCATTGAACATGTCCTCCCAAGTCTTCTTTTTCTGCCTTCTAATCTGGGGAAGTCTCTGTCCCAGTGTGGAGGATGGACAAGGTTTCAGCTGCAAAGAATACAAAACACAAGGGTAGCATTGACAGTGCATACATTTGTTTTTGGTGCAAGGTTAATTCTTTTTATAAAAGAAACACCCCACAATGCACTTCCCTGCAAGCCATAACATAATCACAACCACTGGCTACTGCAAGAGTCGGTTTGCTGCTCCAGCCATGGTAAGGCCACGAGGCATGGGCGAGAGGTCTTTTGCTGCAGCTTTTGTGAAGACATCCTTGGGATCAGTGATTCCAGGGGCGGCAGGTTTGTAGAAATTTTCGTGGTGCCCAGAACCCGCACCCCCAAAAACTCCGCCTCCCACCTGCCTAAGGCTCTGGGAGGGAGTTTGGGTGCGGGGAGGAGGTCTGGGGTGCAGGCCCTGGGCTGAGGCAAGGGATTGGGGTACAGGATGGGTCAGAGGTTGGGCTCTGGGAGGGAGTTTGGGTACTGGGTGCAGGCTCCGGGCTGCGGCAGGGGCTGGGGGTGCAGGAGTGGGTGAGGAGTGCAGGCTCTGGGCTGGGGGTAGACGTGCAGGCTCTGGGAGGGAGTTTGGGTGCAGGAGGGGGTGTGTGGGAAGAGGGTTGGGGTGCAGGATCTGGGACTGAGTTTGGGTGCAGGATCTGGGCTGGGGAAGGGGGTGCAGGCTCTGGGAAGGAGCTTGGGGAAGGAGGAGGTGTGAAGGGAAGGGGGTGCAAGTTCTGGGAGGGAGTTTGAGGGCCGAAGGGAGGGTGCAGGCTCTGGGAGGGGAGGGGAGGGGAGTGCAGTGCTTACCTAGGACTCCTAGGCAGGGCAGGCCAGGGTCTCCACACGCTGCTACCCCCAGGCACTGCCCCCGCAGTTTCCCATTGGCCGCAGGGGCGCTTGGGGTGGCACACAGACCCACCCTGCCCAGGGGCTGCAGGGAGGGGCCGGCAGCCACATGGAGCAAGTAGGCAGGAAGCCATTCAGCTCCGCTGTGCTGCCAGTGGTGAGTGGGGGCCCCAGGCTGTTTTAAATGGCCCTGGGGAGATGGGGGGGCCGTGCCCAGGGGTGGAAGGCGGAGCCAAGGGAGAGACCCGGCCTCAGACCTGGATACAGGTACCACGGGCCCATAGAACTCGCTGCCCATGTGTGGTTCCAACCTCAGAAAAGCCCCCTTTCCCCTAGCAACCCAGATGGTGCTTGAGGACAGGCATCAGTGTAAAGCCCCACAAACAGTTTGATTGTTACAAAAGCAGCACTGGGTGGGAGGGAAGGGAGACAAACAGGAAGCGCCTCCTCCCACGTTTTTAAATGCTGTCTGCAATACATGGTGATCCCTTCCAACCATAACCAGGGCACGTTTGGGAAACCCAGAATGCACCAAACAAGGGCAGATTACTTGTTGAATTGCTTGTGGTTTAAGGGCTAGCATTGAAAACTTCCCCCATTTCCCCTAGGTGAGACCATATGCCATATCGCTCTCCTGAGAGTAACAGAGGTGGAAAGGGAGCAGATGCTGCAAGTGTCTGGGTACAGACCCGACCCTTATGCTGCAATGCTATGTGCCGCAATGATGCCAGAACAGTTAATACTGGAGTGGTGCGGGAAAGACTCCTACGGTGGTGGACAAAATAAGGCAGCCCTTCCCAGAAACCTTCTGCAAAGGATTGCAGAGTACCTCCATGAAAGCTTCCTGGAGATCTCCATGGACAATTCCAGGGCCATTCCCATGCCCATAAAGTCTTTTTCTAAGAGCACCCTCTGCATAGCTGGAGTAGCCACCGATACCCACTACACCTACTTTTTTGTTCAGATTCAACATTAAAAATAATAGCATGTAACCCCTACAGTTTCATTGGAAAAGTGTACTCACCAGAGGTGCCTTCCCCAGCATCACGCTCCGCCGCCAACTGGTCCTGTGAGGGGATGGGCTCCAGGTTAAAAAAGTTCTTGGCTGTCAAGGAGAATGGATCCTCTGCTTGCCTGCCTCACATTCTCCTCCTCCTCCTCCTCAACAATATCCTCCTCGTTGTTGCTCAAGATCGCGGGACTCCTGGGAGGTATCCAGGGAGCGATTTGGGGTAGTGGCGGGGGGGCGGGGTTGCCACTGAGAATTACATACATCTCCTCATAGAAGTGGCATGTCTGTGGCTCAGAACCATAACAACTTTACCTCCCTTTGTCTTCTGGTATGCTTGCCGAAGCGCCTTTATTTCCACGCGGCACTGCTGCATGTCTCTGGCGTAGCCCATCACCACCATTCCCCGCACTATTTTGGCATAGATGTCAGCATTTCTTCTGCTGGATTGGAGCTCTGCCTGCACAGACTCTTCTCCCCACACAGCAATCAGATCCACCACCACCTCCTGTGTGCTCCATGCTGGAGCGCGTTAGCAGCCTTGAGTCTCCATGATCAGCTGTGTTGGTAAGCTCTCCACGCTGATCAAACAGGAAATGAAAATTCAAAAGTTCCCTGGGCTTCCTGTGTACCTGGCTGACGTGCAGTGGAATCGAAAGTGCTCTCCAGAGAGGTCACAGCAGAGCACTGTGGGACACCTCCTGGAGGCCAATTCATTCGAATTACACAACGCAGTGTCCACACTATCCCCATGTTGACCTGCAGATGTCGAATCAAGTGCTATGCCTCTCGCGGAGGTGGAGTACAGAAGTCGACTTTACAGGCCCTTTAGGTCGGCGGAAGGGACTCGGTAGTGTAGACACATACATTAGTAACTCAACCTAACGTGGCTCATGTCGACCTAACTTAGTAGCGTAGATCAGGCCTCAGAGGCTCTTTCCTCAGACTATTATAGGACATGCTGCAAGGATCTGCATCACCAGTTATTACAGCTTCACAAGCTTGTGTTTCTAAAGCTCTGCAGCAATGAGCTCAGGTGAGGCCTAATATGAAGTCCTGACCGCTTCTAGCTATGAAAGCACTTCCCACAACAGTATGATCATTGGCTGTCCTGGCCTAATTCCAGCTTGGGTAATTCTGCCTCCTTAAAGGTCCCTCTGCAGTTTCAGTTGGATACAATATTCTTCTAATTTCAGTCCTGCAGCGTTGCCATGTGCTGTTCAATAGCTGCTGCGTTCTACCCCAGAGGTGGCTGCATTCAGTGTTATTCAAACTTCCTTTTGGAGAAGGAAGTAATCTCTCGCACTTAGAGGGGACCACCACCCCTGTTGGAAATACTCCTGGTTGAACTCCTAGCAGATCCTGGCTTAATAGAAGCCTTACTCAGCTCCCCTGTATGGTGTAAAAGCCACATGTAAAATGACCCAGCAGCCCTTGTTCTGGCCAGTGAAGGCTTTTTCCCCTGTTCTTTTTGCAGGCATCAGCTCAATACGAGAGCTCAGCTCCCCAGCACCCAGGAATTGGCAAACATGGCCTGGTTCTATGTCATGCATCCAGAGCATGACCTGAAACTCAACCCCAAGGCTAGAACCTTTGATCAGCAGCTGGCAGACAACAAAGACCTCTGACCTTGTTCCCTCCTCCCTCGTTCAGGTTTGCATAGAAGAAAATAGTGAACAGCCAGAAGAGGATGATCAGTGTTGAACTGTTCTGTATGTTCTGAACAGCTTTGAAAACAAAAAGGCTTTGTTTGCAAACTGCCGAGAAACACTGAATCTACAACAGCATGGGCAAGGGCTGAGTTAGGGTTCAATGTTTGACTGGCCCAAAAGTCATAGGTCAATTGATTGGTCAAATAATGTCAAAAATGGCCACTATTTTAAAGCCCTAATTTTTTAGAACAATAACAAAACAAAACAAGACTTTATGGTCACCCCAAGGCCTAATTACAAAAACAAGTTACTGAACTGAGGTATTTTAACACAAAAAGTGCAACACAATGAAATGAAGTTCTAAAAAAAATGAAATAACGGCACCACGCTGGAATCACAGAGGTAGGCTGCCACCTACATCAGCACATTCTTGCAGGAATATTTGATCGTGACGAAATGGAAGGGAGCCAATTGACATTCGTCCCATCAGTGGACCAGCTCACCCAGCCTAGACCGAGTATTCCAGTCTAAGTGTTACACAAAAGCAACAGCTGTTGCCATGATTGGATGCTCCTTGGAACATATGTCTGCACCATCCTTTCCCCGCCCTTTTAATATAACTACAAGATTGGTGGAGAATTTAAACCAGTTGTGGTTAGAACATTAGAAAAGGCTTTTTATCCAGCGCTCTAAGGCTTTGTCTACACTGTCAATTGAACGACAAAACTTTTGTCATTCACAGGTGCTTTAAAAAGCCCCCTCGAAAGACAAAAGTTTTGCCGCAGCAAGTGGCAGTGTAAACGGCTCGTTGTCGGCAGGAGCACTCTCCTGTTGACAACGCAAACCCCGCTCGCAGGGGGTGGAAGTATTTAGTCGGCAAAAGTGCCAACAAACAGCGTTTACACTGCCCAACTTTTAGCGACACAGCTGTGTCGCTAAAGCTGTGTAGTGTAGACAAGTCTAACTCCTATTGCAGAGAGACATGGAATAATACAACTGGGCCTTTCCACCTACCTGCTGCAGTCCCTGTGCGGGACCCTGCAGGAGGAGGTAGAAAATCTGGCTGGATCTCTTTTCCCAGTTCTGTAATAAGGCTCTCACCGAAGCTACCTCCCTAAGGGGTGCAGGAGAATGCACTTAGCATGGTTCTGTAGGACACAGATTTTACATTGATGCAATTAAACCCTTCATTTTTATGTCAGCTGTGGCTGTGAGTGGCAGCCTGCTCAGTGTGCACAGTGCAAGGGACTTCCTACCCACAGCTCAGACAGTTATAACTACCCCTTTGGGTGCCCAGCCAGTGACTTGAGTGAAAGGGGGGGAAATGAAGGGATTCCCAGAACTGCTATTTCATTGTCCCCAAGTTCCATGTGCATGGTGGGCCCTGAGCCCTCCAATGGGCCTGGCTAGAGAATTACCACTGTCACAAGGGCAACTGTAGGTGCTCAAGCTAGTCATGGCAGAAGCAGATTAAGGGGCAGGTTCTTAAACAGCAAAATAGCACTGAGGTAACTATGTGCTGTGCATGTGATCAATGTTCCCTCTAATTTTTGACAGGCCGTGTGCGCAAAAAATTTCTTCTGTGTAAATTTTTGTGCGCACGGTGTTTCGCCTTGTGCACGGGGTTTAGGATCTGTGTGCCCATGCACACACGCACAACTTAGAGGGAACAGTACATGTGAGGATGGGTTTACAGGACTGCTAAGGAGACAGCACACATGTGAGGAGTGACAGACAACAGCACAAGGGACGGGTTATAGCACAGTAACCGACCTCCTCATGAGGCACCTGGGGAAATGGAAGCAGAGGTGCTCCACGCCCCCCCACCAGGCTCAGAGCCTCACATGATCTTCTTTAACCTCAGAGGCACAGGTTAGCCTCTGAAGCCAGCGAGAAATTCTAGTGAGCTGAAGGAGGAGAGCGGCCAGTAAAGAGGAGCTATGCCATGGCTGTGCATGAGAATCATCACCACATCAGCTATTCTCACTGCTGGCTTCCTTTCAAACGACTCCAGAGATGTTACTGGCAGCAGCCCATCCCCTACCTCTGGCTGCCTAGAGCACTTCTGAAATGCCATGATCCACTGGGTTACAGAATGCATTACCTTTGCTGCGGCTGGGTAGACCTACCACCAAAGTAGGTAGACCTTGTGCCATGGAGGACTTCCCGGCAGTAGCAGATATAGCAGATGGTACACTGTCTCCTGGAAGTGTTCAGGGTAGACAATGCAGCCTAGAGAGACAGGCAACACCTGTTCCATCAATATAATGGTGCTTTGTGAGGCAATGACCAGGTTCCCCAGCTCAGCCACACTCCAGCCCCCTGCCATTGCTCCCAGCATTGGTTAGCTGATTCACAGCACTGACACAGTCCTGTTTCTGCTGGCAGAGCAGATGCAGGTCATTTGCCCATCAGCTCATTGTGACCATGGGTCATTCTGGAATTTCAGTGAAGGTGGGCTTCCAACAGCAACCACATCAGCCCTCTCCCTTTGCAACAGGACCTGCCATAAATGCCACAGGCTTGGGCACTCTCCATGTCTGAAAACAGCAGACCTACAGGCCTTGCTGACCTAAGAATCCCATTGACATGTGTTAATGCAGAGGGCCGCCCACTCTGTCCAGGAAGTTTGCGTGTGCTGGGGGGGGGGGGGGGGGGGGAGACGACGGGACGACACTTTACAACACCAGCCTGAATTCTCAGCCACCTTTCAGAGAGCTGTGTCAATGCTTTGCTGGATTATTGCACTTAGGCTTTGTCTACACTACCCAATTTTGTTGCCAAAAACTACCTTTTGGCAACAAAACAGTGAGCAATGTGACTTTTGTTGGGAAAAACGCCCGGTTTCAGCAACAAAAAACTTCCACCCCTCCGAGAGACTTTTTTATTTCCCCCTGCCTTTGTCAACAAAGAGCCAGTGTAGACTGTGCTGTTTGTTTTGTCGACAGAACTGGCTTCCGCCAGTATCCCGCACTGCTCTACTCAGTGTTTTGATCTCTGCTGTCCTGCAGGCAAGCGCCCCTCTTCTTTCAAAGCTGCCGGAAGTATCTGACAGTTAAGTGTGCTGCTCCATTTGGGGAGGGAAGGAGAGACTTTTGACATTCCTCTGCATGGAGAGCTCACAGAGCTACTCATGATGCTGCTCCCCACAGCTGAGGAGGCTGTGGGATAACTCAGAGGGAATCCTCCCAAGATACACAACAATCAGCTCTGCCTTCCCACAGCACTGCACTATCAGACACATATTCACAGTGCATTGCTCACACTGTCCATGATGGTGCCCACAATGTGGACATGACCTGCTGACAGAAGGAGCAAGTGTGAACACCCTTTGGCGATTTTTGTTTCGTCAACTTTTGGGTGTCGACATAAGTCTTTTGGACAAGACTTGGTAGTGTTGACAAAGCCTTATTCTGACTCAGGCTCCTAGGCTCAGCAAAGCTACAAATGGGACTGAGTGGGACACTAAGCTGAAGCACCTTTCCGTTGAGCAGTAAATGAATGACCTGTAAAGCGGCAGGATAAGGTGCTAAGTATTTTAGGTTTCAGAGTAGCAGCCGTGTTAGTCTGTATTTGCAAAAAGAAAAGGAGTACTTGTGGCACCTTAGAGACTAACTAATTTATTTGAGCATAAGCTTTCATGAGCTACAGCTCACTTCATGCATCCGATGAAGTGAGCTGTAGCTCATGAAAGCTTATGCGCAAATAAATTTGTTAGTCTCTAAGGTGCCACAAGTACTCCTTTTCTTTTTAAGTATTTTAGGCATTGTTTCTACACTACTTAGCAGTAAGACAGTAGGGACAGAGTAAAGAAAGAGGCTGGAACTTCTTTCTGAAACACTTTTCCAATCCCCTTCTCTGAGCAACAGGTACCTTTCCCCTCCCACAGCATCTGGACTAAAAATAAAAAAACCGCTTTAGAGCCTGCAGTCCAAAGTACCCTTTCAGGTGGTTTGTAAGAAGGGGAAAGTAACACAACAGGTTTTAAATATCTTTATGAGTAGATCTTCTTATATACATCAATACAGATCACTTTACAGACAGTATAATCAGGAGGCAACAGGTGCTTTATTTTAGCAACTTAAGAAGGGATGTACCTAGACAAATCCTGTTTAACTGGTCAATTCCTAGCACTTAGGCTTGTTGGTAGTTGTAAAGTATTCAACTAAAAGGCAGGCTGCAATAACCATAAAAATACTCTTCACTAGTGCTTAATTCCAGCAGTAGAGTGTAAACTAATTCATTTGTATTTTTACACCTATATAAAATAAAACAATGATTCTTAGAGGCTGATCATTTACATTTGCTTGTATCACCATCAACATATATAAGCCCTTTTCTCTGAAGACTAACAGGACAAAGTTGTAATGTAACAATTGACAGCCCCAGCACTTTTCATAAGAGCTGGTGAGACAGCTGTACTGATTTAGAAACAGCAATGTTGCGCCTTCTTTTGCTACCTGTAGTTAACCGCAGAGAGGAAGGGAAGAGTTGATGCAAAATACAGATTCTAATCAATGTTGTCTGTAAGAGAGGCTAACCCGACAAGGAAAGCCATGCCCATCCTCACACCTTGTTGGGGGGCCATATGCAATTATGCTCCTTCACTGTTACTCAATCTCAGCAGAAGTGAGATATCCCTCTTTAAGAAAATGTATTACATGAGTCTAGAGCCAAGTCCTCTTCTCATCAGATTTTACCATCAAAGACAGGATTATGGCCTTTGACAAACCAAGCCTTCTAGAAAAGGATGCACCAAGCAGATCTAGCACTGAAGAAAGGTGACTGAGTGGATGGGCTTGTCAAGACATTTGCATGCTGAGTGGGACACCAGCTAGCTGAAAGCTCAGTACAGCAAACTGTTTCATTTTCCACTGGAAACAAAATTTTAATTATTTTTACCATTAAAATTTCCACCACATTTAGCTCTAAATTATAATGCAAGTTTTAATTCTGTAAATAGGGCCAGAAGGATCCAAATGAGCTCGCAGCACTAGGAAACCTAGAACCTTTATAGATGCCTGTGTTACCATTTCCTAAGGCGATTAATTCCTCATGATCTGGTGATTGTTGGTGCCTCTGTGGTTCATGGCGTTGCTGGCTGGCAGTAAGTTTGCTGCTAAGTGACATCCTTTCATTTCCAAGGCTCACAGCCAGAAGACAGAATGACTCCCCCCCAGGATGGAGGAATGATCTACTGCGGCTTCCCACTGCCTAGTTTCCAGTAGAACGTTTCCCTGGAGTTAAAGATGGGGAAAATATTTAGCATTTAATGAATTACTCGTGTCCAAGCCTAACAATGTCACACAGCGCTCAAAGGTTGTTGGCAAATGCCACAGTAACAAGGAGCAGTTCCCCCTTTAGCCGAGATCACACTTCATTAGTCCCTGGGAACTGACATGGAAGAAATCTTAACTCAGTAAGAAAAGGGAGACAAACTCTGGGCCTCAGAGGCTGGGAATCCTCAGCCTGCACTGCAAGGTTCTGGAGTCCAAGTATTCTTACCATGTGCACTGCTCTGTTACATTCACAAACAAGGTGTTTAAAGTGTGCTTTCTATTCAGAGTTGACTAAAAATGGCATTGGGGTCCCGTGACGATTGCACATCATGGATTTCTATATCTAATTTTCTCAGTTTATAAATGAAGAAATTCCCCTCGCACCAACTGCCAGTCTTGCAAACTCAGGCTGGGACTGAGTCAAACTAGGTTCCAGATTCCATCCTTGCACTCCTCACCAATATTAAAGGCTCGACAGGCCCAACTGTGCCCCCCCCAGTGACATTTGTGCAATCCCCTTGCCTTCAATAGGCTTGCCAAGCTGTCAGCAACAAACAAGGCAAGCTTTATTCTGTTTTTCCTTGTGCATCAGCAGCAGGATGATTTGCATCTTCTAGCTATGCTGACTAGCAGGATTAAAAGCTATAAACTTGTCTCAGTGACAGTGAGCAGATCTTTCTCAGAATACACCCAAGGAGCAGATCTGGGGACTAAGTCAGGGCTATTTTCACTTTTCAGAGTAGAGTCATGCGTTAAACAGAGCTATCCTGCATATCTGCTTAGTTAGAAGCTACAATGAAATTTAACCCTACACTGCTGGGTTCTGCTATTGTTTAGAGATAAAATAAAATGACTAGGTTTTAATACTGATGGCTGGAAGGCCTGAGGCTAAGTAAAAAGCAATGTAATTTCTTTGCTTCCTCTCCAATCTAACTCCCAAGAGATGCATGTTCTGCTTAACATGAGGAAAGAACAATCAGTAAAGTACAAGAGGATTCCTACCTCAGGTGAGATATCAGGATCTAAACATTTTCTTAAGTTTGGTAAGGAATCCCTCCTTGTTCTCCCCCGCCTCAGCCTCAGGCCTATCCTCGCCTGCTTCAGAGCTATCCATGGCCCTGCCACCTAGACATAAACAGCAGCTATCAGGGTACGCTTCAACCTGTGCCAATCACCACACATCTTGGAACAGCATTCAGAAGTCTAGGTAAGGTTATGGAACTATTTTAAACAATAAATTTGGGCTTGTGAATTGAAACACAATATGCCTGGCTTTAGTCAGTGCTCATGTGAGCAGATGCTGTGTCAACATCCCTGCACAGATCTGCTACTGCACGAATCACCTGCTGTTCCTCCTTTGCATCTCTTGGCAGTGGCTTGAGAGAATGCAATGAGACCAGGCACTATAATTTGCACTTATGATCAAAGTGAAAAATCTGGGCCCCAGAGGTGAAAGATAAATGCATTAACCTAGAGTAACACTCATTCCCCTCTTCCCCACACCCCCACTTTCCAGCCCACTGACATTCAAACACTCCAGATTTAAGAAGAGTTTATTATATGCCAACCAAGTTTCAAATGTGAACAGATATTAGTAGATAAGAGGCACAAAATCATTAGTTAGTTGAACTTTTAGTAACAACAGGCAACATGCTGTGTGTGAGCACCAGGGTGTAGTGTGAATGATCCTTTCAGAGAGCAAGTAAGCCACATGCAACACAGACTATCAGAGCTCTGATTAATTTATGGTTAGCTTTTCCTCCGTGTCACTAGTACAGCCTCCTGGGTCCAGCAATCTAAGTACATATTCTCTTTACATTGCTCTTCCTAGACTTGTGCACGTCAACTCCCTGCATATAAATTACAGATTGATGCAATTACTCTAGGATACAAAGTCTGTCATTGCATTTAAAACTGAACTGAAAACACATATTTGCTGCAGCTTTCAGGTGTCCCTAATACTGATAATCTGAGTTGTTTTGAAACACCGTAACTTACTTGTGAAGGATACTCTTTAAAAGCACCAGAGAGTGGTATCTCCTCTTCCACCTATCTATTGCATCCTTCACCTCTGTTGTGTACCCCTCTTTTTACCAAACTTTTGATAGCTGGGGCCCCCTTCAGGAAAACAAGGCAAAAACTTATCAATTTTCATGCTTTACATCTTCTGCACCCCTCATTTTGGTGTAGATCCTCGTAATAAGATCCTTCCTCTTCTTTCGCAAATGGTTTGATGAGCAGCAAAACAATTAGCAATGTTACATTTAAAAGTATTGTCACTGGTATCTGAGCAAGCAGCCACTGAAATGAATGGGAAAGTTCCCCCCTCAGGGCTATCCTTTCAGGATCTCAGTAACTTGGGCCGATGTTGCTGCATCGGTGTCACTCATGTCGCATTTTGAAGGTTTCCCACAAAGAGAGCTAGAGACTTCTAAATGAAATCGAGGCTGGAAAAGTATTCGTTTGTATTACCATAGCACTTTGGAGCCCTATCCATGGACCTAAACCCCACTATGCTAGGTGCTGCACAAACAGATCAAAAGGACGGTCTCTGCCTGTCAACTGGTCCCACTTGGTGCTCTCCCAAGGAGTTACCTCACACTTGGGGAAATACTGGAGTATCCCATGCCATGCCTATCAAAGAACACTTCCCATTAGTAACTAATTGCATGCAGTATGCCATCACCAAACAGCCCAGGTGGAGAAGGACAAAACCATTACATGGCCTCCCTCAGCTGCACACCTACTCAGCATAGGTGCTTTTTTCAGGCAGGCCATGCACTGTTTAGCCACTTGATTTGTTATTTATTATATGTATTGCAGTAGCATCTAGAGGCCAGGGCCCCCTTGTGCTAGCTCTAAACAGACACATTAGAGACGGTCCCTGCTCAAGAGAGCTGTTATGTCTCAATTTACCTGACTCGTGTATATTAATGGACCAATAAAAACAGGCACTGGAGTGTCTTCCTGCTCTAATGTCTCCTGCCTGCCTCCCCTACTCTTTGGTTGACATGCAAAAGGAGGTAATTTCATATGCAACATCACTGAAAAAATGCAAGATTTCAAGTGCTTAGTTTTTGAATGCAAGGCCCTGTGACAGACAGGCCAATTTACTGCTATAATCCTATTGAATTAAGTAGCTTTGGGATCCACTGTATTAAATGAATGGTTTGTGTATTATCGGGGATTGTGACTGTATATAACCTCAGGGAAAGGGGGGGGATTTAAGTTCCCCATCACGCCGCCTTCAGAAGGTTTGCCCTGAGGAGAGGGTCGTTGTCCGCTGGTTACCTGTTCCCAGAGTCACAAGATCAAAGGCCCAGGCTGTAAAAAGGAAAAACTGAACTATTCCTGCAGGCGCTTGTTCTGAGCTGAGGCCTTATGAACTGTAACCACACAAAAACCTGTGTGGGGTTTGATGGAGACTCCTTACTCAAGCCCTAGGCTGGAGTTGGGGGTGGTCTCTGGTAAGCTTTTCCACATGTGTGTAGGTTCTTTAATTGTTTTAATATGTTTTCACCTTAATGTGCTTGCTTAGAAAGCACTGTGTGGTAATGTGTGACTGGTTGCAATCACACTGTTCACAGCCTTCGGAGAGAAATCAAAGTGCAGACACTGGCCTGGACAGGCAGGCTGCTTACTGGGAGTATCAGTGTAGGCAGGGACCTGTGCGGCCTGGAAAAACCCAGTTGGGAGTGAGTGAGGGGTGTGATGGCTGGGGACCCAGCGGCCTGAGTGTGGGTGCCCTTGATGGACCATACAACGGGAATACAAGTGCAGTTGCCTTGAAGCGTGACAGATGCTACCATAAATGAAAAACGATTACCCATGTATCAGAGACAAGGCTCATTTTTCCAATGGATTTCTGTACCATACAGTAAATAAGAGGATGGAAAGTTCAGCTAGAGGAAGTGGAGGTAAAGTCAGCTGCTGGACCTATCCTTAGGAAAGCCACCACATGCATTTGGAGGGAACCAACTCACTAGACCTGCAATCTCTCCTCCATCAGTGTGCAGATCAAGAGGAGAGATATCAATATCTTAAGCAGTGAGGATAAAAACCACACTGTGTAGGGAACTTACTGACTTGTGTACATATGAAGTCACTGGGCCTGTCTTTATTTTAAGATATGCTTTGTTTGCTACATTCTGAGGCACCCAAAAGGGCTGTGAACATGAGGTGCCAGATAAAGATTGCCACCAAAAGCCAACTCTCTGCAGTGCTGCTGATAAAAATACGATATATGGGAAAGAAAGAGCTGAGTATTGATGGTGTTCTCTGTTGCAGTTGGAGTGAGCCACCCTGCCACTTCATCAGAGGGCCTAAAACAATGGAAAGCTGTATGAAATTGGGAACTTTGATTTGGCTGATGCAGAACCACATCCGGAAAAAATAGGTTTGTGCCGTTTTTGATTCTTTACAAAGTATAAGGAAGACCTGAAAAGTGTTTTCTATGTTAGGAACTGAGATGTGTGGACCCTCTTTTTATGGCTCCATGAGGAGCATTACAAGTACCAAGGGAGGGAAACCTGAACAATGGAGGTTGGAAGGAATTTTTTGTGAGACTGTTAAAAATGGACGGTTTCATTTGTTAATATCCATTAACTCAAATGTCTGCGTAACAGGTAGGAAAAATGTCTTGGTAAAAGATTTCCCACCATCACCCTTACATTGAATGACTAAAGACTTCTCTGCATGGAAAAGTTTTATCGCTATAAGGTAAAGTGTGAATTTAAACAGATAGTTATATGTGGCTTTTTTTTCCAATTTATCTTAAATCCCTTCCAAAGCAACATAAGACAACCAAAAAAGGCACTCTTATACTTGAATAAGTGTCCACACCAGGAGTTACACCAATATAACTGGTTTAACTATACTGCTTGAATTATATCAGTATAACTAGTAAAACTTTCCCCACATACACAAGCCTGATAAAGTTTCCAGCCCAGTTCTCTGGCTCTTTGAGAACAGCCTCCAGCAAAAACAAAGGAGATGAATCTGGCTATTTCTGCTATTTCTATAATAAAAAATGAGTAGAAAAAACTCATGAAATCCTTTTCAGGCCTTCTTTACATGTCATAAATTGGCCAACAAAGAAAGAGCACCTTTTTTTGCAGTCCACCTTTCAAGTCTACTCCAGAAGTCAGAGTCAGACTGATGCAATGGTAGTGAAACACGACCCTGCGGTGGAATTCCCCTCAGTTGTACTGTACTCCACACTATCCACTTCCTGTGAGTAAGAACACCCTTTTGGGATACTGTGTTTATAAACTCTGCTAGGAAGGCTAGACCACAAGGTGGATAAAAATCATGATTTAAAAAAAATTTAATAGATTTTCTGATTTAAATTCAGATTTATAGTGCTAGTTCTTTACTTCCATGCCATTTTTACTCTTAAATTGCTAAAAAGTGGATGTTCTGTATTTGTTTCCTTAGTTTCTTAATTGTAACATCAGGTTTTACAGATTTTTTTTCTTCTAATAAGTCTCACGTCAAATGCTCATCCATGCTTGAAAAGGCAAGCCAAGGGCCTCATTTAACATGCTTATTGTGAGACCATCACAAACAAACAAACAAACAAACAAAATGGATAAACCAGTAACCCTCTTCCAATATACTGAACTTCCTCAAGTCAAGTGGAAATGCTTCACCAGCCTATATTCCATCAGGGTTTGCTGTGAGAAGTCATAGGACTGTACTCCTACGTCACTAAGGAGCTTTTGAAAAATCTCACCCTTACATGCCTAACTTTAGGCTCCTATTTTTGAAAAAATGTGGCCTGTGGGAATAAAAAATTTTGAACTTTTTTAGTGTACTGAGCAACTTTTAGTTTGCTGTTAAGACTTGAAGCAATTTTGATTTGAAGTGACAGATTTTATGCCACTAACAAAGTTTTATATAAAAATACAACTTTAGCTGCTCATGCAGCAAACAGTTATGCACGGATTTAATTTCAGCACACGGGGAGTCCCAGTGAAGTAAATACACTATCCATGTGAGTAAAGTTATGTAGCTGCTTAAGTGTTTGCAGGATCAAGCTTTAATTTTCAATGTTTTGCACCTTTAGCACTTTTGTAAAATTCAAATAAGATATCCTACCCATAGTGCCATTTTAAAATGCCTTTATAATTTAGTTCCTTATACATTTAATCTAAAACTGAAACACAAATATCCAGTTTAATTTAACAAAGGCTCAATCTGATTTAAATCAATGTACCTTTTTTTAAGTGATACAATTAGGATTAATATCAATTATTTAAATTGCTCTGCCCTGCTAGACAGGACAGATTGGCAGTTTCCGCATACAACCAAACAGTCTCTGTTTTTTCCACCAAATGCATCCGATGAAGTGAGCTGTAGCTCACGAAAGCTTATGCTCTAATAAATTTGTTAGTCTCTAAGATGCCCAAGTACTCTCCTTTTCTTAATGGAAATGAAGGCTCACTGCAAAATTCAGTTGCATTACAGAAGCATCTGAAGATAACAGGGCTCTCCACTCATGCCACCAGTGCATACCTATATGCACAGTAAATACTAGGGAGAGAGGGAAAGACTAATGATTTCCGGCAAGAGGCTACTGCTTCCATTTACTGTATTAAACTCCATTAACACCACACTAACAACAGTTACCTTTAAAATAGAAAAAACACTTAGAAGCCTCAGACAAGGTGAAAAAAGGCTTATGCACATACAAGCGCTCCAAAAGCCACCTTAGGCCTGGTCCCTCCCCTACCTATAGGATACATTCCCACAGCCAGTCACCAAAGAAGCAGTAATGTACATCACACACAGCTTACCAGCAGATGTATTTGTGACTCCATTCACTGTCCCTTCCACATCCGTCTCATCCTCGCATAGCTCATCATTAAGGCTCGCTGGCGATCCGTCAGCCTCCTGCAGGTCAGAGTACAGTGTTGCTATCTCAGTCAGTATTCACTTTAGGGATAGATAACCTTTTCAGCCCAAACTCAGCTTCCCACCAACCTGCACACAGAAGGGCTCCTACTGATAATGCAAAGCTAATATAACTCAGATGCCTTCAGAATCCCAATGACCCTCTTAAAATAAGAACCTGAGAAAGGAATATGCCTTGCTAATGGAAACCTCTAGGGGAACCGGGAAGATTCTAGTCACTGTATTTCATCTGATTACAAAAGAATAAGTCGAACATTTTAAAGGGTTAAAACTAAGACTCAAACTGGAACCTACATCAGAATGTCAGGTTAGCAGAGGAGCACTCAAGAAATGGAGTTCCCACTTGAGTGCATGACACAAACACAGGAGACTTTCCAAGTTTTAAAGTTTACCTTGCAACAAGCTTATAAGGATGGCTTAGAGGTCTAGGCATCCTTAGAACAGGTTTAAAAGCTCAGGAAGGTAAACTCATCCTTCTGAGGCAATGATACTCAAACTTCAGTGGTTCAGGAGCCAAATTAGCCATCAACACTACCCAAAAGAGCCACAGTACTGTGAATTCATTGTTTCATTTACTCTAGTACTCTATACTCATATTTAAACAGTAGGACAGGGGAAATATTTAGTTTTTCTATAGAGAGTATATATTTTCTCTCAGCAAATAAGTTAATAACTTAGTGCAAGCTGATAACTTAATTGGTTCATAACACAGTAAAAGCATCCTGACTGATTAATATCTTTGATTGGTTAGTAATTAAATCACACAGTGTTTTAATATCATGTGCTGCATAGAGCTGCAGGAGACACATTAAAGAGTCACTTGTGGCTCCCGAGCCTCAGTCTGAGTATCGCTGTTCTAAGGTATACATACTCTGGATTCCATAGAGTAACTCTCAGTAAACACGGGACCTATGCAGCCTCAAGAATAGTCACATAACTTCAAATTTATTTTTAATTGCCACAATTATCTTTCAGGGGTTTGTTTTTGTTTTTAAATTAGGTCTCTAATCCTTATGGCTACAATAACTTTCCAGACGTGATGGGAGTGTAAACCAATGCATTCGTGTACGAATTTGCAGGAAGCCTGAAACGATTTTAAGAGTTGTCAACTATGCTATTCATGTAAAAGGGAGTGTTAATATACATTGTGACAAAGTCGGGCCAGATGGCTACAGAAGAGTGATAGAAGGCAGATATATTAGCCCCAGGTTAAGTAGGTCCCTTTTCCCTGGGTAAGGTAACAGGGAAGGTTCCAGAACAATCAGGAACTTTCTGGAAACAATTAAGGCAGAC
The DNA here is from genome assembly GCF_009764565.3 of Dermochelys coriacea. Taxonomy (NCBI): domain Eukaryota; kingdom Metazoa; phylum Chordata; order Testudines; family Dermochelyidae; genus Dermochelys; species Dermochelys coriacea. The sequence continues at coordinate 34,504,125 of NC_050077.1, read as the reverse complement.
AGGCTAATTAGAACATCTGCAGCCAATCAAGAAGCTGCTAGAATCAATTAAGGCAGGCTAATCAGGGCACCTGGGTTTAAAAAGGAGCTCACTTCAGTTTGTGGTGTGCATGTGAGGAGCTGGGAGAAAGAGGCACAAGAAGTTGAGAGTGAGAAGGCGTACTACTGGAAGACTGAGAAATTACAAGCATTATCAGACATCAGGAGGGAGGTCCTATAATGAGAATAAAGAAGGTGTTGGGAGGAGGCCATGGGGAAGTAGCCCAGGGAGTTGTAGCTGTCATGCAGCTGTTACAGGAGGCACTCTAGACAGCTGCAATCCACAGGGCCCTGGGCTGGAACCCAGAGTAGAGGGCAGGTTCGGGTTCCCTCACCCCCGCAACTTCCTACTTGTTACCAGAGGAGTTGAACTGGACTGTGGGTTCCACCAGAGGGGAAGGTCTCTGTCCTATTCCCCAATCCACTAGGTGGATCAGCAGAGACTGCAGGGATTGTTCTTCTTCCTTTCCCCATGCTGGCCAGTGATGAGGCTAACTGAGTGAAAGGCAGATTTCAGCCATGAAAGGGGCCAAACTGAGGCTGCCGTGAACCTCTGAGGTGAGAAAATCCACCAATAAGCGCAGGACCCACCAAGGCAGAGGAGGAACTTTGTCACAACATGTAGTAAGTCTAATGATAGTTTACATCACAAACATTAACTTTTGCTGCTGATCATTCTAGCAGAATCAAGCAAGAGCAGCCATCCTTCATTATTTGAAGTACAGCAATGACAGATACTGGGGAGGGGTAGAATGGCGAGAAGAGCTAGTTGCTAACAAAGGCTACTGGGAATAAGAAAATCCAACTTCCTTTTCCTCTGTTGTAAAGTCATCTCAAATCCTGTCCCAAATGGTGAAAGAAACAGGAGATGCATCCCCTACTCAGCATCAAAAATCTCAATTGCCTTGTTGGCATCAAAACCTAAAGCCGCATATGCCACAGATTCCTGACTAACAAAAGCCCTCCATATATGTCATCCTTAACCCGCTGTGAAAAACCTCCAGCTTCCCAGAGCACCTAAAGGGTGCCACTACGGAAATCAATGGCACACTGAGAATCTCGGGGCAACAAACAAAACAAGGGATTCTGTACTGATTTGTAAGTTTAGGGTCTATGCCACAAATTCAGCGATCCTGCTGCACTGTTCAGATCTAAGGCTATGTCTATGTTAGGAGTGCTGTTTGTGTGTAGGAATATCAGTATACTTCATCGACAAAGCACTCCTTGCATGGACACAGGTATAATGGTAAAGCTGCGCCTTGTACCGATACAATAAAACCATCCCCATGAGTGAAATCAGCTACACTTGGGAAAGTGCAGTTTGGCTAGCACAGCTGTATCCACAGTGGCATAGATATGTCTGTCCAGGATCACACCTTTTCACACCCGTGATGGACATAGCTATGCTGGCAGAAGTCTGCAATGTGGATGTAACCCCGTATGCCACACAGGTCAGCGCCTTGCATGCTGATCAATGTATTTGGAGTGGCAATGTTTTTTTTGGTTGAGACATTTATATCTGCTCAGAGCAGCCAGGATGTTAGAGTAAAGATCTCATAAGCATGGTAATTTAAGCTATAAACTAATCAGTGCTGTTTTTTGGTTAAAAGGAAAAACCTACAGTTCAACAAAAGATACAGTAAAAAAGAAGTTGGTTTGTTCACTACATTATCTAGGGCTCAAAGCATACATCGATAAAGTAGTGAAGATCTTTCACTCCTGAGAACACATTTTGCACAGCAAATTTATAGATTTCTGCAAGACACTTCCAAATCTTAGGTTTCAGAGTAACAGCCGTGTTAGTGAGCTGTAGCTCACAAAAGCTTATGCTCAAATAAATTTGTTAGTCTCTAAGATGCCACAAGTACTCCTTTTCCAAATCTTAGTAGACGTTCCACTTACTTAGGAATCCTGATCTTTATATGAATGAAGTGGTCTCCATAACCATAACTGTTAACCCTGGAAATGCCTTTCCCGCTCATTCGAATCCTCTGGTCTGCTTGAATACCAGGCGGTATCTATGAATAAAAAGACCCATATGTTTATTATTGCTCTGCAGTACCAAGGTGCCAGCATGGAAACCTATAAATAGAGGCCTACTTAAATCACAGAGACACCACACTTTTTTCACAGCATAAATAGCAAATTTCACAGATGTGTTCATAGCGCATCACCCTTACTCCTGTGCTGCTGCTGGCACCCAGCTCCGAAGGCAGGATCAGCACCAGCAGCAGTGTAGAAATAAGGGTGGCATGGCATGGTATTGCCACCCTTACTTCTGCAGTAGTGCTGGTGATGGCATTGCCTTCAAAGCTGGGCACGCAACCAGCAACCATTGCTCTTTAGCCGCCCAGCTCTGAAGGCGGCAAAATAAGGATGACAATACCGCAACCCCCCTACAATAGGCCCGAGAACCACTTTTGGGTCAGGACTCCCAGTTTGAAAAACGCTGTGTACTTTGTATATTTTAATCATATAATATAGGGTAAAAACACACAAAAGACTAGATTTCACAGTCAGTGACGAGTTTTTCACTGTCCGTGAATTTGGTAGGACCCTACCTATAAATTAATCAAGCTATTCCTCCTGCAGACTGTGAAGTAAGGGAGGAGGGATTTATTTCTATATTTAAATAATTAGGTAGTGCTCAGATATTACTCAATAGTAATGAAAAAGCATTCAACACTGGGAATTAAAGCGAACTACCTACTAAGGACAGGTGTAATTAAGGACAGATATACATTGGAAGTGCTTTGCTGGTACAGCTATATCACTATACTATACAGCAAGGGTAGTAAATAAGTGGACCGTGGGCCAAATCCAGACCACCAGATGCTTTTGAACAGGCCACAAAATTTTTGTATTTACTTATCATCAACATTTTATTTTTACCTTCTCTTTCCCTCACAATGCAATCTCCAATACATTGTACTGTGGATTAATGATCGACTGGTTCTCCTTAATTCCTTATTTGCTTAATTTGAGCTATCATCTTTCTTGGAGGTTATTTTCAGGTTATACGGTGGTTCGGTTTTATTTTTCATTTAATGCTTATATTTTTAGTGCAATGGGGCACATTACTAATGCACAGCATTGTATCTGTTTATTGAACAGGGAACCTGCGGTGTGAAAAGTGTTTCTCTGGAGTCTGGACCTTGACTATACCTTAACCAAGAAATTTGGACCTTGACAAAAATAATTGACTACCCCTGCTATACAGGCATTGCACTCCTAGATGCAGCTTACACTGAAACAAGCTCAGTTTTGCCAGTGTAACTGGGTCTATACTAGGGGCTTTTGCTGGCACAGCTATGTCTAAGCATCACACACCCCTCACTGACACAGGTGTGCCAGCAAAAGCTTAAAGTGTACACCCTTCCTAAACCTAGTATATTACTTATCACTGAGCCCTGCCACAGTGTGGTCTAGTCCTTATAACAAAGAACAGTCAAGACTCTTGGGTTTTATTCCCAGCCCAGCTATTGATTTATTGTGACATCATGGGGTAGTCAACCTCTGAACCTCGTTTCTCCAATGCATAGAACAGTTAATACTTAATTCGCACAGCCCCAATGTGCAGAACATCACCTCCTTGAATAAAGGGCTATGTAAATACAAAATCTAACAAGCTGGTAGGATAACTGAGCAGAAACAAGACACAGCAACAGGCAGGAGAGAATCATATATACACAAAACCTGGTTAGCAACATTAGCCCAAAGGAGAGTCAAGGACTTTCCCAGCCTGGGGACCATGCCAGCATTCAGCCTGACCGACCTCTCCAATGATCTGTCTCTCTTCAGCAGCTCTCATAGCCCTTTGAGCGCTTATGCAAAAGCAGAAGAAAGGGAAGTGGGAATTATCCCTTGCATACATGAGGCCAAGCAGAACCCCTGCAACATGGCAGTCAGTACTCAAGAGGCCTAAGACTAGAACAGAAAGGTCTTGGTACTTTGAACCTTAGGAAATCTGCCCTGTATTTTTTCACTCTTCTTGTAAACAAAGAATGGCTGCTTATTGTTCCAAGCTAAGTTATCTCCTAGCTATTCCACCCACTTTTACCACATACCGTGATATTGATGGTCTCATATAGACCCTGAGCTCTGGCTGTACCTCCAAGAACTGCCTGTGCTATCGAGATAAAGAGGTCTGAGTGTACATCTGCTCCATCTCTTCTGAACACGGGGCTTTTCTGAACCTAAAAGCAAATAGTTCAAGAGTAATGAACACAGGTCATGTCAGTACAGTATATGCATCAATCCAAGATAAAATACCAAGTAAAGTTGTTGTAAACTGATATTGATAATTTTAGGAAAAGTCTTGCCCTCATCCCCTAAAAATTACATAGCAGGAAATCCAAAATTAAAGTTATTCTTATAGTAACCACAAATACCTCAGGCACTAAATATTAATAGCTAGAGCAGGCCTCTCCTCTGAAGGAGGATACTAAAAATGGCATTAAGAGGTTTCATGTTTCCTATTTCAATGAATTCCCCCCAATTTTTCAGTTTACAAGAAAAAAATTAACTGGTAGGGCTGCATACTCAGCCTGAGATCTGAGAATGACACTGTGCTCTTCACTGCTTGTCAATCACCACCAGTAAAGATTCTTTAGAGAGTAGAAAAGAGATTGTACTATCCAGTTCATAGGACAATGGAACGGCAGAGGGGAAGGAAGCACCCTCAGTATTTCAAAGTACCTCTCCGGCAGTGTTGATGACTGCATTTCACAGGCTCTGGAGAGGTTATTAAATCCTTCTTGAGGGGAATATAAGCAAAAATGGAGGAAGGGATAGATCAGTGTTAATGAAGAGGCCCTCAATTAAATGGTCAGAAGAGAACGAAATCCTTTCAAACACTAGGGTTCTTAATTTTACTGTACAGAGACATGATACAGATGATACACATGGGTACAGGACTGTATCTGCAAAGAACATGTAAATCAGCGGTGACCTCACATTTTTAAAGAAAGGACATTTTAACTTCTAAATTCAATAGCTCATAAATGCATTCCTGCAGTCTCTTTAGGGATTTAGAACATTTGTGTCAGCGACAGCTGATACTATACTAGTACATTACTTCCAGGAATTCCAATTACCAGAGGGTTTGTAAGTTTCCCTGATAGCCTGTATGCTACAGACTGTATCCTAGGTCCAATCTCTCTATATGTAGCTGTGCATTTTTGTTCTATGAATAGGCTAAATAATATTTTACCACTTGGTATGGGGCAGGCCTTTCACAATCTCAGAAAACTGGAAGGGCTAACATCACTTCAGCTAGGCAAGATGACCCTCCAGTCCAATTTCCATGTTTACACTGAAGTAAGATGACACTACCCTTTCTTCACAGAAGATGATCCAATGTAAGCAGTGTACAGTCATTTGTCACACATACCCTGAATGTAATGAAAATTTCTCTTTTCCCTACGGGCATCCGAACAGTCTGTCCATCCTCCACACCTGCAGACAGAACAAGGACACGAATATTATACTGTTTGTCTGATATTATGCTCTACACCTTATGTGCCAAAGCACCTACAGCCTTCCTAGTCTAACCCAATACCTGAACACCGACAACTGCCTCAACTGGATGCCATCACAGCAGTATTTCCATCATCCAGGAAGAAACACCATGGATTTACTGGCAGAAACTATAGAGGCAGCAGCAGCGTAACTCATGTTCTCCAGATGACCACAGCACCCAGCATTTGAAGAGCAGGGTGTCACCAGGTGTTTGTATCCTAGGATGCACTCATTCTAGTGCCAAGCACAATTGGGCAGCTCTTTAATTCAATTCAAGCTGAATTCAATTGCATTTTTCCCTTCAGTGTAAGCGAATTCAGTGCTGGTGAAAGGTAAACGATTGAGAGGCACTGGAGACTGACATACTATATTTATCTGCAAAGATAGAGACAATGCAAGCTGCTACCCAGACAATCGGACCATTTCTAGGAGGGAGGGGAGTTCTTTCAACACTCATTCAATATTCTTTATTGAGTTGACAACTGAGATGGTGCATTTGTGATCCAAGGTAAAATTTTCAAAAGTGAAATTCAGAGAGACAAGGAGGGTGAGGTGGTATCTTTTATTGGACCAATTTCTGTTGTCTCTCTTACCAAGTCTTTGAGCTTACAGAGAGCTCTTCTTCAGCTCTGTGTAAGCTCAAAAGCTTGTCTTTCTCACCAATAGAAGTTGGTCCAATAAATACTATCTCACCCTTCTGGTCTCTCTAATATCCTGGGACCAACATGGCTACAACAACACTGCATGTAGTGAAACTTATGGCAATTAAGTGTTTTTGAAAATTTTACCCTTAGACATCTTTCTACTAGGAAATAGAGTAAGACCCAGAAATTCATTGCACAAAGGCCAAACAGCCATGAGATGGTAATTGTTTTCAGCTACCACCATCCTGAAGCCATCACCCAGAGATGAAAAGGTCTGTATCTTATTACTAATCCTTTGAGCTATCTAGCCGTCAGTGCTCTTTATTCTTAAGACAGATTTGATACAGACAAGTTTCTCAATACTGCTGTGTCTGAGCACTGTCTCCACAGAGCCAGCCATTCTCTAGAGGCAAGATACACGCTCAGCTGAGTTTCACATGGGAAGAGATACATGGCCAGCATGCAAATACAGAAACTGACCTGCTGGTACAGGGACCATCACATTCTTCTTCTGTTTGGTTTGCCCTGAGCCACGACACAACACACACGGTGTTGTCATAACAGAACCACGACCTCCACAACGCCGGCATGTAGAACGCATCACAAAAGGGCCTGTATTTATTGTCTCCTAGCAAAAGAAGAAAAAGGGGGAATTTGAGGAATTCTTTGATAGTGTAGAAGTATTACTATTTCTGTAAAAACATCTCCAATGGCAAATCCAATCCCTGTTAAGTCAATGGTCCAACACATGCACAGCATGACCTGATCTAAGGAAATGTATTCTACCTTACTGTGAGATATGGGTAACAGTGGTGGGTCAAACTATGGCCTGAGGAGCTAGATTAGGTGCCTCAACCAGGTCTAACCCACCAAGAAATGTACATCTCCTTTTGTTTCCAGATTGCCAGTTGAAAGTGCTCATGCTGTCAGTAACCGCCTCTGGGTGTCAGAGGAAGTGGGTGAAAGAAGGAAGCCTTGAGAAAAGATTGGGGAAGAAAAGCCCTTCCTATCTGAAGGCCCGATTCTCCACTGCTTTGCACCTTCTGGAGTAACGTACACCTGTGAAGAGTGGGTGCAAAACTTCCCATTACGATTTGGTAGCCTTTCAGACCCACAACACACAGTCATAAAATCACTACCCAAGATGCAAGGCAATGGAGAAGCATACCCAAAATCTCTTATTCAGTGAAAGAAACCACTACTCTTAACAGCTTGAAGTGGATAGAGATCTCTGGTCAATCAGAAGCTTTGTGATAACAGAAGTCCTAACTTAACTGTGACCTCTTTCCAATATCATTCATGCACAACCCCAATAACCTATTAAAAGGTGAAGTTTAGGATACAAAGCACAGTCTTATGTGGAAAGGTTGCACCTTATTTGACTAGTACACTTAGACTGCAAGAGCCTGGAGAGTTTTCACCTCAAAAATTCAGCTGCAATTCAGTAACAGGAGCTAGGAAGACCATATGCATCTCAACCATCTGATTCCAATCCAAGACACACAATGTGCATCTCCACACAGCCTTATAAATCTGTTTCACACATAAGCCCAAATCTCTAATTCTCCTACTAAACCTCACCCTTGTAATGAGAAGGCAGAGGATGCCTATCTGCAATAAAGCCCTAAATATGATTTCATCGTGGAGAGAAAAAAGAAAAGCAGTACTTGTGGCACCTTAGAGACTAACAAATTTATTAGAGCATAAGCTTTCGTGAGCTACAGCTCACTTCATCGGATGCATCTGGTGGAAAAAACAGATGAAAGATTTATATACACACACAGAGAACATGAAACAATGGGTTTATCATACACACTGTAAGGAGAGTGATCACTTAAGATAAGCCATCACCAGCAGTAGGGGGGGAAAGGAGGAAAACTTTTCATGGTGACAAGCAAGGTAGGCTAATTCCAGCAGTTAACAAGAATATCAGAGGAACAGTGGGGGGTGGGGTGGGGGGGAGAAATACCATGGGGAAATAGTTTTACTTTGTGTAATGACTCATCCATTCCCAGTCTCTATTCAAGCCTAAGTTAATTGTATCCAGTTTGCAAATTAATTCCAATTCAGCAGTCTCTCGTTGGAGTCTGTTTTTGAAGCTTTTTTGGTGAAGGATAGCCACTCTTAGGTCTGTAATCGAGTGACCAGAGAGATTGAAGTGTTCTCCAACTGGTTTTTGAATGTTATAATTCTTGACGTCTGATTTGTGTCCATTCATTCTTTTACGTAGAGACTGTCCAGTTTGGCCAATGTACGTGGCAGAGGGGCATTGCTGGCACATGATGGCATATATCACATTGGTAGATGCGCAGGTGAACGAGCCTCTGATAGTGTAGCTGATGTGATTAGGCCCTATGATGGTATCCCCTGAATAGATATGTGGACAGAGTTGGCAACGGGCTTTGTTGCAAGGATAGGTTCCTGGGTTAGTGGTTCTGTTGTGTGCTGTGTGGTTGCTGGTGAATATTTGCTTCAGATTGGGGGCTGTCCTGTAAGCAAGGACTGGCCTGTCTCCCAAGATCTGTGAGAGTGATGGGTCGTCCTTCAGGATAGGTTGTAGATCTTTGATGATGCGTTGGAGAGGTTTTAGTTGGGGGCTGAAGGTGATGGCTAGTGGCGTTCTGTTATTTTCTTTGTTGGGCCTGTCCTGTAGTAGGTGACTTCTGGGTACTCTTCTGGCTCTGTCAATCTGTTTCTTCACTTCAGCAGGTGGGTATTGTAGTTGTAGGAATGCATGATAGAGATCTTGCAGGTGTTTGTCTCTGTCTGAGGGATTGGAGCAAATGCGGTTATATCGTAGAGCTTGGCTGTAGACAATGGATCGAGTGGTATGATCTGGATGAAAGCTAGAGGCATGTAGGTAGGAATAGCGGTCAGTAGGTTTCCGATATAGGGTGGTGTTTATGTGACCATCACTTATTAGCACCGTAGTGTCCAGGAAGTCCAACACCACTTTCTACAAGCCATTACCCTCTGATCCCACTGAGAGTTACCAAAAGAAACTACAGCATTTGCTCAAGAAACTCCCTGAAAAAGCACAAGAACAAATCTACACAGACACACCCCTAGAACCTCGACCTGGGGTATTCTATCTGCTACCCAAGCTCCATAAACCTGGAAATCCTGGACGCCCTATCATCTCAGGCATTGGCACCCTGACAGCAGGATTGTCTGGCTATGTAGACCTCCCTCCTCAGGCCCTTCGTTACCAGCACTCCCAGCTATCTTCGAGACACCACTGACTTCCTGAGGAAACTACAGTCCATTGGTGATCTTCCTAAAAACACCATCCTAGCCACTATGGATGTAGAAGCCCTCTACACCAACATTCCACACAAAGATGGACTACAAGCCGTCAGGAACACTATCCCCGATACTGTCACGGCTAACCTGGTGGCTGAACTTTGTGACTTTGTCCTGACCCATAACTATTTCACATTTGGTGACAATGTATACCTTCAAATCAGCGGCACTGCGATGGGTACCCGCATGGCCCCACAGTATGCCAACATTTTTATGGCTGACTTAGAACAACGCTTCCTCAGCTCTTGTCCCCTAATGCCCCTACTCTACTTGCGCTACATTGATGACATCTTCATCATTTGGACCCATGGAAAAGAAGCTCTTGAGGAATTCCACCATGATTTCAACAATTTCCATCCCACCATCAACCTCAGCCTGGACCAGTCCACACAAGAGATCCACTTCCTGGACACTACGGTGCTAATAAGCGATGGTCACATAAACACCACCCTATATCGGAAACCTACTGACCGCTATTCCTACCTACATGCCTCTAGCTTTCATCCAGATCATACCACTCGATCCATTGTCTACAGCCAAGCTCTACGATATAACCGCATTTGCTCCAACCCCTCAGACAGAGACAAACACCTACAAGATCTCTATCATGCATTCCTACAACTACAATACCCACCTGCTGAAGTGAAGAAACAGATTGACAGAGCCAGAAGAGTACCCAGAAGTCACCTACTACAGGACAGGCCCAACAAAGAAAATAACAGAACGCCACTAGCCATCACCTTCAGCCCCCAACTAAAACCTCTCCAACGCATCATCAAGGATCTACAACCTATCCTGAAGGACGACCCATCACTCTCACAGATCTTGGGGAGACAGGCCAGTCCTTGCTTACAGACAGCCCCCCAATCTGAAGCAAATACTCACCAGCAACCACACACCACACAACAGAACCACTAACCCAGGAACCTATCCTTGCAACAAAGCCCGTTGCCAATTCTGTCCACATATCTATTCAGGGGATACCATCATAGGGCCTAATCACATCAGCCACACTATCAGAGGCTCGTTCACCTGCGCATCTACCAATGTGATATATGCCATCATGTGCCAGCAATGCCCCTCTGCCATGTACATTGGTCAGACTGGACAGTCTCTACGTAAAAGAATGAATGGACACAAATCAGACGTCAAGAATTATAACATTCAAAAACCAGTTGGAGAACACTTCAATCTCTCTGGTCACTCGATTACAGACCTAAGAGTGGCTATCCTTCACCAAAAAAGCTTCAAAAACAGACTCCAACGAGAGACTGCTGAAGTGGAATTAATTGGCAAACTGGATACAGTTAACTTAGGCTTGAATAGAGACTGGGAATGGATGAGTCATTACACAAAGTAAAACTATTTCCCCATGGTATTTCTCCCCCCCACCCTACCCCCCACTGTTCCTCTGATATTCTTGTTAACTGCTGGAATTAGCCTACCTTGCTTGTCACCATGAAAGGTTTTCCTCCTTTCCCCCCCTGCTGCTGGTGATGGCTTATCTTAAAAAGAAAAGGAGTACTTGTGGCACCTTAGAGACTAACAAATTTATTAGAGCATAAGCTTTCGTGAGCTACAGCTCTGAGCTGTAGCTCACGAAAGCTTATGCTCTAATAAATTTGTTAGTCTCTAAGGTGCCACAAGTACTCCTTTTCTTTTTGCGAATACAGACTAACACGGCTGCTACTCTGAAACCTGGGCTTATCTTAAGTGATCACTCTCCTTACAGTGTGTATGATAAACCCATTGTTTCATGTTCTCTGTGTGTGTATATAAATCTCTCCTCTGTTTTTTCCACCAAATGCATCCGATGAAGTGAGCTGTAGCTCACGAAAGCTTATGCTCTAATAAATTTGTTAGTCTCTAAGGTGCCACAAGTACTCCTTTTCTTTTTGCGAATACAGACTAACACGGCTGCTACTCTGAAACCTATCATGGAGAGAGTAACACTGAATACATAAATGTGGCAGACTATACAGATTAACAGTGCCTCAAAATGTAAAGCAAACATTTGAGCCCAGCTCATCGTAAACTACAGAAATGATTCAATATAAAAAAACTAGAGTCAACAAGGTCTCTCAAAAGACAAGATTTATAACATAAGGTAACATTCAAAAACCAAGAACAAAAATCTGCCCCCAGGTTGGGGATCAATTCAGTTGTATAATCCCTCTGTGTGAAACTCAGCCCTTCCAAATGGATGGTTCCCACACCTCCCCTCTCCTCCCAGTTTCCCAAGCAGTCAATAATATTCCTTCCCATGAACATTTTGAAAGAAGAGGGGAAAAACTGAGCTGGACTTAACACCTTGTTCACAGGTGACTAGATAGCATCCAGCACCCTGACACATGGCTATTTTAAGTTTCGGAGAAAAAAAGCAAGAATTGGTTAGGAATAAAATTGAATTGACTGAGTATATTTAATCCTCATCACAATTTCTCCAATTTTTATTTTGGAGGTCACCATTAATAAATAAAGCAATGAATGAGTTTCTCAGAATACCTTCAGAACACTGGCTGGCTTCTGCAAATAGAAACCAAAAGTGGTTCACATTTGTTACTGGTCTCTGTGAAAAAGTAATACTTATATCTCAATCATAAGGACAAATATCTACATCAGACACTCTTCTTGGTCCTTAGAGACTACAAATTTGTTAGTCTCTAAGGTGCCACAAGTACTCCTTTTCTTTTTGCAAATACAGACTAACATGGCTGCTACTCTGAAACCTACTTGGTCCAGTTGTTGTGAATCTTAGAAAAAGTCCTGGAAACTGAACTACCCTATCAACCCTACAGGCGATCCCTCAAGGATGGAAGCACACAGGGAAACAGCATGGGAAAGGCTTGCACTGACACTGCCCAAGTGGCCTCTGTTCTGTGAATCTGTTTCTGGCTCTCCAAGACTGGTGAGCTGGCCCCTTCTAGCAGCACACATTTAGATACACAGAAATTGAAATCAAAGCCTACATTTAATCACCTCTTTATTTACTGACGATTTAAGACATTTTTGAGTAAGGAAATAGCTAACCTGTCCTGAAAACAAGAATGACAAAGAGCATTAGAAAACCGGGGTTACACTTTAAAACAGCACTTACCATGCCAGTGCCATTGCAGTAGTGACAGTGTTGCACTTTAGTACCAGGCTCATGCCCCTTGCCATCACACCGCTGACAAGAGTCATTGATATTCACCACAATCTCCTTGTTAACACCTTTTGCAGCTTGATTGAATGTCAACTCCATGATGTACTAGATAAGAGAAAGGAATGGAATTGCAGTTGTAATCTATATGCTGATAGGCTGAAAGTAAACTGAAACCACTGTAATTAAAAAACCCAGTGGTCTCCACTCAGACTGTGATTGGAACACCATTTAAAATGCTAACAGACACAGTACTGGAGAAGGAGGGGGCCCACCTGATTCATTAACCATCTATACTCAGACATTCTCAGATTTCAGTTTAGGAAGCAGTAACATCTTCATTATATATACCCAGAGGCTAAGGTCTTTGCAGCACAATGTATACATGTATTATCCTTACCTCCTGTGGCTGGTCAAAGACACCCTGAAAATCTCCAAAAGGGGATCCTGAAAACTCCCCAAAGATTTTCCTGAAAAGTTCCTCTGGGTCAATGGTGGGACCACCACCCCAATACTGACGTCCAGCACCCGCTGAGCCAGCGTCAAAGCCAGCTGTACCATAAGTATCATATTGTTTTCGCTTCACTTCATCACTTAACACCTATGGGGAAGGAAAGCATAGTACCATCAGGACTCTCTCACAGTACAGAACTGGAGCAACATGGCTGCCACTAGATAAGAGTATTCAGACATTTGCTCATTCCAAGGTCAATCAGAGTTTACATCCATCACCAGCAAAATACTGGAAACTACTACAGAATCCCAACTTCAATCCCTTTATTAGGACAGCTCGATACCTTCAATAATGCCAAAGGTGAAATTGAACACCATGGAAGAAAAGCACTCTGTTTCTCTCACATATACATTGGATGGCACAGTTAAGCTCATAAGCTTGTGATGCTTCCAAATAAGTACATTAGGTATAGGCAAAGTGATCAGGAGCTCTGGGTTTTTATACTATTTGAAGGTAAGCAAAAGTGACTTTCAATTATCTCTTACCTTGTAGTATGGAAGACAAGTGGGATGGGAGCTAGCAAATGAAATTAGCTTGACAGTCAAGACGAGTAAAGTTGGGGAGGAGGGAGCAGGGTTCTACAAATCCCCCATCCTCAAAAGGCCAATTATTGATGCCACTTATGTCGTCTTTCTATTGACTAAGAGGTCCATTCCAGTACTCAGCTTTTCAACCAGTCCATTTTGTATTGAGGAACAGCACAATGGCCCATGAGTGGCCCAAAAAAATGCCTAGAATAAATCGGTCAGGTATTCTGGCTAGTTCATTTACTGAAGAACATCCAAATCATTTTTGGCACATACATACTGAAGTCTAGAAAACAATACTTTGTTACCAATGAAATAATAGCAGCTCTTTTACAGAAAAGCTGAGATGAGGGGAGATATATTTTTCTAAGCTGTAGTTCTATTGTTCCCTCCCTACCACAGTAGGTAACTGAGTACACATCAGTCACATTACCTCATAGGCTTCTGCCAGCTGAGAGAACTTCTCCTTAGCTTTGGGGTCATCCTTATTGTGTCGGGATGGTATTTCTTGGCAAGCTAAGCAAAAGAATTATTAGAAACAGGAGGAAAATAAGTCCACTGTTAGCATTGCTACTTAACACCTTCCATGTCAGGGGGGAAAAAAAATTAGCCAGACCCTAGCATTCAACATTTACATTAGAGGAGACCAAAAGCATTTCCTAAGTAATTCTCTCTCCATATCATTTCCCATATAAGGGACATAAAAAATCAGTTTCCTGTTATATCGGTATAAAAGCCTCTCACAAATGGTACTGCAAAGCTTTTCCACATAAGCATAGGTGTGGACTGATCAGCTATCTTGTACATACAGGTGAAAACACCCCTTTTCTCCATGAAGGTCCTGGACATATGGAATAATGTCAGATCAATGGCAGTTATGATCTTACTGCTGCTACCACTGAAAATTTGCTTCCAGAAGGTTTTCTAATAGGTGGGGGGAAGCCATGTGTATTTTTTTTTTTTTTAAAAACAGTCCATCAAGAAAGGGACTCTTCCCTCCTGCCAATCAGCCAAGAGACACCATTTCTTTGTTTTTCTTAGGTATACATGCCTGGTAATAAGCTTTCTTGATCTCCTTCTGAGTGGCATTTCGAGGCACTCCCAAAATCTGGTAGTAATCTTCTTTGGCGTAGAAAAGCAGAACTGGTATGAATGAGGCAGCACATATTAAAGGAGAGCATTTAGTTCCTAAGAAAAATTAGAAAAAAAGGAGTCAGAAGGAATTGTAAAAGAACACATAGCTCCTCCAATGTTCCCAAGACCATTTCCCATTGATCACAGCCTATTATTCTGTATTAAGGATCAAGGCAACTGTGTCATGGAATTGCACAAGCCATGTATGGCCACCTTAGCTGTAAGAGGTAAACAGGGTGCAGATTTATTACAAACAATTTCATTACTTTGATTTTGACCTTCAATGTTACTGAACTGCATTAACGAATGAGCTGTAAAATGTTACTGAACCGATGAAGATCCCAAGACGTACTGAAATTTAGACTAAGGGCTTGTCTTCCTGTACAGTGGTGCAATTGCAACAGTGTAGTTGCGCTGTTGTAGCGCTTTAGTGAAGACCTTATTCCACACAAATGCCTCCTCCTTTACAGTGTTGCAATACTCGTGTTTTTTTTGGGGGGAGAGGGGGCGTTTCTGTAATGGTGCCTTTGTCACAGACATTCAAACGGGGCATTTATGTCAACAGGAAAATGTGTTACTATTCTCCTTTGAGAATTATTTTACCCTCAAGCTAAAACACTTTCCTTCCAAATGCTTAGAGGAGGGAGTGTTGTTACACAAGCTGGAAGCAGAGCTCTCCCTTGCTATGGCTGGACCAGACCTATGGAATTTGTACCATTGGAAGATGCAGCAAATTGCCAGAGTTGGGATGAAGGTGAAAGCTGGATTGCTCAGCACAATGGCTAGCTTTCCCCTCACTGGAGAGGGAACCAAATCTGCTTCCCTTGTTGGAAAGCTAATAATTCCACCTTTACATCCCACAGAATACAGCCCAAGGACCAGGGTGATGGGCACCCCAGAACCCATATGTAAGGAATAGAAGCTCACAGCTCTTTCCAGGAGAGCAGCATGACAGGGCCTTGTCGCAGGGCTGGCAACCCGAGCACGCCTCCCAGGGCCATGGCCATCAAGTACCCCCACCCCACCCCGGCACACAGACAAGGGGACCCTCTTTCCCCCAACACCTCCCACCTGTCCCCAGCATCGCTAGGCCACCAAAAACCTCGCTCTGTGAGACACCCCCAGGGCCGGGATCTTTCACTCCTCTCCCCTCCACTCACCCCCAGCCCCTCAAGCACAGGCATCCTGGATCCCCAAACCTCTCACCTCCGGCCCAGCCCCCCTCATTCCCCCAGCCTCGCCCCCCCACCACAGATTCCCCGAACCCCTCACCCCCCTGGCCTTGCCCTCTCATTGCCCGAGCTTTGCCCTCAGGCACGGGGGAGGGGGAGGGGGAGTGGAGGAAAGAGAGCTCGGTGGTTTGAGCATTGGCCTGCTAACCCAGGATTGTGAGTTCAATCCTTGAGGGGCCATTTAGGGATCTGGGACACAAATCGGGGACTGGTCCGGCTTTGAGCAGGGGGTTGCACTAGATGACCTCCTGAGGCCCCTTCCAACCCTGAGATTCTAGGATTCCCCGCCCCGCAGACACAGCCCCTCTCACCCGCGGGGCTGACCCCGGCGCTCAATGTCAGCCAGCGGCTCCCTGGCCCGGCGCGGGACGGGAAGGCGGCGGGGGCCGTGCTTAGCCGCCGGCCCAACCACACCACCAGCAGCCGCGTGTCTCCGCCGAAGCCCCGGCTCCTCCCGGCCGCCGCGCTCAGCCAGCGTGAGGAGCACCTGGCCGCCATCTTGGGACGCCGAGGCACAGAGCGGCTGCGCGGCCCGGCCCGGCCGGCCCAAGCACGCTCAGTGCGCAGGCGTATGCCCGAGCCGAGCAGGAGCATTGCGCGTGCGCAGTAGCTCCGTACCCCCCCCCGCCACATATTTTATGCGCATGCGTTAGCCTTCCCTCGGTGGTGTCCCTGCTGGGTCAGCTGGCACAGCTCCGCTAAGCTCCCTGGAGGGGTGTTCGGGGCAGTCTGCAGCCAGCAGGGTCCGTCCCTTCTCAGGCCCGGGCCCCTGCAGTGCGGGGCCAGCTGCTCAGCCAGGACACATGGCTGGGGAGCCGTGACTTACCAACCGGAGGAAATCTTTCCAGTGAAACCAAAAATGTACAGATGTTATTGCAGAGTTCATCTGATGTTTTGGATGCATGTCAAGCCAAGGATATAAGCCAATTAAAAACTGGCTTTATGGCCCAGTGTTCTTTACTAATGGACAGCAGCATGGTATAGAGTTTATAGCAAGGTATTTCGGAGTTGGTTCACGATTCACGGAGTCTCTTCCCAGCTTTGCTACTGGCTCAGTATGTGGCTTTCAGCACGTCAATCATAGCCAGGTTTTCAAAAGTGGCCCCTAATTTTCATTTCTCCAATTTTTGGGTGCCTAGCTTTGACATCAAGGGTGGATTTTCATGTGTACTGAGTATCAGTAGCTCCCATTAACTTAAGATGGATTTATGGGTACTCAGCACCTCCTGAGATTCAGACCATAGACATCTCAAGCTGCACATCCAAAAATAGAGGCCTGCCTCTCTTGAAAATGTGAGCCTTAACTTTTCTTCCTCAGTTTACCCACATGTCAAATAGTTCGAAAAATATTTCCCTATTTCAGAGGATTGTTTGGAATGAATAAATGGAATTAATGAACGAATGTTATGTCTTTTGACTTTGTTGGATGCAAAGCACTATAGAATTACAAACTTCAGAGTCTACAAGTCCACCCAGTCCTACTTCTCGTTCATCCAATTGCAAAGACAAACAAGCTTGTTTACATTTACAGGAGACAATGCTGCCCTCTCCTTATTTACAATGTCACCAGAAAGTGAGAACTGGCATTTGCATGGCACTTTTGTAGCTGGCATTGCAAGGTATTTTCATGCCAGATATGATAAACATTCGTATGCCCCTTCATGCCTCGCCACCATTCCAGAGGACATGCGTCCA
This sequence comes from Dermochelys coriacea, assembly GCF_009764565.3. NCBI lineage: Eukaryota > Metazoa > Chordata > Testudines > Dermochelyidae > Dermochelys > Dermochelys coriacea. The sequence goes on along the minus strand of NC_050077.1, from coordinate 34,486,376 downwards.
CGCCAATGACACTCATTAAAAAAATAATGGGTTAATTAAATTTGTGACTGAACTCCTCGAGGGAGAATTGTATGTCCCATGCTCTGTTTTACCTGCATCTGCCATATATTACACGTTATAGCAGTCTTGAATGATGACCCAGCACATGTTGTTCATTTTAAGAACACTTTCACTGCAGATTTGACAAACGCAAAAAGGTACCAATGTGAGATTTCCAAAGATAGTTCCAGCATTTGACTCAGTGTTTAAAGAATCTGAGTGCCTTCCAAAATCTGAGGGACAAGGTGTGGAGTATGTTTCAGAAGTCTTAAAAGAACAACACTCAGATGCAGAAACTACAGAACCTGAACCACCAAAAAAAAAAAATCAACCTTCTGCTGGTGGCATTTGACTCAGATGATGAAAATGAACATGCACCATTCCGCACTGCTTTGGATTGTTATCAAGCAGAAACCCGCCATCAGCAGGACATGTAACGCCGACAGACGTCAGCAAGCAGGATTGAACCAGGGACCAGGATTGAACCGGGGACCTCTAGAGCTTAGTGCATGAGCCTCTACAGCATGAGCTAAAAGCCAACTGGCTGTTAGCTAAGGCTGTAGAGTGGACTCTTTTTTTTTTCCCCTTCTCTCTCTCTCTCTCTCTCTCTCTCTCTCTTCCCTCCCACCCCCACAGAGGTGTGTGGGTTACAGATGCATGTCCCTTGGAATGGTGGCTCAAGCATGAAGGGACATATGAATCTTTAGCACATCTGGCATGTAAATATCTTTCAACGCCAGCTACAACAGTGCCACAAGAATGCCTGTTCTCACTTTCAGGTTATATTGTAAACAAGAAGCGGGCAGCATTATCTCCTGCAAATGTAAACTAACTTGTCTGTCTGAGCGATTGGCTGAACAAGAAGTAGGACTGAGTGGACTTGCAGGCTCTAACATTTTACATTGTTTTATTTTTGAATGCAGTTGTTTCTTGTACATAATTCTACATTTGTAAGTTCAACTTTCATGATAAAGAGAATGCACTACAGTACTTGTATTAGTGCATTGAAAAATACTATTTCTTTTGGTTTTTTATAGTACAAATACTTGTAATCAAAACTAATATAAAATGAGCACTGTACACTTTGTATTCTGTGTTGTAATTGAAATCAATATATTGAAAATGTAGAAAACATCCAAAAATATCTATATCATGGTATTCTGTTATTGTTAACAGTGCAATTATTGCACGATTAATTGCGATGAATATTTTTAATCACTTGACAGCCATAATTACAAGTAATCATTTGCACTGTAATCAACTCTTCCCCCTCCATCCCAGCACCTCCTGCCAGCTGCAGATCAGCTGTTCCATGGAGTGCTGGAGGCCCTGGGAGGGAGGGGGAGCAGCGGGGCAGGAAGAGGCGGGGCAGGGGTGGGGACTTGGCTGAAGGGGTGGAGTGGGGGCGGGACTGGAGCAGAGAAAGGGTCAAGCATCCCCCAGGTAGAGAGGAAGTCGGCACCTATGGGACATGACCCTTGTAGGGGGAGCCCACCCCCATGGCAGCAGCATGAAGGAACAGTGCCAGCCTCCCCATGGCCCACGAAGGAATGGCCCCACAGCCCCTTCATCATGATGGGAGGGAACGGTGGGGCCAAAATTGAGTGAGTGGTGTTGCGACACGGTGCACAGGGGTTGTGGCTTGGGCAGTGTAAGGGGACCAAAAGGAGCCACAGGTGACAGCACAGGGCTACCAAGTAGCCCTAAGGTCTCACACATACAGCACTGTGGGAGTGGGTGTTTTCAGGGGCCAGTAGCACTGAGTGCCATAAGGGCTTCCAGGCAGTTAATCCTCCTTTGATGCCTTTTCCCCTTAGGGGTGCCCAACTTAACTCAAATGTCAGATCTATTTTGGGGATGTACTGGCCATCTGGGCAGGGGCGAATGTGCTGTTGGCAAATGAGATGCATGATGCATCTAGTGGACACAGCATTTTCTCATCCTTAACTGAGGAATATTAGCTTCCAAAAACCCTTGTTAATAGGGTGAAAAAGCTCTTGCTATCTGTCAGTTTCCTCTTTAAAACACTGAATACACTCTGTACTAGTATATCTGATGAAACTACTTTATTTTACGTTCCTTAATACAGGCCCTACATTTACTATCTACTGCACAAGGGCGTATGTTGTGTACAGACAAAAAGCACATGAAATAGGAGCATGAAAAAGATAGAAGGAAAGAACTTCTAGCCGTAAGCTTCTGTATCTTACAACTAAGGAGGAGTCATTTATTACAGAATGTATCTGTAAGTGTATGTACAACAGGGGACACATGGGTGATTCTTTTTTCTCTCTTGCTATTCAAACGGTGCGCAGATGGGTTTTGGGTGATGGTCCCTTACCAAGAGAAGAGATGATATATTGGAACTCCAACTGTCTATGAGTGGGGTGACAGCTGGCCCTGGGGAGTTCCTGACCTGGTTGGGTGGTTTTCAGTTGGGTCGGAAGACAGAGTGGGGGAGTTGGGAGTGGCAGGTGGAACTGAACACTTGGAACTAGGAAGTTGTGAGTGACAGCTGGGTTTAGGTGTCTGACAGCTGGGGCTCAGCAATTGAAACTGGGCACTTGGGTGGGACAGTTGCCACTGGGCAGTTTTTAGTGGTGGCTGGTAGTGAGTGTTGAGATGTGACAGTTGGCAGTGCCCAGGGGAACAGACATTACAATCCATATAGAGAGAGACAAGTTTTAATGCCAAACAGCTGGAGTGGCAGATGGAAGCAGGGAGGGGGCTGAAGAATGCACAGCAGCAGCAGAAAAGGAGCAGAGAGCATGTAGCAAGGAAAGGGACCAAAGTAAAGGGTATCAGAAGGACTGTGTCAGGGAGGTGAAGGCGAGTTGAAGAATGGAAGAGAGAGAGACTTAAAAGAAGAGCCGATGAGAAGAAATGAGAGCCAGATAGGAAATCACCTACAAGCATCCTTAAGTCTGGCATTTCCTGACTTTGAAGTGCTCAACTTTGCACTTCCTGTTCTTTTAATGCCATTTTTGCGTGAATGATTTTCTACGTGTTAAAAAAAAGCAAACTGATAAAAGAGAAATTCTATAATGTGATGTCGTATTGACACCCACCTGGGCCATCAGCAGGATTGGAACCTTTAGAGCCAGGCACAGACCAGGCACTTGAGCCAGAAGGAGTAACCGATAGCAGTAGTAGGTTGTCTTCTTCTATGTGAACCGGCCCTAGAGGGGGAGGGGCGAGAGACTTTGTTGGTGGGTTTCACAGGTACTTTCCGACAGCAGAGGAATGGTGAGACTCAGGGATCTTGGGCTCCAGTCCAGCCTCTGGAGGGAATGTGCTCTTGTGGGCACAGACTCTTCTGCCCATTCCCCTCCCCACAAGGTTGACCCCTTCTGTCCTGTCCCCTCCAACCTTCCCAGCAGTATCTCCAGCCCTCTAACAACTCCTTGTCCTAGTCCCAGTCTCCTTGCCTACTTGGTCCCAGTCTCCTTGCCCAACCAGTTCCTGTTCCAGTCTCCTGGTCCAATCCCGCTCTTCCCCTACCCACTAGCTCCCAGTCCCCCTCCCCAGGACCCTCATCCAATCTAGGTCTCACCCCAACCTGCTCCCAAGCTCCTTGCCCCAGCCTCTCTGTCCATCCAGTCACAGTTCTACACCCAAGCTCCTTGTCAGATTGGTCTCTGTCTGCCCCCAGCCATGTCTCTCACACCCCCACCCCCACCCTGCAACCGTCTCCTAGTCCCAATCTCCGTATCCAGTCAGTCCCAGTCTCCCTCCAATTCCTTATCTAATTTCAATGTTTTTCCACCAACTGGTTCCTAGTGCACATACGTCTCCTTCACAAGTTCCTAGAACCAGTCTCCCAGTCCCCCATTCCAGGCCCAGTCTCTGTGCCCAGTCAGTTCCAGCCTCCCTTACCCCCTGGCTCCAGTCCCAAAGTCCTTGCCAGCAGTCACAGTTTCTCCGTTAAAACATATTTTCCTTTGCATTGTTCTCAGAAATGGCTGAACCATTTTGGCTAAAAGTTTCCAGAAATACCCAGCCTGTGGCAGACACCCAGCATGTAAAATTTCAGCACAGACAGCTAATGACTGACACAGTTATAAGCAACTGAAAACAGGGTCTTATAATGGGAAGTAGTCATTCCCACCTATATTTAATTCTTTTGCCACGAGACTGCATTGCTGGTCCTTGGAGTCCAGGGAAGTAGAAGCCCAGTTTAAAAGAGTTTATCACAAGGTTCAGGATCAACTAGTTTTTCACAACACTTAGCACAGCATGGTCACAATACAAATACTTAATAATAACATACCCTCAACAGATCCTGCTCCACGTGCACCCACACAAATGTGATAGACACTTCCCTGGAAAAGTGCCCAGACTAATTTTTCCTTCTGAGGCAACTGCCCCTTCAGGGGAAGGGCGAGGTCATTGCCAATGCCAGGCCCTTATAGGAACTTACAATGCAGCTGTTTGTTCCAACCAGTTCCAGACTCCAGGCTAAAAAAGAGGTTCCCAGTGTAAATGCCTATGCTTTTGCCTCCATGAGTGAAATGTTGCCAAACACAGGCCACAATTTAGGATCTTCTGAAAGCAAAATGGATTGATTAAGAACTCAGAATGAAACTATTACTAGTTGGGAGAGCAGAGAACATACATTTAGAAATGATCATTATCCCTGCAAAGCATACTGCAGAGAAGAGCTGGTTGTGGAATCATCCTTATTTGGTGGGACTCTGCCTTTAAATCGCTAACAGCAAGCAATGTTCTGCTTCACTCACCCCCTGTGTGAGGGAATGGGAAGGGACACCAAGCAGTTGGTGGAGAAGGAGCATGAGTGAGATCCTGTCACCTATTGTATGTGGCTTGTGTCAAAGAGCTGACTTATGACAGGCACAGCTGAGTGATTTTATGCTTCACGGGGATAAGTGGGGTAGGACTCCTGAGTCAAATAAAAGAATACTTTGCATTCCAATAGCACCTTCTCCCCCAAGAATCTCAAAGCACTGTACATGTATCCTAACATCCCCATGAAGTAGGCTGATCCCCACTTTACAGATGGGGAAATTGAGGCACAAAGTGACTTAGGGCCTATTTTTTTAAAAACAGCCTCCTACTTTTTAACTGCAACTTTTTGCCTGCAAATCAATGTAGATGCAAAATCCACCCCTCCAAGCGCCTTAGCTATGCCAACTAAGCTGGGTGTAGACGCAGCTAGGCCGATGCTTCCGTTGTACCAGCTACCATCGTTCAGATAGGCAGTGTTCCTACACCAGTGAAAAACCCGTTCCGTCACTGTGGACTGCATCTACACTCCAGGGTTATGCTGGCAAAAGTATGGTGTGTAACCGCGCTGGTATTGCCCCTGTAGTGTAGACACATTGTTAGACCCAGCAATCAAAGGGAAACCAATGTGCTTTTGCTGTCTTATTTTGAGGAAAAATCCGGCTTGCAGGCCTCCTCTTTTCCCCTACCCATCATTTGGGGGTTGTGAGAGCTAAGAGCAGCCTTCATTTCCATCATCCTGACTAGGAAGGGAGTGAGTATCGGGGAGAGGGACTGGGGCAAGGAGGGAGTTAAGGGATTTGCGGCAGCAGGAGAGATGACAGAACTGGGGTCCCCAAGAAGACCCCAAAATCCCAAACGTCAGCCTATGAGGGATACATGAACCACACCTCCTTTTCCTGCTGAGAACAGCCAATTGCCAATCAGCGTGGCTGGCTGTTTGTCACAGCTGAAAATTAGAGATTTTTTGTAAAAAATACAAAAAGCCACAGAACACCTCAGCCCACTTGCGGGAGGAGCCACTTGGTGTCAGGGCCACAGCATAACTCTGGTCAGCGGGGTATTTCCATTCTTGCATTCTGACCATTTCTGAGGCTACCCTCTTTAGCGGAGCTCAGGATTTCTACAGGACACCCTCTCCTGTGGAGTGGCAGAGATATGGATGGCAGGGAGAAAGAGCCAAAAGCCCCAAATGAAACAGTTACTCTCACAGAAATGGAGAAAGAAGAAGATGGGAGGGTACCTGCCCATTCCTCAGCCTCCTTCCTTCCACCTCTGCCCATTGCTGCACAGGTGCCCTTTAAAGACCACTCTTCAGTCTCAAATTCGCCTGGACCCAGCTCTGCACACTGTGTGTACACGTTTCATACTCAAAACCAGCTGAGCCCTGTGGAGGCACAATAAGCATCTATGGGTATTGACAGAAAGGGTTGTGTCCATTGATGTCATTAATCCACCTCTCCATGAGATGGAGACTAGCTCAAAGGAAGAATTCTTCTGTCAGTGTAGTTGTGTCTTCAGTGGGGGTTAGGTCGACCTAACAACAGCGCACAGGGCACAATATTTTTCACAGGCCTGAGTGATGGAGCTAGGTCAACTTAGGTTTTAGGTACAGACTAGGCCTGACATTCTGTCATCTCCATTTTTCTTTAATTCACCTCGGAACTGAGTCTTATCCTTCAATTTAGGAGAACCAGCTCAAAGGAGTCCACGATAAACTCAGGGCACTCACAGTTACATGCATCACTTTCATTCCCACACCTCCCATCTGAAATAGCTGTCAGCTGCCAATTTATGCTTGGTATTGATGAGCAGCAGAGACTACAGAGACTGGGTGTATGCTGTTTGGAGCAGGGTACGAAATCCATCTGCTTTCAGGTACTTTTTGCAAGAGTAGGGATGTTAACCCCCCTCTCCAGGCCAAATACCAACTCAGGTCATTACATTCTGCCTACTTAAATTCCTCTTGCAATTCCAACTGCATGCAATACTCTTCTTATCTTCCGACCCCCAACTGTTACTTTCTGTTGTTGTGCACTGTTAAGCAGCTGCTGCCTTTCACCTCAAAGGCAGCTGCAACTAAACGACAGATAAAATAACCCTTGGTGACTCTGAAAGGTCCTTTGGGGTATTTCAGGTGCAAGACACTGTAGAAATGTAAGCCACTAATACTGAAACAATCATTAACAACATGTCTGAAAGCCAGGCTCTAGTTACCGCACTGGAGATGGAACTGACAGTGCTTGGGGATGTGAACATGCACTGTGAGGTGTGATTCCAGCATGCACGCCCTGGGGTAGCCATGCTGCCATTTACCATTGCCTACCGTAACAGTGGCTCTTGAAATAACTTTGCCAGTTGAAAACATGGAAAAGCTCCGTCTGTTAGAAGTTCACCAAAGTGCACCCCTTAAGAATATTCGGACTCTTGTCTCCAGACACAAGACACTAGCAGGATCAAGATGTATCTCTCTATGTTGGGAACTGTGGTCTCCATGGGCAAGACCCCTGCATTAAAGAGCTGCACCGATCATAGTGTAGTATGTTCTCTATGGGCTGCACTCCCACTCAGATCAAGATGGAACATTGCAAGCTAAAACCTGTTTGCCCAAGATGCCTCAACCCAGTACTCAAGAGCCTCTCAGGGCCTGTCTGCATTAGGGATTTTGCACTGATATAGCTGCAATGGTACAAACTCACCAATGGAAGCCCCACATTAGACTTATGCAGTGCATCCCCACTGGGGTGGGTTGCAGGGTGGGCGGTCTTGCATCAGCAGCAAAACTACACAACTGCAAAATTCCTCAGTGCAGGGGGACCCTTTTAGATCAAGGCAGACATTGAAAACTGGGGCCTATAGTGTTGCACTGGCTCAGCTAGCTGAGAACATTCTGTTCTAGATGCACCAGCACATGTTGGAAACTTTCGTCTATGGGGGCTGCACTTTGTACATAACAGTGCGGTGACTGAGGTGGAACGCTTCTTGCTGGGACCTATTGTCTCTGACATCACAAATGACTGGTTCTTGGATCAGCTAGTCCTGGAACCCACAAGGGGAGAGGCAATTCTTGATGTAGTTCTTAGTGGTGCACAGTATCTGGTCCACGAAGTGAATATAGCTGAACCACTCAGTAATAGCGACTATAATGTAACTAAATTTAACACCCTTGTAGGTGGGGAAAATACCAAAGAAGTTCATCACAGTAGCATTTAACTTCAAAAAGGGGAACAACAAAAAATGAGGAAACTAAACAGAAATTAAAAGGAACAGTCACAAGAATGAAATGCCTGCAAACTACATGGAAACTTTTGAAAAAACACAATAATAGAGGCTCAAACTAAACGTATACCCCAAATTTTTAAAAAATGGCAAGATGACCAAAAATAATTAAAAGTCACCATGGCTAAACAGTGAGTTGAAGAGGCATTAGAGGCAAAAACACATCTTTTAAAAATTGGAAGTCAAATCCTACTGAAGAAACAAAAGGACATAAACTCTGGTATGTAAAGTGTACAAGTATAATTAGGCAGGCAAAAAAAGATTTTGAAGAGCAACTAGCAAGAGACACAAAAACTAGCAGCAACACTTATTTTCAAATACATTAGAAGCAGGAAGCCTGCCAAATAATCAGTGGGATTAAAGAAGACAAGGCCATTGCAGAAAAGCTAAAAGAATTCTTTGCATCTGTCTTCACTGCAGAGGATGTGAAGGAGTTTCCTCAGATTTTTCATCTAACAAGAATGGCTCAGGCCAAGGAACTGTCCCAGATTGAGATGTCAGTAGAGGAGGTTTTTAAACAAATTGATACATTAAACAGTAATAAGTCCCCAGGACCAGATGATATCACCCAAGAGTTCTGGAAAACCTCAAATGTGAAATTGCAGAGCTACTAACTGTAGTATCAGAGTAGCAGCCATGTTAGTCTGTATTCGCAAAAAGAAAAGGAGTACTTGTGGCACCTTAGAGACTAACAAATTTATTTGAGCATAAGCTTTCGTGAGCTACAGCTCACTTCATCGGAGCTGTAGCTTACGAAAGCTTATGCTCAAATAAATTTGTTAGTCTCTAAGGTGCCACAAGTACTCCTTTTCTAACTGTAGTATGCAACCTATCACTTAAATCAGCCTCTTTACCAGATGACTGGCAGATAATTAATGTGATGCTGATTTTTTTAAATGCTGATTTTTTAAAAGGTTCCAGAGGCCATCCTGGCAATTACAGGCTGGTAAGCCTAACTTCAATACCTGGCAAATTGGTTGAAACTACAGAAAAGAACAGAGCTCTCAGACACATAGATGAACACGATACGTTGGGGAAGAGCAAATATGGCTTTTGTAAAGGGAAGCCATGCCACACCAATCTATTAGAATTCTCTGAGGGAGTCAACAATCATATGTACAAGAGTGATCTAGTGGATATAGTGTACTTGGGACTTCAGAAAGCCTCTGACAAGGTCCCTTAGCAAAGGTTCTTAAGCAAAGTAAGCTGTCCTGGGATAAGAGGGAAGGTCCTCTCATGGATCAGCAACTGGTCAAAACACAGGAAACAAAGAGCAGGAATAAATGGTTGTTTTTTACAGTGGAAAGAGATAAATAGTAGGGTTCCCCCAGGGGTCTGTACTGGGACCAGCGCTGACCAACATTTTCATAAATGGTCTGGAAAAGGGGTAATCAGTGAGCGGGCAAAGTTTGCCAGTGACACTAAATTACTGAAGATAGGTAAGTCCAAAGCAGACTGCGAAGAGTTACAAAGGGATCTCACACAACTGGGTGACTGGACAATAAAATGGCAGATGAAATTCAATGTTGATAAATGCAAAGTAATTCACATTGGACATCATAATCCCAACTATACATACAAAATGATGGGATCTAAATTAGCTGTTACCACTCAAGAAAGATATTGGAGTCATTGTGGATAGTTCTCTGAAAACATCCGCTCAGTGTGCAGCACCAATAAAAAAAAACTAACAGCATGTTAGGAACCATTAGGAAAGGGATAGATAATATGATAGTGAATATTATAATGCTACTATATAAATCTATTGTACACCCACATCTTGAATACTGCATGCAGTTCTGAGATGCAGCCATCTCAGAAAAAGACATATTAGAATTGGAAAAAGTACAGAGAAGGGCAACAAAAATGGTTATGGGGATGGAACAGCTTTCATAAGAGACAACTGAGGGGGGATATGATAGAGGTCTATAAAATCCATGAGTGGCATGGAGAAAGTGAATAGGGAAGTGTTATTTACCCCTTCACATAACACACAAACCAGGTGTCACTCAAATTAATAAGCAGCAGGTTTAAAACAAGGAAAAGGAAGTACTTCTTCACACAAAGCACAGTCAACCCGTGGAACTAATTGCCGGGCATGTTGTGAAGGCCAAAAGTATAACTGGGCTCAAAATAGAATTAAATAAGTTCCTGGAGGACAGGTCCATCAGTGACTATTAGCTAAGATGGTCAGGGATGCAACCCCATGCTCTGGGTGTCCCCAAACCCGTGACCACTAGAAGCTGGGACTGGACCACTTGATAAATTGCCCTGTTTTGTGCACTCCCTCTGAAGCATCTTGCATCGTCCACTGTCAGAAGACAGGATACTGGGCTAGATGGACCAATGGTCCAACGCAGCGTAGCCATTCTTATGTTCCTATAGGTTTACAATTGTGTATTAAAGAGGCACTTATGTCAAGAGAGAGGACTTTGGGCCAGATCGGGAGTTGGACTCCATAAAATCTATGACTTTAGGCCAGAAAGGACCAGATTATCTTGTCTGATCTCCTGAATATCACAGGCCACCACTAGTGCCCAGCACCTGTATATCAAACCCAACAACCTTTGGGGATCTGGGCCTGTGTGCCTCCTGGAGTCACAGCTCCCTGCTGAACATCCTCTTAGATTGAAATGGAATGCTACATGTGGGGGACACCACAAGCCTAATTAAAGAGATATTCAGATGGAGCATTGCATGCTGGGACCTGTCATTTCCCAAGAACATATCTAAGTATCATTATAATTTATTATGCAATTTATATTTATAGGGCACTCACCTTAAAAGTATCTTTCAACCTTAATCAGGTTAGCTTCAGAATAAACTAGGGCTGTCGATTAATCATATTTAACTCACGTGATTAACTAAAAAACATTAACTGTGATTTTAAAAAATTAATCACGATTAATCACACTGTTAAACAATAGAATACCAATTGAAATTTATTAAATATTTTGGATGTTTTTCTACATTTTCAAATATATTGATTTCTGTTACAACACAGAATACAAAGTGTACAGTGCTCACTTAATATCATTATTTTTATTACAAATATTTGTACTGTAAAAATGATAAACAAAAGAAATAGTATTTTTCAGTTCACCTTATACAAGTACAGTAGTGCAATCTTCTTATTGTAAACGTGTAACTTACAAATGTAGATTTTTTTTGTTACATAGCTGCACTCAAAAACAAAACAATGTAAAACTTTAGAGCCTACAAGACTACTCAGTCCTACTTCTTGTTCAGTCAATTGCTAAGACAAACAAGCTTGTTTACTTTTATGGGAAATACTGCTGACTGCTTCTTATTTACAATGTCACCTGAAAGTGAGAACAGGTAGTCGCATGGCACTTTTGTAGCCAGTGTTGTAAAGTATTTATGTGCCAGATACACTAAACATTCATATGCCCCTTCATGCTTCGGCCACCATTCCAGAGGACATGCTTCAATGCTGATGACACTCGTTAAAAAAAGAATGTATTAATTAAATTTGTGACTGAACTCCTTGGGGAGAACCGTATGTCTCCTGCTCTGTTCTACCTGCATGCTGCCATATAGTTCACAGTTATATAGTTAGCAGTCTTGGATGATGACCCAGCACATGTTGTTTCAAGAACACTTTCACCGCAGATTCGACAAAATGCAATGAAGGTACGAATGTGAGATTTCTAAGGACAGATACAGTACTCGACCCAAGATTTAAGAATCTGAAGTGCCTTCCAAAATCTGAGAGGGACGAGGTGTGGAGGATGCTTTCAGATGCCTTAAAAGAGCAACACTCCGATGCGGAAACTACACAACCCGAACCACCAAAAAAGAAAATCAACCTTCTGCTGGTGGCATCTGACTCAGATGATGAAAATGAACATGCGTCGGTTCGCTCTGCTTCGGATCATTATTGGGCAGAACCCATCATCAGCATGGACGCATATATTCTGGAATGGTGATTGAAGCATGAAGGGACATATGAATCTTTAGCACATCTGGCATGTAAATATCTTGTGATGCCTGCTACAACAGTGCCGTGTGAATGCCTATTCTCACTTTTTTTACACTTTTACTATTTCTTTTGTTTTTTACAGTGCAAATATTTGTAATAAAAATAAAGTGAGCACTGTACACTTTGTATTCTGTGTTGTAATTGAAATCAATATATTTGAAAATGTAGAAAAACATCCCAAAATATTTAAATAAATGGTATTCTATTATTAACAGTGCGATTAATTGTGGGATTAATCGCGATTGGTTTTTTTAATTGTGCGATTAATCACAATTAATTTTTTTAATCGCTTGACAGCCCTAGAATAAACATTTTACACACAAAAAAAGGAGGAAGTATGTCCCAGATATTCAAAGGTATTTAGGTGCCTAAATCCCATTGATGTAAATGAGAGTTAGGTGCCCAAATACCTTTGAGAATCCAGGACTATGTGTTCCGTGCAACTTCATTCCACCCCCACATTGCAGCAGCAAACTAGTTAACAGTCAAGGACAGATAAAGCTGTGGACTCCCAGCTAAATGCAAGGGATTTTAGAACCAACAGACACCAGGAAGCCTGGACAGGAGGGGTGTCTTATAGCCAACTCTAAAATGGCTAGGCTTGGGTTCAGACAGATTCACTGGGCACAGCTTTCAGAGACAAGGGCCCTCTACTCTCACAAGTTTCCCCCTCCCACAGTCAGTGGAAGTGTTTCTGCTGAATGCAGGTGATGGTGGGGTACAGGGGTAAGTCACTCTCTGAGATAGCTGGGACATAGGCCAATTAGGTATTTGTAAATCAGAGCCAGCACTATGGATTTTGCCAAGAAATGAATGGCAGTCAGTGCAGACAGAGCACAGAACACCCCTGTAATATCAGTTTGCCCTACTTACATTGTGAGTAGCCACATCCTGTACTAGCTGAAGTTTTGGATTAGCTTTCCTGGATAGTTCCAGATACAGTTACATTGCAACCATCTAACCCATTACTTTGTTATCTCGGGATCTTTTCCAGGACTGAAGGAAAGGACACAGTCTCTTAGCCAGTAAAAGGTGAGCTAAAGAGTGGGTTTTAATGTCCCCCTTTGCTTTCTTATGCTGTATAAAAAGGCCTGAAAGTTTATTTTTCTACTTGTTTTTTTCTCCTCGCAAATATAAGGAATGTCGTGTTTGATCTTCTGACTCTTGTTGGAAGATTTCTTGTATGACTCAATATGTGTATTAGGAATTCTCCTATCCCTTAGCTAAAGGGGCAGGTGTGTTGAATCTTTAATAAAAAAACATCGTTTCTTTCTCTCTCAAAAACAAATTAAAAATGCGAAGTGTTAAGCTACCCGAATAAAGATGACATTGTCTCTCCTTTAATCAGGCTTCACTTTCATGGTATCTGTGATGTCACAATCCCACCAGTTCTCCTGTCACCTACAGGTGGAAATCTTGGGAAAGGGATGAGTGAAATAACATGATGAGATTGCAACCCAATCAGCTAGTAAATGTTCTCAACTGAGGGGGCAGGTACAGACCTCACCAGTTCCTCAAAATATTTTCTCTGACCAATCAACTTCACATCCATCTTATCCAGATGGAACGCTAGAGAATTAGCTTTTATCCACCTCCATCTCTGCCAGACATTTGGTCAAGAGAATGTAGTTCCATCCGTCAGATACCAGGGGGATTAATAATAAGTACCTAGACAGATATCAACCCAGTGAAAAGGAGATGGGGAACAGAATAGCATTAACATATTGATGACATTGGAGTCTTGAGACCCTCCTAATCTCTCGGTGGCTTCATGTATAAGTTGAACAAGAGGGGAGCCGAGACTGGATCCCATCAAGAGAATTCCACACCTGAGCGCCATTGGGAGGAGGAGCACGTAGCTACCACCGCCCTTTGGAACATCTCCATTAAGCATTTAATCTGATTCTGTCCAGTCCTGTCAGGCCCCAGAACTCTGCAATCAATGAGATCAAAGACCTCAAATAGACAGAATTATCAGCAAGCATGTCTGGCCTCATCCATTCCCTCATGCAGGGCTAGAGTTAGACACCCTGCCGCCCGGGGCTGAGGCCTGAGCCCAAGCAACTTAGCTTTGTGGGGCCGCCTGTGTTGTGGGACTCTGGGCAAGTGCTCTGCTTGCTACCCCCTAACTGTGACCCTCATGACACAATCAACCACCAAGATTAACAGCATTTCCTTGTCATACCTAGGTCTGAAGTCTGAATGATTAGTATCCAAAAACTGAAGGATATTAGATGTAGTTTGAGATATCCCGACACCAGCTTTTCAGTGACCTCCCCTAGAAAGGGAAGATTAGAGAGTGGCAAGTAATTAGCAAGAACTAGGGTCAAAAATGGCTGTAGGTTATTGGTAAGCTACCCATGGTGTCCAGTGAGGATGATGCAGAGGGAGGGTGCAGAACATGTATGGGTTAAGGATAATAGATTGTTATACTACCTCCCCTTCCCCCCAGGCAGTTCACATTTCTGTCCCTGGGCAGATCCATTTCAGTCCATCAGTCTCTAGGTGAGATCATCCCTGCAGGTCCTCTGCCCAATGAGGAGTGTGGGTGGGCCATGACTTCAGAATGGAGTAGCTTGTGATCAGAACATGATTGAAGCATCTTCCATCATGCCAAAAATCCAGAATGAGTCCCCTTGCATGGGCACAGCCTGTTGTAAGCCACTGGTCTCCCTCAATAAAACAAAGGTATCATTTATGAGCATATGAAAGATACTTCAGAGTGGCAGCTCCAGGATCAGTCCCACTATAGGGGGTCTGTGATGTTGTGGGGTGGTCCATATATACCACAAGGATTCCTACACCATCTCTCTTTATTTGCTGTATATCACACCCTATTCACCATATCTCAAGACTCATATCAAGACCTTGTCCATGAAGGAGTAGATCTCTAGTGCATGCCTTACCTCTGACATGCAGAGCTTGGTCACTCCCCTTCCTGCCCATCCCTAGGTTCATGTGTCACCGAGACACCAAATGGTGTCAAAGTACAAGTACTCCTATTGTACTTTTACGGACAAATGGCTGTACTAATTCACAACCAAGGGAACTATCCAGCCATGGGTCTGTAAAAGTACAATAGGAGGCCTGTAGCAGGATGGTCATTTGCCTGGCACCCCCTCGTGGCCAAACACGTTTTCACATGGCTCTCGCTCTGTTCCCTTTCTTCAGGAGCAGCATACAGCCTCCCAAGGCTATCACCAGCACTCCCCTGAAATGGGGTCCGTAGCCTAAAGTAATTCAAATAGACCTTAAAGTCACAAATGCAACATCCATCGTACTAGATCCATAGTTCATACCCACCTCCAATGCAACCGTCATGCACAAAGCCCGTATTCCACTCTGCAGACACCTTGCCTACCTCTATCTGTGCTCACAACCTTGGCATTTCCGGCTGCCTTTTACATTGACAACACCTGACTCCTCTCAGGGGAGTCTCCTCTTGCAACAGTGGTAGCTTAGACCCAGGCTCTCCAGCCCCTGGGCAAGCCCCTCTGACACAAGGCCTCAACTACAATCAGAGCATGACAAGAACTGGTTTTATTAACATGCTGTCTGGCTTTGGTCGGCTGAAGTCTGGAGTCCTTGTCTACTGTTGTCTGGTCATGTAAGGAGTGGAACTCAGGAGTGATCTAAGGGGCAAACAATGAACCCCTGCTGACCAGGCCATGCCTAAGCTGGTGACACCTTACCCTATTGCCCCTTGCTGGCTGGGACAGGGAAGGGAAACCATGGAACCTGCACCTGCAGCCTCCCAGAGCAGCCCCATTGCAGTCATGGGCCCAAGACCCCATGCAGGGCACATCCCCTCCCGCAGCTCAGGTCAGAGCGGAGCTTTGCTGGAGGCTGCCCTCACTCAGGCAGGCTCCTGGCCCCACTGGTAGCACAGCACTGGGCATGGTTAGCAGGCGGCACCCGGGACACATCCAACCAAGGGGTAAGGCAGGGGGCCGCACCCTGAGCATCACACAACCACCCGTGACCCAGCCAGGGGCGTGGCCTAATGTAAATAGGGGCGGGGTCTGGCTGGGGCGGGGCCCGTGGGAAGGAGGGGTGTGGCCACGTGCAGGGGCGGAGTCTGTTGGGAGAAGGGGGCGCAGCCGGGCACAGGGGCGGGGCCTAGGCGGAGTAGGGGCGGGGCTGCGGGCTAGGGGAGGGCGCGGCGGTGGCAGCCTGCGCCCGCGGGAGGAAGCCGCGCCGAGAGCCGGCACCATGAACCGCTTCAAGGCGTCTCGGTTCCGGCACGCGGCGGCCAAGCCGGCCCGCAAGGAGGTGAGTCCGGTCGGGGCAGGGCCGCCCCCGCGGTGTGCGTTGCGCCCCGCCTGCCGCCTCATCTCGGGGGGACCCTGGGGACCCGCGGTTTCCCAGCCCCGCCCCCGGGACCCCACGACCCCCCCCCCCGCCTCTCTGGATCCCTGGGCCCCTCTCCTCTGCTTCCCCCACCCCACGCCTGGGAACCACCCCTGCTTCCCCTGGGGGGGGGCCCAGCCCCGGAGGCTCCCTGGACCCCACCCCATTTCTCCCATCCTGCCCTGACCCCTGGTGGTCAGTTTCCATCCCCTGCCCCACAGGTTGTATGGGGCAGAGGGCACACGGCTCCCCCCTTGGAGCTTCTTTCCCGGTGCTCTTGGGTGCAGGTGCCAGGTAGAGCTGGGTGATGCAGCTTGAGGGGCTCTGACCTCCC